>NC_082663.1:62030000-62367500 GCF_025265405.1 Mesoplodon densirostris | reverse complement strand
AATCAAAGAGCTTACCTTACTGACACCAACTTCAGGGATTCGAAGAGTATGCTCCATATCTTTTTCTCTGCAGAGTTAAGTAAAATGCCTTTAATTATTTTTGAAGCATACATAAATGTAGCACTTAAAGAATTTTTTTAAAGATAAGTTTTTTTGTTTTAAAAGATAATGTTAAAATGCAAGTCTCTCTATCACACTAAATCTGGTTTCCATAATGCTACTCTAATTTCCTTTTTGAAAGAAGGTTCCAGAATTACTTTTACTCTTTGGTACATCTGTCACAGGCTAGTAAACATCCAGTGAGACAAAATATCCTTTGTACTAACGTCAATCACTTTTTCCAGACCTGTTGACTGTTTCTACTTCTATTACTACATGTAAAAAAAGTATACAATTTCTAAGAATTTAAAATTAAGATATCGTATGGAACCTGAATTAAAGATACATTACCTTTCCAGTTGGGAAGAAAGGAAATTATCCTACTCATGATTAAAACCTACCTCTCTACCAAGCTGGCTGAATTACAAAGGGGTAAAAGAAAAGAATCAGAGGAGGTCAATAGTGGGTTTAACTAATTTAAACCTAAAAAAAACCAATACAAAAGGTAAGAAAATGACAAAACCTCTGTGGAAGGTATCATATCACCAAGATTTTATCTCTTTACATAGGCAGTCCCCTTTAGGGATAATGAGGTTATATCTCCAATTGTCTTCCAAAAGCAGGTGACAAAAGGTAGGTGTCAGAATATTTTTTGAGTGGAAAAGGGAGGGACATGGATGTCACTTTTTGCCTATTCAACAAGTACCATGCATATTTAATGATTAACTGCTCAGGAAAAGTACAGTCCACTGGAATAAGACAAATACACAAATATAATAACATTAAACATGTTTACCTTCCAATTGTAGCAGGATTTACAGCTGTAATGATAAAAAGTGATCCTGTCTGCAACACAGGTGATCTAATTACAATTACTCTAATACATGGGGGCCAAATTTTTTCTTCATCTGCCAAAGAAAGAAATGTGTAAATATTAATTCAAATGCTATGGGAAAAAATTAGAAATGTATAGGCATGAGTAGGAGGCATACATAAAGTAAAAATATATTGATAAAAATCTTCATTCTGTTTAAAACAACATTCTTAAATTCTTCTATATCACATACACAGTAAGGTTTAACAATGTTACCAATTTAAAATGATCAACCTATGGGACTTCCCTGGCGGTCCAGTGGTTAAGACTCCACACTTCCACTGCAGGGGGCACAGGCTTGATCCTCAGTCAGGGAACTAAGATCCCACATGCCGTGCAATGCAGCCAAAAATAAATAAATTTATAAAAAGATCAACCTAAAGATATTCAGTACCTACCACAATTATAAAATAATCAACTCTCTCTTTTTTAAGGTCTTGGAATTTGAAAGTATCCCAAAAAAGCATTTTTACATTAAGTTAGAAAAACTGAGTCTGCCCTTTTTAAGAAAAAATGAGAGGAAATTCCATTAAGAACAAAATAAGCTCATATACACCGATATGAAATCCTGAGCTTTAAAAGTATATCTTTATATCCTCAAGTAAAATAAATATTAGATTTACCATAATACCTATGTAAGCTGAATTCATGGACTACTCTTTTTAAAGGGAACTGCTTTCCCTCCCTCAATTACAAAAGTGGACAACTATCTAATCCACTAAAATAGACTTTGTACCTACTTTAGGATTAGAAAGTAGGTAACTTGGTTTTGTGTTCTACTAAGCCATTCAATGCAATGAAACTTCAGGATCCAAGTACTAGTAGTCATTTATTCACATCCTACTGTTGAAAAATAACCAAGCAGTTATAATTTTTAATAATGTCATTAATCTCTTTAAAACCATCAGCTCACTTTTTGGCAGATATATTATATGGGTTAATAACACTTTTTAACTGTTTTGCACTTTTACAATGACCATGTTTGGTTATTTATGTAAAATTAAATAATGGCCATTTACTCACCTTCATCTTCAGAATCTTCTGCAGTTACATTGTCTTCACTGGTAATGTCTTCATCATAACTGTCCTCGGTCTGAGAGTCTGTAATTTCACCTTCTTCAGGCTCACTATCAGTCTCTATGATTTTCTCATCTTTTAATGAAGCCGAATTATAAATGTTTTCATTAAGAGGAGATTCTACAGTCTTTGAGCTAACTGGAACAGTATATTTGGGGGGACTCTTTTTGTAATGAACGTCTACTTTGGCCTTCTTTTTCACACTTGCAAAATCTTCTCCCTCACTGCAGCTTATATGTTCAATACTTGATGTTTTTTGATCTTCTGAATTCAAATTCTGGAAAGAGGTGGGTACAGGATAGAAGACTCTTAAACATGACCATCTTATATTTAATGCTAAATGTTTCAATGAATTAGTGAAGATATATGTACAGCGAAATAGCTATTATCTCTACTGCCTCTTCCTCTCATGTTCCCTTTCTTGGTTAATGATATTACCATCCACTTATCCAAATCATAAGTCTTTGACATCTCCTTAACCACCACTTGAAATCAATTACCAAGTGCTATAGACTATTTGAAATTTATCCCAATTTTCTCTCCTTATCTATTTTCAGTGTCTTAACTGTCCCAGTCCAGGCCCTCATCACATGTTGCTTGGACATGTGACAGCCTAGAACAATGCTGTCAAAAATAAAATGCAAGTTATATTTATACTTTAAAATTATCTAATAGGGCCATTAAAACTGTAAAAAGAAACCAGTGAAATTCATTTTATCTAACCCAGTACTTTCAAAATATTATTAATTATATATAAAATTAACACTTAATCAATATAAAAATTACCAAAATATTTTACATGGATTTTCTGTACTAAATCTTCAAAATTGAGTGTAGTTTACACTTAGAAAGCATCTTAATTAGGATTAGCTACATTTCAAGTATTCAATAGCCAGACGGAGCTGGCTGAACAGTGCAGGCCTAGAGAATACAACTAAACCTGAATTTTCTTTCTGAACGTTGAGCCAATTATCAAGTCAACATACATAAAGAATTAGCTTTAATTACAGCAGGGATTTAAAGGTCCAAATGTACCTAATGTAGCAGAACCAAAGTTTTGCTATAATTTAATATATTAGAGAGTTGGTTTGATAATACAAAAAAAGTACAGATGAATCAGTTACATCTCTTTTGTTCCAAAATTCCAACTTACCTGGCATAAGCCTTTTATTATTTATTATACATGCATACTGGGCATACCCTAGGACAAATGAACAAATCTATTATTTTAACTTTAGAAGAAACAGAGAGTTATTTTCCTTTGGTTTGTAACACAGTCTGAATTTTCTTTCTATCTTAGAGCAACATGATGAAGTGAATTCATATGTTCCGCTGTTACTTTATAAAATATGAGAGCATCTTAAACACACTTTTGTTTGTTTGTTTTTTAAATTAATTGATTTATTCATTTTTGGCTGCGTTGGTCTTTGTTGCTGCACGCGGGCTTTCTCTAGTTGCAGTGGGTGGGGGCTACGCTTCGTTGTGGTGCGTGGGCTTCTCATTGCAGTGGCTTCTCTTGTTGTGGAGCATGGGCTCTAGGCGCACGGGCTTCAGCAGCTGTGGCACGTGGGCTCAGTATTTGTGGCTCACAGGCTCTAGATTCCAGGCTCAGTAGTTGTCATGCACAGGCTTACCTGCTCCATCGCATTTGGGATCTTCCCGGACCAGGGATCGAATCTGTGTCCCCTGCATTGGCAGGCAGATTCTTAACCACTGCGCCACCAGGGAAGTCCCTAAACACGCATTTTTAATAGCAGCATAAATTCAGTTTGAAAACTGGCTAAACACTCACAGTGTGATAGATAAACTATACATATTTCCAGCAACATAAACTCACCAAGAACAAGAACAAGGGCAAAGAGCTGAAAAACTATGAGGAACTTTAAAGGCCACTGTGAATTATGGCCAAAAAATTTCCCTATCTATATATGCTTTAAAAAAAAAAAGTTTCCAATCTTACATATTTTATTATTACTACTGCTTATAGGACAATACATGCAGAGGAAAAATGAGTGAAATTGCAAGAGGTACTGCTTTTTAAAAACTATTTGTCAGTCTAGAATGTTAGATAAATATTCATTAAGATATAAGAAAGGCCCGGGGCCTACATGTGGGCATTAAGCATATATGCATATTTCAAGTTATTACTCCAATCTCTTAACCCTACTTCCTTCCTTCTGTATACTCTACACTTCCAAAAAGTGAGGCTCAAGAACATCTTAAAACTCAAGAAAAAGATGAGGATGTCTTAACTGCTTTCCTCCCATGCTTCACAATTACCTTTTAGAATCCTTGGGGAATTCTCAGAATTTCATCAGGATTTTTCTTAAGTCACTGTCCTGAAGTTAACATATTTTTGAAGGCTGGTAAAGATGAACAGTTATGGGAGCTAAGCTGGACCAAAATCTCACAGAATGCTCTCAAATTTCATTCTCTAGTTTGTCAGGAAAGGTCATTTGAGAACCCCTACATGTTCTTTGCTTTGCTAGGGAGAAGTAGTTTCATAATGCATCCTTTCAAACAGTTCAACCACTGGTAATAGGTAGACATCATTAAAAAAGAGATCTTAAAATAAAAAGAAAAATCATTTTTGGTATTTTAGTTACATAATCTTCAATTCCTAGGTATTGCCAGTGAAAATAAAAGAGAAATAAAGACAAATCAAATAGAGAATTGAGATAAAATTTCAAGAGTAGGGGAGGTGGCCAAGGTGGTGAAGTAGGAAGACACTGAACTCACCCCCTCCCATAGACACACCAAAATTACAACTAGTTACAGAGCAACTATCTATGAGAATAACCTGAACACTAGCAGAAAAGATTTTCCACAACTAAAGACATAAAGAAGTAAGCACATGATACATATATACAATGGAATATTACTAAGCCATAAAAAGGGAGAAAATTGGGTCATTTGTAGAGACGTGGATGGCCCTAGAGACTGTCATACAGAGTGAAGTAAGTCAGAAAGAGAAAAACAAGTATCGTTTATTATCGCATATATGTGGAATCCGAAAAAACTGGTATAGGCGATCTTTATTTACAAGCAGAAATAGAGACACAGACGGAGAAAACAAACGTATGGATACCAAGGCAGAAAGCAGGGGGGCGTGGGATGAATTGGGAGATTGGGATTGACATACATACACTACTGAAACTATGCATAAAATAGATAACTAATGAGAACCTATTGTATAGCACGGGGAACTCTACTCAATGCTCTGTGGTGACCTAAATGGGAAGAAAATCCAAAAAAGAGGGGATATATGTATACGTACTGCTGATTCACTTCGCTATAGAGTGGAAACTAACACAACATTGTAAAGGAACTATACACCAATAAAAATTTTTTTTAAAAATTAAAAGAAACAAACAAAAGGAACCACACGAGATGGGTAGGACAGGCGGAACCCACACCCCCATGCTGGCAACCCACAAATAGAAGGAATATCACAAGCACAGAAGTCCTCTACAAGGAGCGAGGAGTCTGAGCCCCAAATGGGGTCCCCAGCCCAGGGGTCCTGCACTGGAAAGATGAGCCCCCAGAACGTCTGGCTTTGAAAAACCAGCAGAGTTTACGTTCAGGAGAACTAGAGGGATACAGGAATAAGATTCTGCTCTCAAGGGCACATGCAAAATGTCACATGTCCCAACACTGGGGCAGTAGTTTGAAAGGAGCCTGGGTCAGCTATTTTGGGGAGTCTCTTCTACCCCAATAACACTGGTACTGGAAGACACCACTTTGGAATTTTCCTCTAGTCTGTTAGTGCTGGCGCCCCAGCCCTGCCCACCATCAGGCTGGCACAAGCCCCAAACCCCACCCCTGCCCTGCCAGAAAGACAGCCATGTGGGGACCCAGCTTCACCCTCCAGTGAACCAGGAACAGCCTTGAGCCCCCCAGACCATGCAGCCAACTTCACAGGAAGACTACCCTACCCTCTAGTAGGCCTACAGCCACCATACAAGGCAGGGCCTCACAGCCAACCAGGCCAGGGGCCAGCCCTGCCTACCAGTGCTCCCATAGTAATCAGCCCCACCACAACAGAAGGATGTATATGCAGCCCACATAGGGGACACCCCTAAAGCATCTGGTTCTGGAGACCAAAAAGGAGTGTGCTGCTGGGGCCCCAGAGGAGGTCTCCTAAATAAGGCCACTTCCCCAAGACGGGAAACATAAACAACCTATCTAACACATAGAAATAAACACAGAGAACTGGGTAAAGTGAGGAGACAGAGGAATATGTTCCAAATGAAGGTACAAGATATAACCTCAGAAAAAGAACAAACAAAGTGGAGATAAGCAATCTACCGGATAAAGAGTTCAAGGTAATGATCATAAAGATGCTCACCAAAATCAGGAGAAGAATCAATAAACATAAAATTTCAATAGTTAGAAAATATGAAGAAGAACCAAACAGAGCTAAAGAATACAATAACTGAAATTAAAAATATAACTAGAAGGGACAACAAATTAGATGATACGGAGGAACAGATCAGCAATCTGGAAAACAATAGCAGAAATCACTCAAGCTGAAGACAAAATAGAATTTTAAAAAATGAGTATAATTTAACAGACCTCTGGGACAATACCAAGCATATTAACAGTCACAATACAGGAGTCCCAGGAGGAGAAGAGAAAGGGGCAGAAGGCTTATCTGAAGAAATCATAGCTGAAAACTTCCCTAACCTGGGGAAGGAAACAGATATCCAGGTCCGGGAAGCACAGAGTCCCAAACAAGATGAATCTAAAGAGGTTAATTACAATTAAAATGGCAAAAATTAAAGAAAAACAGAGAATTTGAAAAGCAACAAGGGACAGGCAACTAGTTATCCACAAGGAAGCTACCATAAGGCTATCACTGACTTTTCAGCAGAACTTTGCAGGCCAGAAGGGAGTGGCACCATATATTCAAGGTGATGAAAGGAAAAAACCTACAACCAAGAACACTCTACCCAGAAAGGCTATCCTTCAGATTGGAAGGAGAGATAAAGAAATTTATAGACAAGCAAAAACTAAGAGTTCAGCACCATTAAAACAGCTTTACAAGAAATGTTAAAGGGACTTCTCTAAGTAGAAAAGAAAGGATCACAACTAGAAATATGGAACTTATGAAAGGAAAAATCTCATTGGTAAAGGTAAACATACAGTAAAGGTAGCAAATCAACCACTGATAAAGCTAGTAGAAAGGCTAAAAGATGAAAGTAGTAAAATCATGTATATCTACATAAGCAGTTAAGGGATAAACAAAACAAAAATGTAAAATATGACCTCAAAAACATCAGATGTGGGGGGAAACAAAAGTAAAAATGTAAAGCAGTTAGAATGCATTCAAACTTAAGAAAATGTCTTAAAATAATCACATATATATAGGTTGTCAAATATGAACCTCATGGTTACCAAAAACCAACAACACATACACAGAAAAGAGAAAGGAATCCAAACATAACACTTAAAGGTAGTCGTCAAATCACAAGGGAAGAGAGCAAAAGAAAAAAGGAACAAAAAAGTACTACAGAACCCGCCCAAAAAACAATGAACAAAATGGCAGTAAGTACATACCTATCAGTAATTACTTCAAATGTAAATGGATTAAAAGCTCCAATTAAAAGACACAAAGTGGCTGAATGGATTGAAAAAAAACAACATATATGCTGCCTACAAGAGACTCACTTCAGATCTAAAGACACACACAGACTGAAAGTGAGGGATAGGAAAAGGTAGTCCATGCAAATGAAATAAAAAGAAAATTGGGGTAGCAATACTTATATCAGACAAAACAGACTGTAAAACAAAGACCGTCGAAAGAGACAAACAAGAACGTTATATGCTAAAGGGATCAAGCCAACAAGAAGATATAACAACTGTAAATATCTATGTACCCAACACAGGAGCACCTAAATACATAAAGAAAATACTAACAAACATAAAGGGAGAAATTGACAGTAACACAATAATAGTAGGTGACTTTAACACTCCACTTACATCAATGGACATCATCTAGACAGAAAAACAGTAAGGAAACACTGGTCTTAAATGACACGTGACTAAATGAACCTAACAGATACATAGAGAACATTTCATCCAAAAGCAGCAGGATACACATTTGTTTCAAGTGAACATGGAACATTCTGTATGATGATGACATGCTAGGCCACAAAACAAGTTTCAAGAAATTTAAGACTGAGATGCAACTAGAGATTATCATACAACGTGAAGTAAGTCAGAAAGACAAAGACAAACACCATATAATATCACTTATATGTGGAATCTAAATAATGACACAAATGAACTTATCTACAGAACAGAAACAGACTCACAGACATAGAGAAAAACCTATGGTTGCCAAGGGGGAGGAAGGGAGGGAGAGGGATGGACTGGGAGTCTGGGGTTAGTAGATGCAACCTATTACAATTAGAATGGATAAACAACAAGGTCCTACTGTATAGCAGAGGGAACTATATCCAGTCTCCTGGGATAAACCATAATGGAAAAGAATTTAAAAGAAAAAGAATATATATATGCGTATAACTCAGCAGAAATTAGTACAACACTGTAAATCAACTATACTTCAATTAAAATTAAAAAAAATTTAAGACTGAAATATTAAGCAGCGTTTTCAACCACAACGGTATGAAACTAGAAATCCACTACAAGAAAAAAACTGCAAAAGCCACAGACACATGGAGTCTAAACAATACGCTACTACAGAAGCAATGGGTCACTAATGAACTCAAAAAAGAAATCTGAAAAATACCTGGAGACAAATGAAAATGGAAAAACAATGATCCCAAATCCATAGGATGCAGCAAAAGCAGTTCTAAGAGGAAGTTTATAGAAATACAAGCTTACCTCAGGAAACAAGAAAAATCTGAAATAAACAATCTAACCTTACAGCTGAAGGAACTAGAAAAAGGAGAAAAAAAAACAAAGTTAAGAGAAGAAAAAATAAAGGTCAGAACAGAAATAAATGATACAGGGAATTCCCTGGTGGTCCAGTGGTTAGGACTCTGCACTTCCACTGCAGAGGGCATGGGTTCAATCGCTGGTCGGGAAACTATGATTCTGCAAGCTGCACAGCGTGGCAAAAAAAAAAAGAAAGGAAGAAAGAAATGGTAGAGACTAAAGAAAGAAAAAAGATCAGTGAAACTAAGAGCTGGTTCTTTGAAAAAATAAACAAAATTGCTAAACCTTTAGCAAGACTTATCACCAAAAGAGAGGGACCAAATAAATAAAATCAGAAAGAAAAGTTACAATTGATATTGCAGAAATACAAAAAATAAGAGATTACTATGAACAATTATATACCAATAAAACAGACAACCTAGAAAAAATGGAGAAACCCTGAGAAACACAGTCTCCCAAGACTGAATCAGGAAAAAATAGAAAATATGAACAAACCATTTACTGCAAATGAAATTGATTCAGTAATCAAAAAAACTCACAAGAAATAAAAGTCCAGGATCAGATGGCCTCACAGGTGATTTCCACCAAACATTTAGAGAAGAGTTAACAAATCTATCTTTCTCAAACTATTCCAAAAAGTTGCAGAGGAAGGAACACTTCCAAACTCTCTACAAGGCCAGCATCAGCCTGATACCAAAACCAGACAAAGACACGACAAAAAAGAAAATTTCAGGCCAATATTACTGATGAACACAGATGCAAAAATCCTCAAGAAAATATTAGCAAACCAAATTCAATAATACGTTAAAAGGACCATATACCATGATCAAGTGGAATTTATTCCAGGAGTGCAAGGATGGTTCAATACCCACAAATCAATCAATACAATACACCACACTAACAAACTCAAGAGTAAAAATCATGATCATCTCAATAGATGCAGAAAAAGCTTTTGACAAAATTCAACATCCATTTATGATAAGCTCTAAACAAAGTGGGTACAAAGGAAACGTACTTCAACATAATAAAGGCCATATATGACAAACCCACAGCCAACATCATACTCAATGTGAAAAGCTGAAAGCATTTCCTCTAAGATCAGGAACAAGACAAGGATGGTCATTCTTGCCACATTTATTCAACTCAGTATTGAAGTCCTCGCCACAGCAATCAGACAAGAAAAAGAAAAGAATCCAAACTAGAAAGGAAGAAGTAAAACTGTCACTGTTTGCTGGTGACATTATACAACATATAGAAAATCCTAAAGATACTCCCCAAATAACTGTGAGAACTAACAAATGAATTCAGTAAAGCTGCAGGATACAAAATTAATATACAGAAACCTGTTGTATTTTTATACATTTAACAACAAACTACAAGAGAAATTAAGAAAACAATCCCAGGGACTTCCCTGGTGGCGCAGTTGCTAAGACTCCACGCTCCCAATGCAGGGGGCCCAGGTTCAATCCCTGGTCAGGGAACTAGATCCCACATGCATGCCGCAGCTAAGAGTTTGCATGCCACAACTAAGGAGCCCGCCTGCCACAACTAAGGAGCCCATGTGCCACAACAAAGGAGCCCACGAGCCGTAATGAAGGAGCCCGCGAGCCGTAGCTAAGGAGCTTGCCAGCCGCAACTAAGGACCCTGCCTGTCACAACTAAGACCCAGTGCAAACAAATAAAGAAATAATTTTTTTTTTAAAAAAAGAAAGCAGGGCTTCCCTGGTGGCGCAGTGGTTGAGAGTCCGCCTGCTGATGCAGAGGACACAGGTTCATGCCCCGGTCCGGGAAGATCCCACATGCCGCGGAGCGGCTGGGCCCGTGAGCCATGGCCGCTGAGCCTGCGCATCCAGAGCCTGTGCTCCGCAACGGGAGAGGCCACAGCAGTGAGAGGCCCGTGTACCGAAAAAAATAAAAAAATAAAAAAAGAAAAAAGAAAACAATCCCATTTACAACTGCATCAAAAAGAATAAAATACCTAGGAATACATCTAACCAAAGAGGGACTCCCGTCGTGGCTCAGTGGCCAATGCAGGGGACACGGGTTCAAGCCCTGGTCCAGGAAGATCCCACATGCCGCAGAGCAACTAAGGCCGGGCGCCACAACTACTGAGCCTGCACTCTAGAGCTCACGTGCCACAACTACTGAGCCCATGTGTTACAACTACTGAGCCTGCATGCCTAGAGCCCATGCTCTGCAACAAGAGAAGCCACCACAATGAGAAGCCCACGCACCGCAACAAAGAGTAGCCCCTGCTTGACGCAACTAGAGAAAGCCTGCACTCAGCAACGAAGACCCAACACAGCCAAAAATAAATAAATTAAATAAATAAATAAATAAGGTTCAGGGATTGATGAATTTTAAAAAAAAAAATCTAGGGGCTTCCCTGGTGGCGCAGTGGTTGAGAGTCCGCCTGCCGATGCAGGGGACATGGGTTCGTGCCCCGGTCTGGGAAGATCCCACATGCCGCAGAGCGGCTGGGCCCATGGGCCATGGCCTCTGAGCCTGCACGTCCAGAGCCTGTGCTCCGCAACGGGAGAGGCCAAAACAGTGAGAGGCCCGCGTACTGCAAAAAAAAAAAAAAAAAAAATCTAACCAAAGAGGAAAACGACTCATACTCTAAAAACTATAAAATATTGAGGAAAGAAGAGAAACAAATGGAAAGATATACTGTGCTCATGGATTGGGAGAATTAATATTGTTAAAATGGCCATACTATATCCAAGACAATCTAAAGACTCAATGCAATCCCTATTAAAATACCAATGGTGCTTTTCGCAGAACTAGAATAATTCTGTAATTTGTAAGGAAACACAAAAGACCCCAAATAGCCAAAACAATCTTAAGAAAGAACAAAGCTGGAGGTACCATGCTCCCTGATTTCAAAATATACTACAAAGCTACAGTAATTAAAACAGTATGGTACCAGCACAAAAAAAGACACATAGATCAATGGAACAGAATAGAGAGCCCAGAAATAAATCCACCCTTATATGGGAAGTTAATCTATGACAAAGGAGGCAAGGATACACAATGGGAAAAGATTGCCTCTTCAGTAAATGGTGATGGGAAATTGGACGGCTATGTGCAAAAGAATGAAACTGGACCATTTTCTCACACCATACACAAAAAATAAACTCAAAATGGATTAAAGAGTTAAATGTAACAAAGGAGGAAAGAATATACAATGGAGAAAAAACAGTCTTTTCAGCAAGTGGTGTTGGGAAAGCTGGACAGCCACATATAAAATCAATGAGGTTAGAACACTCTCTCACACCCTACACAAAAATAAACTCAAAACGGTTTAAAGACTTAAATATAAGACATGACACCATAAAACTCCTAGAAAAGAACATAGGAGAAACACAGGAGAAACATTCTCTGACATAAATTGTAGCAATGTTTTCTTAGGTCAGTCTCCCAAGGCAACAGAAATATTAATAAACAAGATCTAATCAAACTTAAAAGCTTTTGCACAGCAAAGGAAACTATAAACAAACAAAAAGAAAACCCCCAGACTGGGAGAAAACCTTTGCATACAATGTAACTGACAAGGGCTTAATTTCCAAAATATACAAACAGGTCATACAACTCAATAACAAGAAAACCACCAATCCAAAACAAAAAATGTGCAGAAGACCTAAAGAGACATTTCTCCAAAGAAGACATACAGATGGCCAAGAAGCACATGAAAGGATACTCAACTTCATTAATTATTAGAGAAATGCAAATCAAAACTACAATGAGGTAACCCCTCACACTGGTCAGAATGGCCATCATTGAAAAGTCTACAAATAATAAATGCTGGAGAGGGTGTGGAGAAAAGGGAACCCTCCTACACTGTTGATGGAAATATAAGTTGGCGCAGCCACTATGGAAAACAGTATGGAAGTTCCTTAAAAAGCTAAAAATAGAGTTACCATATGATCCATCAATCCCACACCTGGGCACATACCTGGAGAAAACTATAATTCGAAAAGATACATGCACCCCAATGTTCTTTGCAGTGCTATTTACAACAGCCAAGACATGGAAGCAACCTAAATGTCCATCAACAGATGAATGGATAAAGATGATGTGGTATATATACACAGTGGAATACTACTCAGCTATAAAAAAAAAAGAATGAAATCATTCCATTTGCAGCACATGGATGCACCTAGAGATTATCATCCTAAGTAAGTCAGAAAGACAAATATCATATATCACTTATATGTGGAATCTAAAACATGACCCAAACTTATTTACAAAACAGAAGCAGACTCACAGACATAGAAAACAAACTTATGGTTACCAAAGGGGTGGGGATGAGGGAATAAATTAGGAGCTTGGGATTAGCAGATACAAACTACTATACATAAAACAGATGAACAACAAGGCCCTACTGTATAGCACAGGGAACTATATTCAGTATCTTGTAATAAACCATAATGGAAAATATGAAATATATATATACATATTACTGAATCACTTTGCCGTACACCAGAAACTAATGTATCATAAATCAACTATACTTCAACAAAAAAATATGAATATATACATATAAAAAGACATGTATGACCTGAAACCACAAACCTCCTAGAAGAAAACATAGGCAGTATGCTCTTTGACATCAGTCTTAGGAATATTTTTTTGGATATGTCTCCTCAGTCAAGGAAAACAAAAGCAAAGATAAACAAATGAGACTACATCAAACTAAAAAGCTTTTGCACAGCAAAGGAAACTATAAACAAAACAAAAAGGTAGCCTAGTGAAAGCGAGAAGGTATTCGCAAATGATATGACCAATAATGGGTTAATATCCAAAATATATCAACAGCTGACACAAATTTGCATCAAAAAAACAACCCGATTAAAAAATGCGCAGAAAGGGTTTCCCTGGTGGCACAGTGGTTGAGAGTGCCTGCCGATGCAGGGGATATGGGTTCGTGCCCTGGTCCAGGAAAATCCCACATGCCACGGAGCGGCTAGGCCCGTGAGCCATGGCCACTGAGCCTGCGCACCCGGAGCCTGTGCTCTGCAATGGGAGAGGCCACAACAGTGAGAGGCCCGCGTAACGCAAAAAAAAAAAAAAAAAAATGCGCAGAAGAACAAATAGACATTTTTGCAAAGAGGAAATGCAGATGGCCAACAGGCACATGAAAAGATGCTCAACACTGCTAATCATGAGGGACATGCAAATCAAAACCACAATGAGATTATCACCTCACACCTGTTCTAGAGGCTATAATCAAAAAGACAACAAATAACAAGTGTTGGCAAGGATGTGGAGAAAAGAGAACCCTTTTGCACTGTTTGTGGTATTGTAAATTGGTGCAACCGCTATGGAAAATAGTATGAAGGTTCCTCAAAAAATTCAAAAGAGAACTGCCATATGATCCAGAAATTTCGCTTCTTCATATTTACCAGAAGAAAACAAAAACATGAACTCAAAAATATATATGCACCCCAATGTTCATCACAGCATTTACAACAGCCAACATGAAAGCAACCAAAGTGTCCACTGATAGATAAATAAAGATGTGGCGTGTGCGTGCGCACACACACACAGGAATATTACTCAGCTATTTAAAAAACGAAATCTTGTCATTTGCAAAGACATTAACGACTCTAGAGGGTATTATGCTAAGTGAAATAAGTCAGACAGAGAAAGGCAAATACCTTATGATCTCACTTACATGTGGAATCTAAAAAACAAAAAAAACAAACAAAAGGAAAACAGATTCATAGATACAGAGAACAATTGGATGGTTGCCAGAGAGGAGGGAGTCGGGAGTGGGGGCAAACGAAGTGAAGGGGATTAAGAGGTATAACTTTCCAGTTATAAAATAAATAAGCCACGGGAATACAATTTACAGCATAAGGAATATGGTCAATAATAATACAATAACTTTTTATGTGGAAGATGATGGTTACTAGACTTAATTAAGGTGGTGATCATTTCATAACGTATGCAAATGTCAAATCACTATTTAGTACACCTGAACCTAACATAATATTGTACTTCAACTATATTTCAAAAAAAAAAAAAAGAAATCAAGAGTAAAGTATCAAATAGTTGCCACAATTTACAAAACGCCAATATAACAAATAAGCCTCCTTTCCTGCCTGTAAACCACCAACCTAATTCTATTTAGGGAGTAGAAATAAGAGCATTGATAACATTTTTTTACTTCCCTTCTTTCAATTTAACATTGTATCATAAGTATTTTAAAAATTCCCCTCAGCCTTTATAAACTACCATCTGAATGACTAAATAATGTTTTTTCAATTAAATGTACTATCATTTTCTTCCTTTTTTTCTTCCATTTTTATTAAGATATAATTGACATACAGCACTGCAGAAGTTTAAGGTTTAGAGCATAATGATTTGACTTACATACATCAAAAATGACTACCATGGTTAAGTTTAATGAACATCCATCATCTCATTTTCATACAAAATAAATTTTTTTCCTTGTGATAAGAACTCTCAGAATTTACTCTCTTAACAACTTCCATATATAACTTACAGCAGTGTTAACTGTATTTATCATGTTGTACATTACAGCCCTAGTACTTATTAATCCTATAACTGGAAGTTTGTACCTTTTGACTACCTTCATCTAACTATCCCCCTCTCCTCACCCCCTGCCTCTGGTAACCACAAATCTGGTATCATCTTCTATGAGATTATTTATTTGCTTTTCAAATGTAACTGACTTATAACACTATCTCAGCTCTTGGTGCACAATATAGTAATTCAATATTTCTATACATTACAAAATGATCACAATGTCAAGTCTAGTTACCATGTTTCCACACAAAGATATTACATTATTATTGACTATATTCCCCACACTGTACATTTCATCCCTGTGACTCATTTACTTTGTAACTGCAAGTTTAAATGTACCATCATCTTCTTAACCAATAACTGTCAGCCATTTAAATCTATTTTTTTGTTCTTATAAATATTGCTGTATAACTATACAAAGGAATGTTTCTTTCTTTGGAATTTTTTTTTAATTACAAACTAGAAATGAGACTTTTCCAGTTAAAGCATATGAACATTTTTATGGTTATTGATACAAATAATCCATTTTCCCAAAAGATACCAATTGAAACTAATGAATATATACAAATCCTAAATTTGCTAGCAATGGATTTTTTTAATGTTTGCTAACATAAGAAGAAATTGCTCAGCAAAACTAAGAATGTCGAACTTTTACCTACACCTATTTACAAACTGTGTTTTCCTTTTATTGTGAATTGTGCACTGACATCAACTTATCAACAGCTGGTATGAATGTTCTTCTTCCAAATTATGTAACACAAGAGTATTTTATCTGCCCTAAATCTACCTGCTTCAAACTTTAAGCAATTTTTTCTACTTCTAGTGATTGAGAATTTGTGAAAAGTCCATGTTTGCTCCATGAGAAAGCTTCTTGGTTGATAGATTCTGATATCTTGTTATTGTAATGAATATGTTTAAAATACAGTTACTAAATGATTTTCAGTTTCATCAAAAATTTTGGCTTAACTATGATATCACCATTATGTAAATTTTAAAAATTATGACATTACCTTTTCCTCATTTGTTGTAGAAGAATCAAGATCCTTTCTTTTCTTCTTCAATTTTTTATCTTTACTTTGTTTTGTGCCAGAAGTCTGATAAGGTTGCAAATCTACTCGAGAATGAAATTGATATCGACCACTTTCCACATCACAGTAGTAATAAATTCCAGTGGAAGGATCATAATATAGTTGATTTTCCTTTCAAAGTTAAGAAAACAATAAGTTCTATTCCAGTAAGATGAAATAAAATAGAAAAATAGACTTAATAGAAATGACAAATATATTCAAATACAGTAAATTTTCTTTTAAGAACTATAGTATTTTTTGGAAAAAATGAATAAAGAGAATGAAAAATGCTTGTAATTTTCCAAAATACTTTACCATTCAATATCTGCTCTCATTTTCCTAGTGTGGAAAATGAATACATTTACATATTATATTAAATCTCATGAAATTGCCAATATTTGACCATTTTTTAACTTATAGAAACAGCAACTTCATATGGTTCAACAGAAACCTTTTAGAAGTCATGAAAACTAAGGTATGCATCAGAAAAAGCCAACCATATAAAAGCAATTGCAGACTCATTCCCCATATAATTACATGATAATGGTTTGGTAGTATAAACCCCTAAACCCTCCTCTCAATGACATAAAACAAAGATTTGCCTTTCAATGTTCATGATTCAAAATCCTGGAGAAAAATCTGAAAATAAAATTAAGCTCATGAACACTACTACAACATAACATTCTGTACAAAGAAATCAATAAACAATTTTCTTCACTAATCAATTAATTCTACACTAAGTAACTACATAAGACTTAGAGTAAAGCAGCCATGCAATATAGAGTTTTGGTAAATTATGGATAAAAACTAGAAAGATAAAATTATGTAATCATCTGCATTTATTAGATACTGGCCAGTACTTTATAACCAAGATTTAATTGAACCGTCTGTATCTTGTTTACATCATAAATCCATGCAGATCAGACTTGGAAACATCTTGCAAACATATATACTGAGATTAAGCAAGTAAAGCTTCCTGAAAAAGAATAATTTATTTTTCTAACTGTTGATACTATTGCAATTTATTGTCTTTAATTCATTTTGTAGATCTCTTACAAAAATATTTAGAATTCTCACTATCTTTCCTTCAGCTAAAAACTGAATAGAAGCTTTCTGATCTTTATTTCCAGTGATAACAGAACTTCTGCAACTCAAATCTTTTTAATCTGCTATGTCTTTCAGTCCAAAATATAGACATTTTCAAATATGTAAGAAAATTAATTAAAATGAAAACTAGCACAATAAAAATGGCAAAACAATGAAGTCCCCACTCCACTGAGACACAACCTGCAGAATGTAATTAAGCATTTACAGAATAGACGTCAGGAAGAAAGTTACAGAAAAGAAGGTAGAAGAATGACAAAGACTAACGTCATATACTTGGAAATTCCGTATTTTTCTAGAAACCAAGTAATTAATAGTTATTTTCTTTGGTAATAAGAGTTTAAACATTAATTTTCTAGGTATTAATTAGCACTGTCAATTAGCATACTCCTGTGAAATAAAACCCTCTTTTACAAAGTATTTACAAAGTACTATACCAAGTACAAACTGATAAGCTAATGAAATCCCTTATCTAACTAAAATATTTACTATTATCATTACGTTCCCTAGAGTAGTTAATAATAGTTCCAATAACTGGAATGGTGAATATCTGCTCCACTTTGGGGCACTACATTCTGTAACTCCTGAGGACCAGATAATATGTGTAGACCACTGAGGTTGAGGTATGTGGGTATATAACTTCAAGCATCATTGTCATCAAAACCTGAAAAAATCCAATTAAATACCAGACCTTCAACAGTCATAACACTATAATATAAATCAAGAACTTTCTTTTCTGGTTTTGTCCTAGTCCGTGGTCCATTATATTTCTGATTCCATACTAATTCCCTAGTTCTCACTGTTAACAAATTGATTTTTTAAAAGTGAAATACTTAAAAGTCACAAAATATAAAACAATGGCTCATAATAAACATGCTATAAAGAATTTAACAAAAAGACTCCTCTGTGGTCTAAAATGGATTCATAAAGATACAAGTATCTGAAACAATTTTTTAAAAATCTTACCCCAAGCCTAGAATTAACAACATTACTTCCTTTTAGTTTAGGTTCTTAAACATTTTACAAAATGTAGTTGTCTCCTTTTATTAATAAATATGTTAACATTTTTGTATGTTACTTTACCTATAAAAGGTTATTAGATCTCTCTAAAATATTAATCTATAACACAATTAACTTATTTAATTAAATAAACATAGAAATATAGTATCATAAGCTACTTTATAAATCTTTACTCTTGCCAAATAGCTTTAAATCAATTTTTACATGTAGCTCCCTGCTTATCTTAATTCAACCTAGGGTTTAATATTTGGTATTCAAGCAGCTAAGAACACAGCCATACAGTATTAAAAGGTCTGAGATACTTACAGAATCGTAATAGAATCCAGTGCTGTGATCAAAATACAATCCAGTATTCTCATCATAACTAAATCCAGTCTGTGATACAGCAGCTTCTGCTGCAGCTCTCAAACTTTCAGCTAGTGATGAACCTTCTAAGGATGTATCTTCTGTTGCTAACACAGATGCTGGCTCCTAGGTATGATACAATCATGTCAAACAGGACAAAAACATCCTCATATCAATATAAAAGTTAGCAGAATTTGAAACAATAAACAGACCTAAAAACTATTCTGAATAATAAGATCTCAATTTCTGCAGTGGAAAGGGATGGCTATCAATTACAATTTGATCCACTTAAAAAAATATGAATTAGTGTATCAGTTAATTCACTTCTGACCCAGTTTTGAAGACACTAGAAGTAAGTGAGGGACCATTACTCAAAAATAAATGCCTAATACCATAGGGAAGCAATCCACAAAATACAGACTGAAATATTCTTTAAGACAAATGATCTGGATTCTTCAATAATTACAGGCTCAAGGGGAAAAAAAATTTTAGAAAAGAGATAGAGAAGAAAGGTATAAATTATACATCACATATCAAGCAGTTGCCCTGTATGAACCTTACTGGGATCCTGATTCAAACAAATGGTAAAAACAAATTTATAAAACATTCTGGGAAATTTGAACAGTGGCAAGATATTTGACATAAAGGAAGTATTAAAAAAAAATTTGGTGTGAACGTGGTATTGTGGTTGCTCAAAATTTTCTGGTTGAGTCAAACGTACTGACAAATTTTGTTTAGTTTATGTACAGCATACACTTTTGCAACACAACAGAGTAGGAAAACAGTTACACATACGCACAAGTTCTAATTTTTGTTTCTCAAAAACTGTATTATTCACTGCATAATTACACGCAGAACATTTACAACCTTTGTATATATTATAATAAACCAAAGAAGTCTATTTTTCTACATAATAACAACAAAGAAGAACAAGTTCTTGAGTATCAACAGTTTCAAGTGAAGCATTTTATTACCTGTGAATTTGAGGCAAAATGGTCCTCTTGTCCACAATTAACATTTTCTGTTATATCAGTACCAGCATAAGCATCATTTTCTATGTGTGACTGGTCTTTAGAATTAAAAGTAGAAGCTTTGATATCCTGATCTTCCTGAACTGGGAGTTCAGATGCTTTATTTGGAAGATTAACATCATTATAGTATGTCTGATAATAATAATCTATTGCAAAAACAAATTAAGTGATATCATATTAGAATAGTGTATATAAAAAGGACTTAATTCCAAAACACTGGCACTGAACACAAAAGAGCACACGTTGCAAACAAACCATATTTTTATAATTATACACATTTTAACAGATTAAAAGTAATGGTCCAAGTAAATCTGCAGAGATATATATCTTTGATTCTAATGTCACCTTCAGTACCCTGGCTGTCAAGCTAAAAAGGAAAAAAAGGTAAGCAGATTTGGATTTTCCATAGCAAGAGTAAAAAGAAAAAACAGGTAGATAGGTTGTGTTCTGTCAAAAAAAAAAAAATTAGCAACTCTTAACAATGTCTAACTACATACCACAGTATACTTAAATATCAAATGACAACATGTCAAGGGCCGACTTTTTCTGTCAAATTTTGCTCATGGTGCTGACTTTTTAAAAAACATAATATTATACAGATATGTAATGTTCATATCATTGCTGTGTTTAGCAATTTGCTAAGTTGCATCTGAATAAAACAAGGCAAAATTTAATGGGAAAGATCATTTCTTGTTATCCCTATTTATTAAAACTTGGTTTCTCAGTTATTTTGCCTCACAACATAATGCCACTAACAAGGCCAGGGGTGTAGGCTCACCCCATTCCCAGGAGGGCCTAAGAGACTGACACTGAATTGATGCTAAGTGGAACGCATCAACAAGAAAACACATGCCCCTGGTCACAAGTAAGGTCAGATGAGAGTAGATAGTTTACAGCATAGCAAAAATTACTCAGTGAATGTGCCACTGAAAGCATATTAGCAATATTACGTATTTACAGAAATAACAATACATGTCTACTTTCCCACCAAAAAAGCAAATAGATTATCTGAAAATACCAAATCATATGGAGAAAAGTCAACTTTGTAACAGCTCTCCTATTTATCTAGATGTATACAGATTCTAAATTTAAAGAAAACTCCACGTTAGCATGATTTGAATGTAGTAGTATTAGGATATCTTCACTATAAGCAGAATACCTGAGATTGACCAAGGAGGGTGGTTCTCTGTTTGTACTTCTACATCAGACTTTTTATTATCTTCGTTTCTCCCACAATGGAGTATTTTACTGAGCTCTTCTACCTGAAAGAAAGCAAGGCTTTAGGAAAAATAAACCATACAGCAATCTAATAATATACACACTATTCTCCTGAAATTACAATAATTATTTTTCCTAGTAAAAGTCTGGAGAAGTACCAATATCAGCTAGTTTCCTTTTCAGAAAAACTGAAAATACTACAATATAATTGGCTTTCACCTTTTACATCTGCAGAAGGAGATGTTTTTATTCTTAGATTCTCTAGCTAACCTCAAACTATTACCTCTAAAAATCAGACTGACTAAATTAATAAGACTTAGTGAACAGGATCCTTTATTTCTATCAATAAGAAAGTTTTTATACTACTATTTTAATCGGTCAGCAGTTCTCCCTAAGGAGAATTAAATCATTGAATTAAATTATCTAGTATCATTCAGTGTTCTCCACCTGGAACTACCCATTCACTTAAATAATGCCACTCATATACTTTAACATACTTTTTCCTTGAAATAGTAATCTTCTAATTAAGTAGCGGGAGCAGAAGGAAATAGAGGTGACTGCCTCAGAGATGCATCTCGCCTCCCTGTGTCTCACTGAATACCAAGGCCATAGCAGCTGAGTGTGAAAAATACCCATAAGCAGATGAAGAGCAGCCTCATCAATACAGCTCAGTCAGACAGGAACTCAGTGTGAGATTATACCCATTATAAGCACAAAACCAAAAAACAAGCTTCTTTAATGATACATAAAGCTTAAAAAGAGAAAGGTGATAAGACTGATTATATACGGATTATCTGTGCGCTTCATAGATTATCAGATCTGCTGCTACCACCAGGGCTGGAACTAGAGCGAAGCGAGCAAGGCATGTAAGGCACAAAATTTAAGGAGACATTCACTCTCAGCTTCATGCAAGTATAGAATCATACCTGAGAATGAGTGCCCCCTTGAATTTTTCGCCCTAGGCTACTGACCGCCTTGCTCTAATCCTGGCTCTGGCTACTACCACTATTACTATGAACAAGACCATTTATATAGAATCTGCTACATGCTAGGCACTGCACTTGGTACTGTGGGTAACATCTCATTCATTCTTACAACCACCTTACAAATTAGTTGTCCTAATCCCCATTTTACATGTGAGAAATCTAAAGGAAGTAATTTGCACAAGGTTTCTTTGACTCCAAAGCCTGTACATATTGTACTTTCCTGCTAGTTCACCCTCAATTCTCAAGCCAAATTTTTACTGCTCCAGATAAAACACTATCTAGTGATTAGGAATGACAGTTAACAAACACCGACCACCAGGGGAGGCTGACTAGAAAGATAATAAAGAAGAGTAATTACTATCACTCGTAAAGTTACGGCTTTCTATGCATTTCAATTTTTCATATTAGACTGCTATCAAATTAACACTAATAACCAAAACGCTGGCTCTTCAAAGATTAGCAAAAACGTTTTCTTTTAGGATCTCTATAGCAAGCGGTACTATTACAATTTAGAATTATAAAAAGGTTTTTTTCACAGCTCATCATATTTTACTCCCCTTTCCCCACAATATTTTAACAATATTTGTAGTCCCCTAGCACAGTCGCTATGCATTGTAGTTGTCCAAGAAATAGTTGTTGAGTAACAAAACACGAATTTTCGGTAATGTCATAATGTTAACAACTCTATACAATGGGCACAGAAAGTCACTGCAACTCAGCGGTTATTTTCATAGATTATTTGATAGCAAAGCGTAACAAAGTTTGATGATACTTTAACGTTCAGCCTACATTTGTGATTTTAGAAAATGTATCAATATATGCCAAAAGATAGACAACAGTTTAACTGAAATTAATAATTACGTGGAAGTAACTTGTTGGGAAAGAGTGCGACTGCCCAAAACAATCACGCTGAAAAGATTATGCTGCTTAAGAGTTTTTTTTAAATGCGAGTTTAAATATTTGTCCTTACTGCATGTTATAAGAACAAAGTTAGCTGCTTAGTGTCTCTAACGAACAGTTCTATCTTCCCTACTTCCACTAGACTACTCAAGATGAATGCCCAGAACAACCGCACACATACCTAGCGTTCAGCAATTTACAAAACTGTAAAACAGTCTGTTGACATTTACTTTGATTTAACCTCCACCAGTGTGGTCCTAGCATTCTCATTTTATGGGCCACTGAGGCTCAATATCAGTTCACACATCTAGGATATGATAAATGGGATTCTGATTGAAATCCGGCGCTTTAACAAACTCAAAAGTGATCTAGAACAAAATATTAGAAATGTGCCTACTGCCAATGGGACTTCACAAGTGAGAATGAAGACTGAAGTACTTAAGTGCACTCCACGCCGGCCACAACTGCAGCTCACGCACTTAGCTAAATCGAGTACCCCAACGCTTAGGTTTGTTCCAAATGTACCTGGAATTATCATCGCACTGAACTTTTAACTCTTTCAGGTACTCTATAAAGCAGTCCTGGGCCCTACCAGGGAGCCCTTCTGAGGCTATCTTAGACTTCGAAGGCCTCATCTCGGGCTGGATGGGGCGTGGGGCTGGAGGCGGACCGCGCACCTGGGTGCGGAGCTCCTGGTTGTTGCTCTCGGCGCTCTGGTACAGCCGCTCTGTGTGATGCAGCAGCTTCTCGATCTCCCGCACTTGCCGCTTGCAGCTCCGCAGCTCGCGTTCCAACTTTTCCACCTTCCGCCTCAGCTGGGCCAGCTCAGGCTCGGGGGAGGGAGGTGGCGACGGCGACAACGAAGGCGGCGGCGCCTCAGAGGCCATGGGGTCCGGCGCGAAGCGGCCCGCGGGAGCGGAGGGACTGCGCTCAAGCTGAGACGGACGCCGACGGACCCAGAAGCCACGAGAGCGCGCGGGCAGCGAAAGGCGGCCTCATCCCCGCCCGGCCGCGGCGGCCCGCGGCCATGAGGCCCTAAAGCTGGTTATCTGTAGCCGAGGCGAACTGCGGGAAGCGAGCAAGGGGACGGAGAACGGGCCCAGTCCTCCGAGCTTTGAAACAGTAAAACTTTATTGGTAACCACCTGCCCCGGCGACCGAGTAAGCCACCGAAACGTTGGAGAAATGGGCTGGCCAGCGAAGCAGGAACCAGGAGCGATTGGGCCGTTTCTGGGCTGAACCGGAAACGAAAGCGGTGGGCGGGGCCGAGACGGAAAAGGAAGCGACGGAAGGCGAGAAAGGCCTCACAGCGCAGAGGCGCACTTCCCGCCGGCTGCGGGTGCACGGACGGGACGGGACGGGACGGGGCGGGACGGGGCGGGATGGGACTTGGGGACGGGCGCGGGGCGGGGCGGGGCGGGGCGGGGCGGGGCGGGATGTGAGGGCGTGGCGGGATGTGAGGGCGTGGAGAGCGGGCGGAAAAGGTGCTACAGTAGCCCGGGAGCCATAAACAGAAGATCGCGCATCCTCTGGTCGCGGGATTTTACCCTTGCACACTTTCAAAACGTTTTCAAACTTTTTGCAGAGTGCACTTCCTAGCTCCTCGTTTTACAGATGAGAACAGTGAATTTCCAAGAAATGTTTTGCCAGGGTTCATAGAATTGATGCTAAACCAGGACTGTGAACGTAGTGTTCTGACGCTCTGCTTACTTAGTGCTTCTGCGGATTCCGTGAGGTTAGCCCCCGCCCCCCCCCCCAGGAAAAGAAAGCAAATTCCTATAGGTCTGGCTTGCAGAGAGAAGCATCCCTAGTGGGAAAGTAAGCAGCAAGATTCTACGAAAGCAGGAGAGAAAATTTTTCTGTTTCAGTGCATCTATTTGGTGTTTCGTCTATGTGAAACAGGCGTTTGTTCAGCAACTGATGAGGGCTTCTTGGAACACACTTTCTTTCTTAACCAACGTCATTTAGAATTAGAGCTTGAGTTCGGAATGCCGGGCCTGAGACCTATGGAGGTCAGCGACTACGTCTTGCCTGTCCTCTCCCAGGCACCAGCTCAGTGCCTGTCACAGAGCGAGTATCCTTAAATATTTGCTTAACATAAGAATCCTGTTTGATGTCCTAGTTCAGTGGCCGCTCTGTGTGCTTTATGTCCCGTGCACTGCCCACTAGTTAAGTCACAGGCGGTGAGTTCTCCAGCGGGGACCTGCCCTCTCTAGGTCCTGCACACATTATTCCTTAAGCTTTAAGAGTCCTTCAAAATGGCACCACAGTGATCTTCTAGCCATCAAAGGATATTTAGTGAGAAGGCAGAATATGTACTCCCCGATGTAAAAAGGAGATGTACTGCCCCCCCAAATCTGACTTACCTTAATGCATTATGACTCTAATCAAGAATTTATCCAAATCTTTGAAAATAAAAGCTCTATTTCCCACTTTCTTCACCTTTGGGGGGGGAGGGTAAGGAATTCCATAAACACCACCTGTAAGGTAACTTTAAGGTAAAGGGGACTTCCACTTTCTCATTTTATAGATGAGAAATTTCAAGTTTTAACCATTCATTATAGAAGGAATAAATAAGCTTATTAGCTGCTACTTGAAGCAATGACTTGTCTTAAAGGTAATCCATTTAATCCTAAATTCTGACCTATCATGCCACTAGTCTATAACTTAACCTCTGACCATTAGTCTGGAAGAAAAGAGTCACAATATTTTTTTGAGGAAAAAAAAAAGCTTTGTGTATGAGGTGGGAATTGCATTAAGGTTCTAGTAACAGAACTTAGTTTATAGTGGCTTATTAAACAAATTAGGAGGCTCCTCTATTACATTAAAGAAGTCTGGAGATGGGCTGTCCAGAGCTGGTAAGGTGGCTCTACCAGCTCTTTAGAGACTCAGGCTCCGTCTGTCTTTCTGCTCTTCTATTCGTAGAGCATATTCCCAGCCTCCAGGTTAATTCATTTTACAATATGGCAAGGGACAAAAGGACTTTCCCAAGGCCCCACCCAGTGACTTCTGTTTATATCTCACCCCTTGCTGCAAGTGGGGCTGGGAATTGTGTGTGTGTGTGGGGGGGGTCTTTCTGAGCTGGACACATTATTCCTTCTAACAATAAAGGGTTCTATAAATATGGAAGAAAGAGAAAATACTTGTTGAGTAGGTAAATAGCAGTCTGCCACACCTAGTTCTCAAATCAAAAGGTACTTAGTAGAGTGGACAGGGCCAGTGCCCTAGAGAAACATACTACTCGGCACCCTTCATAGTTTGACTTTGTTTTTATAGTGTTTTTCCTAAGTTATTATTGATATTTGGTACCTCAGACTGTAATCATACTCCTTAGTTCACAACACATTATCAACATTAGCCCATGGATGGCTCTTCTCTTTTTCTGTTTTTGGGGTTTTTTTTTGTTATTTTGGTTTTTGTTTTTGTTTTAAAATTGCTCTGTATCCCCACATTCCCCAGTCCCATTACCTCCTTTCTGCCAATATGGGCACCCAGTCTCACATGTTTGATATATGACCTTAAATATAAATCTATCCTATCCTTATGTTTCCTGTGTATTTCTTTTACATAAGTAGTATTTGGTTTTAAATCTTATGCTGTTTCTTATTTTTTCCACACTAAAGATGTTTTTTAAATTCATATATATTGCTATCGTACATCTAAGTGCTGCATAGTATTCCAAGGTTTACGTATACCACATTTTACTTACCTATTACCCTAGTTGTCAACATCTAAGTTATTTCCAATTGTCTATTAATACAATTGATGCCACAATGAAAATCCTTGTGCATGCCACTTTATTGACCTGTGCATTCATTTCTTTGGGATATATAGCAAGGCGTGTGATCTCTGGCTCATAGGGCAAACATTTAATTTCACTGTGTTCTGCTATATTGCTTTTCAGAATGGCACCAACAGTGCACAAGGAGTTCTTTGTCCTCCACATTCTCTCCAATACATAATATTAGTCCCTCTTGTACATTTTTTTGCCATTTTTATGAGTGTAATGAGGTATTTCACTGTTGTTTTAATTTGCAATTCTCTGATTATCAGAGAATTTCATTTGTTTATTGAAATGGCTATTTGGACTTTCCCCTCTGTGACCTGCCTATTCATAATTTTTTTGCCTATTTCTTTCCTGTTCTTTTGCAGTTCTTTCTATAATCTAGATATTAATCCTTTACAGTTTTAGATATTGCAGAGATCTTCTCCCAGTCTGTCATATGTCTGTTAAATTCATCTATGGTGTCTTTTATTGAACAGAAATCCTTAATTTTTAGGAGTCAAATCAGCCTTTATTCAACTTCATTTTATTTCATATGTTTTATGATTCGGGCTTTTGAATCTTATTCGTGAAGTCTTTCTCCACCCCTGAGTCATATTTTCTTCTGTAAGGTTATAATTTTAACCTTCACTTATAGTTCTCTACTTTAACTGAAGGGATTCAGGTGTATTTTTTCCACACACATTTATCATCTATCAAGTTCCCATATATATCTGAGTCCATTTCTGAGCTCTCTATTCTCTTCTGTTTGTCTGTTAGCCAGAACTATTCTACATTCAACACTTTGGTTTTGTAGTATATCTTAATATCTGCTAGGGCAACTTCCCACTCTGCTTTTATTTTTCAAAATTGACCTACTCATGAACCTCTATTTTTCCATGTAAATTTTAGAATGAGTTTGTTGAGATCCTCAAAAAATCCAAAGGAATTTTTATTAAGATTGCATTGAATATATAGATTTATTCAGGAAGAAATAGCATAAAACTTTACATTGTTAAGATATCCCATCCACATACATTCTTTTTGTTGTTGTTGTTGTTGTTCAAATTATTCATTCTCTTTTGTCCCTTAATAGAGTTTTCATACTTTTTCTGTAAAAGGTCTTGGGCATTCTTTCTAAGGTATTTCCTAGGCACTCTGGTGTTGTATTGTGAATGAAAATTTTTTTTCTCGTATTTTAGAGAAAGAAAAGTCAAAGTGATGGATAGTTTTCTAGCTTGGACAAAGAAGGTAGGGACCATTGGAGAAGAGTATGTTACACAGAGGAGAGTTGCTTTAGTTTTGATTTTGTTGACCATATTGAGTTTGAGGTTCCTTCAGGACATCCAGTACAGATGCTCAGTAAGTCATGAGCATTCTAGAAGCCCGTCTGAAGCTTAAGAAACAGATCTGGCTGTAGAAGTAGTGTGTAAAGCAAACACAAATGGCTCCAAGGGCTAAGGAGATAAAGCAAATAAATGCACAGGGCATAGGGCAGCAACTACTCAGTTCTGGAGAACTGTGAGCCCACGTGGGAATGTGAACCCAGTGTTACAGAGCTTCTGATTTTTCAAGGAAAGCCAGAAATTTGGGTTTTTATGGGACATCTGTTTAAAAACAATGGTTCCGATTAGAAAAATCATTTCTATGGTTGCATTATTACATCCTCTTCACTGTACCTGTGTGCTTCAGGTGCTGCTCCGGAGTCCTGTTTTTACCAACACTGCCACCGCCTTCCCCTTTCATTGTTTTCTAATTTGTCTTTCTTTTCCTTTCTCTTTCCCCTTGATTTTATGATTTTGTTTGAAAAAGTTTAACTCTCTCTATATATATGTATCACTAGTCAATAATAGAGCTGTTCTTATCTATGCAATGATTCAAGTAAACCCTACATCTAATTTAATCTTCAGCCCTTTGATTATCACTTGTAGTAGATGCTGTGGAAATCACATTAATGGCCCCACTTCTTTATCTATCCTGGAGTCACAGCCTTTGCCATGGGACTTTGTGGTTTCCTTAACTATAGAGGCCCTCCCTTCCAGTTTTGAATCTGGGTTGGCTGTGTAATTTGCTTTGGCAGGTTGAATGAGGGGATGTGCCAGAACAGTGGACCAGTTCCCAGCCCATGTCTCAGAAGGCCTTAGTATTTCTGCTTGCTTTCTTGGATTCCTGGCATTGCCATGAGAAGGACACACCTAGGCATATATGCTGGTCTCAGAAGGGGGATAAATAACACATGGAACAGATCTGTTCCGGCTAAGATACTCTAGCTAAGCCCGACAGAGGCCCCAGGAAATCTTCAGACCCTTCGCAATCCCAGCAGAGATCAGCCAGCCCCGTACCACCCCAGATTTGTGAGGAATAATAAATGGTGGTGGTTTGAAGCCACTGAGCTGGGGACATTTTGCATGTAGCAATAACAGATATTAACCTGATCTAAAGCCATTCCAGGAGCCTGTGAGTTTCAGCAGGCTGGAGCCCAAGCACTGAGTTATTAGGATACAGGTATCCCCCGTTTTTCTACAGTTTGAGTTTTACCACTTTGCTTCTACGGATACCTGTTTTTGCTAACAAAAGAAATCTGGAGAGGACTTCCACTTTGATTTAAAAAGGCAAAAGCTGAAAATAGTGTTCAGCATTTGTTTTGCAGCACCCAGAGCAGCAAGCTTGGCACCACCAAGCTCCTTCCTGAGAACTACCCTCAGCATCTCAGCATCAGCCTCCACAGCTTTGAACTGTGAACGTCTGTTCTTTATCTCCATTTATTTTGTGCACCCATTAGAAAGATGTGTCCTAAGGTATCAGAAAAGCCTAAGAGAGCTCGTAGGATGTTGTGCTTAGTATAAAACTGGATGTAATTGTTTTGATCGTGGTGAACAAAATAGACACTGTGTGTGCATCGAACTTGACTGCGTCCACCACTTGTACTAATTGCACCCAGAAAGAGAGATTCTTCAAAGCTGCTGAAGTCACTATTGGTTCTGCTAGGAGCAAAGTGTACAAAGTGCAGCATTCAGTTAAGTTATCCTACACCTAAGGAGAAATCAGTCAGTCTTTTCAATAAGCTGAAACAGAAAGCACTGGTTGATGGTGGTGAAAATGTTGCAAAAGTGGAATTTAAAGGTAGTAGTGGGTGATTTGATCAGTTTTTGAGGCTAGGGGAGTTTCATAGCTTAAAGATTACTGGAGAGAGTGCTTCAGCTGATACTGAAGCTGCCAAAAAAAGGTCCTAGAAGAACTGAAGGAAATAACTACAGAAGGTGGTTATTTGTATAAGCAAGTGTTTAACTGCAAGGAAACAGCAATTTATTGGAAAAAGTTGCCAAGCAGATCATTAATTTCAGTACAAGAAAAGTAGGCTAAGGGACACAAAGCATTGAAGGACAGGTTAATGCTAATGCCTATTATTAACACCACTGGTGATGCTGTCCTTAGGCCTCTACTAGGGTACCATTCAGAAAACCCGACGGCACTTAAAGGCATTGATAAGAATACACTTCCTGTTGTGTTTCATTCACATCCAAGTGTTTGGAATACCCAAGTGATTTTTTCTGAGTACATGAGTGGATATGTTAGTCCTTTTGTTGAAAAATACTGTAGAGAAAATAACCATGATAATAGGTGTCTTTTGATTGTCAATAATTGTGCTGCTTACCCACCTGGCATTACCGAGTATGGCAGTAACATTTGTGTTGTGTTCTTACCAGTGAATACAATGTCATTGCTGCAACCGTGTGACCCAGGCCTGATAGCCACAATTAAGGATTACTCTATACAAAATGTGATGTGTTTTATTGTAAGTGCCATTGACAGAAAGGGCAACTCTGAAGCATCTTTATGAGAGATTTGGAAAGGCTACAATATAAAACTGGTAATCGTCAACCTTGGAGATGCTCTTGATAGGTTAACCGTCTCGAGGAGAAATGGCGTTTGGAGGACACTGTGTCCCGAAGCAGTGAAGTATTTTAAGACTTTGAACCAACAACAATAAATACTGCAAAAGTGACTGTGTTTGTGGAAGTTGGCAAAGATGATGTTGAAGAGGTTTTGGCATTCCATGACCCACAGCTGACAGGTGAAGAGGGTCATCCAGGAACCGACCATGAAGCACTTGTGTGAGCTCTTACCCTGACTGGCAGAGCTGCAGTGATTGCAGAAAAGCATGACTTTAATTTTGAAAGGGCACGTAGGTTTAGGGCAGTTTTGCAGGATGTTTTGAGTACCTACAAAGAATTCTGTGACAGCCTATTGCATGAGGCTAAGCAGTCAAGCCCATTGTCATATTTCAAGTCTTCCACATCAGCCACAGCAGACATCAAGGCAGGCAGACACAGAAGGTGGAGATGTTAGTGACTTGTCTGCCCTGATGGATTTAGATGGTGATGAGATCTTAATAGGTGACTGTCTTCCTCTCCCTCCTACCTGTCCTCTACCTCCCACCTCCCCAGCCTCCCATGACTCAGCCTGACACACCATCATCACTACCTCTCTGCCTTCCAGTGTGCTTACTGTCTTCCCGGTTCTGATAAGGAAAACTACACTGTACCATACATTATTTCTACTTTATCCAGCCTGTGTATTTATCATATCACTCCTGCTTTTACCATATGTTCGTGTTATTTTAGGTTTTATATATTATGTGGTATGATTTGGTAGGTTATTTTTGGGTCTGGGAACACTCACATTTTTCCATTTAAATTAACAGTAATTGCTTTTTTGCTTTATGCAGTCTTGGCTTAAGAAAGTTTACATAGGCCTGCTCTACTTTCGGATAGTGAGGGAAACCTGTATTCCACAACCGAAGAATACTATCAATGAACTAAAACCTGATTTATATCCAATTTCTTTTAGTCTATCATCAATTCTATATTTAATGAACACTCACCTGTCATAATTTATGTTGAATCTGGTAGCCAACTCTCTCCTGTCTGATCCTGCTATTTGATATCACACAAGAATATCTAGGGAGCCATAGCATTTCAGTAGTTCTGATTTATTGCTCTGTATTACTTCTGGTCAATTGCCCATTAACTGTTTCCTCCCCCTGGAGACCCAAGGAAAGAATGGGTGGGTGTAACACTAAAACCCTGGAGTGATGGTAAAGGAAGGAAGCCAAAGGAAACTAGGCACACCCATCTTCTCCACCCCCAACTGAAATACTTACACTTTGCGCCTTCATTGTATAATTGTGTAATGAGTAAAAAGATTACTATATTGTAAACTTCCCCATGCTGCCCCCACCCATCACACATGCCTAATGTGGAGAATGCTGACTCTCCAAGGAGAGTCTCTCTCCACTAGACCCATTCTAGACCTTTAAGATGCAAAAATCAACCCTTTAGACTAGGGCAGTACTTTTTCAAACTCAGTGGTGGTGGATCATTAAAAAAAGTTCCAATCTATTGTGGATTGATACTTTTGTAAAATATAACAAAGTGTGTGGGTGAATAGGAAGAGGAGAGATTAAGGGATGCAAGAAGCTTCTGGGTAGTAGGAAATGATTACCCTTCAACAGCTTAAGAGATACAAGTTAAAGTTTGGATATGTAAAAAATTACTTGGCTATTTGAACTGTACTTTGAATGCAACTGACCCTCATTAGGTTGTTGGCATTAAAATTGGATACAAATACAAAAATTTCCAATTATGCATCATTGTTAAATTCTTTTGAGGGGTTCATTGCTAGTTGGTGCCTTTCAGTGGGAAGGTGACTAGATAATTCTTTAAAAAAAATCACTCAAGCCAGCTTATGCTGAACTATGTCTAACTGCCCATTGGTGGAAACATAGGTAATATCCTTGTCCTGAGCTTGAGCTTGTAAGAAACTTTTATTTACAATGTTAAATTCATTCATTTTCTCACTGCCTCCAAAGTTCCTGGGACTCAAACCCTTTCTGCCTTCAATTTTTAAAAGTGTTTTTGTAGCAGACACTGCTGGTTGTCAATCCAACCGCCATTCTCCCTTCTTCCTTACAAGGGAACCCAAATTTTGTTCAGGGTATCAATACACCTAACTGAAAGTCTGTATTTCTTACACTTCCTTATAGCTGGGTGACCATGTGACACAGTTATGGCCAAAGAAGTGTAAGTAGAAGTCTAGAGGAGAGGCAAGTCTCCTGGGAAAGCCATTGCTTTCCAATAGACAAGGACAAACTCAGGCTTTTGCCTTTGCCTTTCTCTTTATTCTTATTCTCCCTACCCAGAAAGTGGATATTATGCTGGAGGTGGAGCAGCCATATTGTAACCATGAGGCAATCATGAAAATGAACACCACATTCGAAGGAAAACAAACCAGAAGGATAGGAGGATCCTGGGATGTTAATGACTGACACTGTGAATTGCCTATCTCTGGACTTCCTCTTTGGGGAGAAAAATAAACCCCTTTTGATTAAGTCACCGTGGTTGGATTTCAAGTTCATTGAGCCAAATGTAATCTCTAAATGACGGTTATTTTTATGCAGAGTAGTTCATCTACTTTGCTAGATGTCTTAATAAGTTTTAATAACCTAAATTTTAATGAGTAAAACATTTAGTACACTAGTTTCTAGACATACTTTGTAAGAGTTTCAACTCAAGAAATGATTGCTAATAAAATGATACTAAAGCTAAGAACTTAATTCTTGGTGCTGTTTTGGTTAGCGATGGAAGATTTGAGGATATGTAGTTTTTTTCTTGACCATCTTTTGTTTTTCCTCTCTGTGACTGGCCTGGGAAAATTTCCAGTTAAAAATTTCAATTGGCTCAGAGATGAAAGTTTTATACCCTCCAACCTTTTCTCCAGAAGTCAAAGATTAATTAATTGACAAGTGTCCAGCAATTAATACCTTAAAACTTACTAGGAATTTGGCAAAGAAATTGTTGTGGATTCTTTTCCAGCCAGTGTGAGAGAAAAATGTTCCTGGTGTGTTTTGAAGTTTCTGACTTTTCTCCTTTCACTTTGGTAAATATTAACCGAGAAGTGGTGTATAGAAGTTGTATCCATGGTGGAAAGAGGAGGCTGACTGGTTGTGTGTGTGTGTGTGTGTGTGTGTGTGTGTGTAGCATTTGTTTGCTACCTGGGTTCATTTGGAAATTAGAATTTGTTACATTTGTAGGTAACTTTGATTCAGGCTTTTACAAATGAGTAGTAGATTTTGCTGTGAACGTAAAACTCTCTAAAATAATAAAATCTATTAAAAATGAGTAGTAAGCAGAACACCCGTGTACTGAGCACCACCAGCACACCCCCAAGATAGCAAGTGTTCAGTATATGCTTGCTGAATTGAACAGTAAGAGCATTAAGTGCATGAGAAAACGCAAGTAATTTATATACCGATGGCTGGAGTGGTGCAGAACTGTGGAACTTACAGAGTTTACGAATCGAAGAAAGTTATGTGAAACATTGGCGATATGTGATTTTTTCCATGGTGCCACCGCCTCCCAGCATGAGATGTGATCAGCATACAGCCACTCTGTATGCTCATGCAGCATACAAGATGCAGCACTCTGCACTTGGCTCTTTCCACTGAGCCCAAGCTTGACTTTAGAATCCCCAACTCTTCACTTTCTTCTTATTCTCCCTATCCTTCATAATCCTCAACACAACTGTTCCAGTCTTTAATATGGTTCTGCCAATATTCTTCTTCATCCTTATTTCTAAAATGTGCAAAAAATCTTCAAGAGAGGATTTAAAGGCAAAATAGGGTAACATCTATTTGTTCGACCAATATGTATGGAACACCAGCTACATGCCAGGCACGGTGGTGGGCTCTGGGCATACCATGGTGAGTGAAAATAGATTCAGTTCATTGTCATTTACAGTCTAGTAGGGGAGACAGGCATTCGTCAAGAAATCACTTGTGGGCCTCCCTGGTGGCGCAGTGGTTGAGAGTCCGCCTGCCGATGCAGGGGATACGGGTTCGTGCCCCGGTCTGGGAGGATCCCATATGCCGCGGAGCGGCTGGGCCCGTGAGCCATGGCCGCTGGGCCTGCGCATCCAGAGCCTGTGCTCCGCAACGGGAGAGGCCACAACAGTGAGAGGCCCACATACCGCAAAAAGAAAAAAAAAAAAAAAGAAATCACTTGTAATTCTAGCATTTCTAAATTCCTATGTGATGTTTAGGTAGTTAACCTAAACATTTAGTTAACATTTAACATTTAACATAAAACATTTAACATTTAACATTTAACATTTAACATTTAACATAAAACATTAGTTTAACATTTAGTTAAAATGTGCTTAAGGCAAATGGACTTGAAAACTTTCAGAAGGTATGGTTTAACACGCTTCTCATAACATGAGATTGCCAGCATAGAACCATATCATCCACTGAAGGCAAATTATTTTATAGAACTACAAGTCTTTAAATGTAATGGAAGTTATATTTAAAAGAAGCACTAAAGATTGTCAAAGAAAGTAGAGTAAGGGAAGTCTTGCAACAAGGTCTTTGTTTCCACTAATTAGATTTAAGAAAATAGCAAAGGAAATTTTCTTCTAGAGAATCAAAACAGACAACTGGGACAGAATAAACACTTTTTCCTTGTTAGGGAACCAAAACATGCTCAAAACCTTTCTCCCAATTCTTCCATGCTCAGGCATTCTCCCTGGAGCAGCCAAGTTCGCTCGAGATTGGCACAGCATTGTAAATCAACTATACTTCATTAAAAAAAATTAAATTGAATAAAAAGTGTGAAAAGATAGGAATGTTCGGACTATTTTAATATCCTCATCATTATATAGCAATATATAAAATTAATAGTTTATACTTATATTTGCTTATTTTTATTAATTTATGTTTTAATATTTCTAATGTTAAAATGTTGTCACAATTATAAGTGATATGATAATATAGTGTGATTTTCCCCTAGATTCTTAGAAAAGTCTGAAGATCAGTCCAGGATAAGGGAAAGGAGTGGGTTCTGAGTCTAACGCACATCAGTCCATCATAAAGGAACACAAGACTGGAGCTGGGGGAAGGAAAGAAAGAAGTGTCCTTAGAGAAGGCAAGGAGCTAACGAGAGGACAGGTTTTTCCTAAGACCAGAAGGAAACAAGAGGATGGAGGAAAGAGGAACCACGGGGCTGGAGGCTGGGTTGGGAGCCAGGAAAAGTTGCTCAGCGAGAAAGAGAGGGGATTACCCTGGAAGAGCTGGGCAGATGCATCTGAGATAGGTCCTCCATGAGGGCTGTTGATTCAGAGCCCGGGATCTGCTTGGAACTGAGCCATCACCTGTGGTTTGCCTTGCTTTCATTCAAGGGAATGTCTCTACTACCTTCACTAGGGGACTCTGACAACTGTCCTCCTTTGGGGTCCATGAGGACTTCATTCCTCCAGCAACCTCCCCTACTGATTGCCTAGGAAGACATGCAAACAACCCCTTCTCCCCTATCTGCTGCCCAATGCATACCACACCTCCAAGACACCGTTGAACTCATGAACACAAAGGAGAAGAAGAGGACTGATGGGGTCTGGACTAGACCCCCAGTGGAGTGAGTATGGGGAACATCTTACACTTATACTTGGGTTGGGGGTCTGAATGAATCCATCTTGATGCTGGAGGAGCCTTCAGCTTCTCTCCCTGACTTTTTTCCCCAAGATAGAGTAATAGTTATTGACAATTCTCTTGTAATAATTAAAACTATTTAAGAGTATAAAAAAGGAAATTAAAATTAACCAAAGGAAACATTAGAATGACAAGTATACATATTTGCCCTCTTGCTGTTTCAAAGAAGGGCTTGTCTACGATCCTATCATTTTATTGAAATATATCTACTTCTCACCTTGCTTTAGTTCATGAGGATTTAATGTGAGACCACAATGAATGAATATTTAATCAATGGTACTAATTTGTTGAAACAGTCTCCTGAAGAGAAAAGACAGAATGTTTGTGAGCCTAACAATCTTGTTACTATCATCAGATTTTATTAAACATAGCCATGGTATTCTGTCTGGCATTAATTATATCTAGATATAAAACAGTTATGAACTAATTAAGGCTCATCTGAATATATGCCAAAAACCTAGAAGAGAAAGACAAAATTGGGTGCTTAAGGAGCTCATTTGGGTTCCAGAGGACAACTAGTATAGAATTAACTTGATAAATTAGTGAAAAGGTTTAAATGCAATGGGGACATAAGTGGGGTAGTAAAATAACAATGTTTAGATGGAAGCAGGTTACCTAATTCTGAGCTCTGCTACATATTTGCTGGGTGACTTTCGGCAAGTTTCTTAAGCACTCTGTGTTTCAGTTTCCACGTAAAATGGAAACTAAATAATAGAATCCTTCACACAAGATGGTAGGAGGATGAAAAACAATAACGTGTGCCAAGTGCTAAGTTTAGAACCTGGCACATGATAAGTTTGGAGTGAATATTAATCATTTTCTATTATTGTTTTATTTAATTAATACTTACATAGTGCTTGCTATGTACCAGACACTGTTCTAATTGCTTTACAAAAATAATTCATTTATGTACTAGGCACTATTTTAAGCACTGTGCAGATACTAATTAGTTTAATTCTCATCACAATCCTGTGGGATAGGTACTATTATGGATGACATCACCTCCATTTTACAGATAAGGAAATCAAAGGCCGGAGATTAAGTAACTTCTTTAAAGATAACAGCCAGTAAGAGTCAGAGCCAGGATTCAAATTCAGACCATCTGCTTTTAGAGGCAGTGCTCTTAACCATATGCCGTCTGTTCTCCACATGTTTGCATCATCATCAATTGAAGGTGACACATAAAACATTAACATATATACATTTGTTAGTTGATTATTAGAGTTCTTTTCTATTCAACAGATGTTTTCATAAAATTCATGTCACTTTAATAAACAGAATTATATTTTAAGTGCAAAAGTGAGTTTGGTAATGAAAAAGTACACATGGAGAGACTTCCCTAGTGGCTCAGTGGTTAAGAATCCACCTGACGATGCAGGGGACACAGGTTCAAGTCCTGGTCCAGGAAGATCCCACATGCCGTGGAGCAACTAAGCCCGTGCGCCACAACTACAGAGCCTGCGCTCTGAGCCCACAAGCCACAACTACTGAGCCTGTGTGCCACAGCTACTGAAGCTCATGAGCCTGGAGCCCATGCTCCGCAACAAGATAAGCCACCACAGTGAGAAGACCGCGCACACCGCAACAAAGAGTAGCCCCCACTTGCCACAACTAGAGAAAGCTCATGCGCAGCAACGAAGACCCAACACAGCCAAAAATTAATTAATTAATTAATTTAAAATTACATTAAAAAAGTATACATGGAATCATTCTTAAAAAGTTTAAAAGATTAGTAAAACAAATATTTGCAAGGAAATTTAAGGACACATTAATAATTCCCTATCTTCTTATGGGATTGCTTTAAAAATCATTCCATTCCTACTTGCTTCTCAAGTTAATAGAATGACCAAATGCAAAAGCACCTTGTAAACTTAAACAAACAAACAAACAAACAAAAAACACTTTTAGAAATTTAAGTTATAATTATTTGCCTTTATATCCTTACAGATTCAGAATAGTATTCATTTCTGTGTGTGATATAAATAAACATATATATGCATGCACATCCTTGGAAAGTTTCTCAACAATTATATAATATTCTGTCCATATTGGTTGCCACCGTGGGATTGCTGACCTGACAGGGACTTAACTTCTGTCAAATCCTTTTTACTGAAACCTAATGACTTGCAGAAATAACATAAGACACATTTTGACCAGAAGGTGGCAATAAAGCATTGATATTTTCAAAAGGTTCCAGGAGCAAGAACTAACTTCTGGTAGGTGTTGTATATCCAAGGAGCCAAAATATTCTCTAGGTTCTGATCATCCAGATTCTGTGGGCTACTCCTCACCCCCACCCCGTCCCTGCCCTGGAGGATCCTAGGCTCAGACAAGAGGTGATGGGAACATAGTGCCTAAGTGCTACCATTGGAAAAGCACAGGGCTCTGGGGGCAGGTCATCTATCTGAAAAGTATGACCCCATCTTAGAATCCTCATTTAAGTTAACTTTATTGCATAAGTGAAAATGATTACTGGGGTATTATGGTCATTATTTTAACTCTTTGATGAAGTTTTTCCATGTACCAATATTACTGCCTCTAAGAATGTGTTTTTTTCTCTTCTTCATCTAAGGAACAGCAAAGATAAATTAGGAGAAATTGGATACCCTTTAATTTGGTCCCCTCATTGTTCACCCCAGGCAATGAAATAGACCCTGACAAGGGTCCCTTAATTCTGGGAAGTGCACATTAGTGTTGTCTAGAATAGTCTGAGCCTGGGGGTTGTTAAAGAAAAAATTATTCTGACACTTGTAAGAAAGACTTTACTCAGGACTATTGCTATAGGTGTAGCTGCCAAGACTATTGCAGTAGGGGCAAGAAATGGGGGTCAACTCCAAATACAAGAGGAAGGAGGGATTTATAGCCAAGGAATAGGTTGTTGGAGTTGGGGGCGGGGGGAATGGATGGAAAATTACATCAGGAGTCCGATGAAAAGAGTCAGATGGGTGGATGGCTTTTATTCAAAGACAACCTCACAGGCAAGTTGTTTGCTATCTCTAGGAATTAGCTAATCCTGGGAAAAGCACCACATCCCTAGGTCCTCAAGGCCCTAAGATGTCAAAGCATTATAAAATACAGAAAAAAATTTAAAGCATGATTAATGGAAAGTGCCTTGCTTCTAGCTTCTAAAATACCATTTATGTCAACCACCCAATTACCTCATCAAATGAGAAAGCACTGATCAGCAAGATCATCTGATTTCCTCTAATAATCATAATAACATTTAATTAGTTCCTTCTATATGCTACGTCTCATGCTAAGCACTTTAAATATGTAATTGTATTTAATCCACACATTTGTATATTGATTATAGTGGTAATTATACAAATCTGTACATGTGATAAAATACCATAGATATTTATGCAAAGCCCTAGCAACAACAACAAAAAGAATGCATGTAAAAACTTGTGAAACTTGAGTAAGAATGTCTAGTTAATTGTATTGTGCCAATCAATTTCCTGGTTATGATAATACACTATTTAAATAAGATGTCAACACTGGAGTAAGCTAGGTGATATATACAAGAGACCTCACAGTACTACTCTTGCAACTTTTTGTGAACCTACAATTATTTCAATTAAAATGTTACAAGTCCTTTGAGGCCAATACTACTATTACGCCCATTTTATACATGAGGAAACAGAGGCTTGGAGAGGTTAAGTAACCTTTCTAAGGTCACTCAGTTCATAAGTGACAGAGTGTGTGATTCTGACCCACAGTCAATGCACTATCAACCTCCCTTCAACAGAGATAATCTTTAGAAAAAATGGTGATTCCTCTTATTCATAGAATTTTCTAGGTCCCAATATGGTCTGAAAAAATGTAAATAAATCCAATTACACTGCAGTGCTTGAGACTTAAATGGCAGCACACTTAAAAGTTAGTATAGGAGTCCCCTGGTGGCGCAGTGGTTGAGAGTCCGCCTGCCGATGCAGGGGACACGGGTTCATGCCCTGGTCTGGGAAGATCCCACATGCCGCGGAGCGGCTGGGCCTGTGAACCATGGCCGCTGAGCCTGCACGTCCGGAGCCTGTGCTCCACAACGGGAGAGGCGACAGCAGTGAGAGGCCCGCGTACCGCAAAAAAAAAAAAAAAAAGTTAGTATAGGAGACACAGGCAGCCTCCTTCAGCACATGCAGACTGTCCAGTGCCTGGCTTCTGCAGTAAACAGTAGTCAGTAGCACCCAGCAGCTTCCCCAGCACCCTTTTAAAGGCATTTTTGTTGGGGGGGGTGCCTGTGGTGAGATACCTCCTGTGAGCAGCTTGCGTGGCATCCTCCAAGGCAGATCTCTGCCGGGTGGCTGACACGATCTTGGTGTTCCGGCCTGGTGTCAGGCCGGAGCCTCTGAGAGGGGAGAGCCGAGTTCAGGACTATGGCCTACCAGAGACCTCCTGGCCCCACGTAATATCAATCGGTGAGAGCTCTCCCAGAGATCTTCATCTCAGCGCTAAGACCCAGCTCCACCCAAAGGCCAGCGAGCTCCAGTACTGGATGCCCCACGCCAAACAGCTAGCAAGAAATGAACACAACCCCACCCATTAGCAGAGAGGCTGCCTAATATCATACTAAGTTCACAGACAACCCAAAACACACCACGGAATGTGGCAATGCCCACCAGAAAGAAAAGATCCAGCCTCATCCACCAGAACACAGGCACCAGTCCCCTCCACCAGGAAGCCCACACAAGCCACTGAACAAACCTCACCCACTGGGGCAGACACCAAAAACAATGGGAACTACGAACCTACACCCTGTGAAAAGGAGACCCCAAACACAAACACAGTAAGTTACCCAAAATGAGAAGACAGAGAAACACACAGCAGATGAAGTAGCAAGGTAAAAACAAACGAAGAGGAAACAGGCAGTCTACCAGAAAAAGAATTCAGATAATGATAGTAAAGATGATCCAAAATCTTGGAAATAGAATGGAGAAAATATAAGAAACGTTTAACAAGGACCTAGAAGAACTAAAGAGCAAACAAACAATGATGAACAACACAATAAATGAAATTAAAAATTCTCTAGAAGGAATCAATAGCAGAATAACTGAGGCAGAAGAACGGATAAGTGACCTGGAAGATAAAATAGTGGAAATAACTACCACAGAGCAGAATAAAGAAAAAAGAATGAAAAGAATTGAGGACAGTCTCAGAGACATCTGGGACAACATTAGGCACATGAACAATCGAACTATAGGGGTCCCAAAAGAAGAAGACAAAAAGAAAGGATCTGAGAAAATATTTGAAGAGATTATAGTCAAAAACTTCCCTAACATTGGAAAGGAAATAATCAAGTCCAGGAAGCACAGAGAGCCCCATACAGGATAAACCCGAGAAACACAGCAAGACACATATTAAAGAGAAACACGGCCAGACACATATTAATCAAACTATCAAAAATTAAATACAAAGAAAAAATATTAAAAGCAGCAAGGGAAAAGCAATAAATAACATACAAGGGAGTCCCAATAAGGTTAACAGCTGATCTTTCAGCAGAAACTCTGCAAGCCAGATGGGAGTGGCAGGACATATTTAAACTGATGAAAGGGGAAAATCTACAAACAAGATTACTCTACCCAGCAAGGATCTCATTCAGATTTGATGGAGAAATTAAAACCTTTAGAGACAAGCAAAAGTTAAGAGAATTCAGCACCACCAAACCAGCTTTACAACAAATGCTAAAGGAACTTCTCTAGGCAGAAAACACAAGAGAAGGAAAAGACTTACAAAAACAAACCCAAAACAATTGAGAAAATGGTAATAGGAACACACATATAATTACCTTAAATGCAAATGGATTAAATGCTCCAACCAAAAGACATAGACTGGCTGAATGGATACAAAAGTAAGACCCATATATATGCTGTCTACAAGAGACCCACTTCAGACCTCGGGATACATACAGATTGAAAGAAAGGGGGTGGAAAAAGATATTCCATGCAAATGGAAATCAAAAGAAAGCTGGAGTAGCAATTCTCATATCAAACAAAATAGACTTTAAAGTCTATTAAAGAGACAAAGAAGGACACTACATAATGATCAAGGGATCAATCTAAGAAGAAGATATAACAATTGTAAATATTTATGCACCCAACTTAGGAGCACCTCAATATATAATGCAAATGCTAACAGCCATAAAAGGGGAAATTGACAGTAACACAATCATAGTAGGGGATTTTAACACCCCACTTTCACCAATGGACAGATCATCCAAAATGAAAATAAATAAGGAAACACAAGCTTTAAAGCACACATTAGACAAGATGGACTTAATTGATATTTATTGGACATTCCATCAAAAACAACAATACACTTTCTTCTCAAGAGCTCATGGAACATTCCCCCGGATGGATCATATCTTGGGTCACAAATCAAGCCCTAGTAAATTTAAGAAAATTGAAATTGTATCAAGTATCTTTTCCAGCAACAGTGCTATGAGACTAGATAACAATTACAGGAAAAAAACTGTAAAAAATACAAACATATGGAGGCTAAATAATACACATTAAATAACCAAGAGATCACTGAAGAGATCAAAGAGGAAATTTAAAAATACCTAGAAACAAATGACAATGAAAATACGACGACCCAAAACCTATGGGATGTAGCAAAAGCAGTCCTAAGAGGGAAGTTTATAGCAATACAATACTACCTCAAGAAACAAGAAACATCTCAAATAAACAACCTAACCTTACACCTAAAGCAATTGGAGAAAGAGGAAGAAAAAATCTAAAGTTAGCAGAAGGAAAGAAATCTTAAAGATCAAATCAGAAATAAATGAAAAAGAAGATGGCAGAGTAGAAGGCCGTACTCTCACTCCATCTCGTGAGAATACCAGAATCACAACTACCTGCTGGATAGTCATTGACAGGAAGACACTGGAACTCACCAAAAAAGATACCCCACATCCAAAGACAAAGGAGAAGCCACAATGAGATGGTAGGAGGGGTGCAATCACAGTAAAATCAAATCCCATAACTGCTGGGTGGGTGACTCATAGACTGGAGAACACTTATACCACAGAAGTCCACCCGCTGGAGTGAAGGTTCTGAGCCCCACGTCAGGCTTCCCAACCTGGGGGTCTGGCAACGGGAGGAGGAATTCATAGAGAATCAGACTTTCAAGCCTAGTGGGATTTGATTGTAGGACTTCGACAGGACTGGGGGAAACAGAGACTCCATTCTTGGAGGGCACACACAAAGTAATGTGCGCATTGGGACCCAGGGGAAGGAGCAGTGACCTCCGGGGAGACTGAACCAGACCTAGCTGTTGGTGTTGGAGGGTCTCCTGCAGAGGCGGGGGTGGTTGTGGCTCACCGTGAGGACAAGGACACTGGTAGCAGAAGTTGTGGGAAGTACTCCTTGGCGAGAGCCCTCCCAGAGTCTGTCATTAGCCCCACCAAAAAGCCCAGGTAGGCTCCAGTGTTGGGTTGCCTCAGGCCAAACAACCAACAGGGAGGGAACCCAGCCCCACCCATCAACAGTCAAGCAGATTAAACTTTTACTGAGCTCTTCCCACCAGAGCAACAGTCAGCTCTACCCACCACCAGTCCCTCCCATCAGGAAACTTACACAAGCCTCTTACAGAGCAGAGCCTCATCCATTAGAGGGCACAACCAAGAAGAACAATAATCCTACAGCCAGTGGAACAAAAACCACATTCACAGAAAGATAGACAAGATGAAAAGGCAGAGGGCTGTGTACCAGATGAAGGAACAAGATAAAACCCCAGAAAAACAACAAAATGAAGTGGAGATAGGAAATCATCCAGAAAAAGAATTCAGAATAATGATAGTGAAGATGATCCAGGACCTCGGAAAAACAATGGAGGAAAAGATCGAGAAGATGCAAGAAATGTTTAACAAAGACCTAGAAGAATTAAAGAACAAACAAACAGGGTTTCCCTGGTGGCACAGTGGTTGAAAGTCCGCCTGCCGATGCAGGGGACACGGGTTCGGGCCCCGGTCTGGGAAAATCCCACATACCACGGAGCGGCTGGGTCCGTGAACCATGGCCGCTGAGCCTGCGCATCCAGAGCCTGTGCTCTGCAACGGGAGAGGCCACAACAGTGAGAGGTCCACGTACTACAAAAAAAAAAAAAAAAAAAAAGAACAAACAAACAAAGATGAACAATACAGTAACTGAAATGAAAACTACACTAGAAGGAATCAATAGAAGAATAACTGAGGCAGAAGAACGGATAAGTGACCTGGAAGACAGAATGGTGGAATTCACTCCTGCAGAACAGAATAAAGAAAAAAGAATGAAAAGAAATGAAGACAGCCTAAGAGACCTCTGGGACAACATTAAACGCAACAACATTCACATTATGGGGTCCCAGAAGGAGAAGAGAGAGAGAAAGGACCCGAGAAAATATTTGAAGAGATTATAATCGAAAACTTCCCTAACATGGGAAAGGAAATAGCCAGCCAAGTCCAGGAAGTGCGGCAAGTCCCCTACAGGATAAATCCAAGGAGAAACACGCCGAGACATATAGTAATCAAATTGGCAAAAATTAAAAGACAAAGAAAAATTATTGAAAGCAGCAAGGAAAAATGGCAAATAATATACAAGGGAATTTCCATAAGGTTAACAGCTGATTTCTTAGCAGAAACTCTACAAGCCAGAAGGGAGTGGCATGATGCACTTAAAGTGATGAAAGGGTAGAACCTACAACCAAGATTACTCTACCCAGCAAGGATCTCATTCAGATTTAATGGAGAAATCAAAAGCTTTACCGACAAGCAAAAGCTAAGAGAATTCAGCACCACCAAACCAGCTCTACAACAAATGCTGAAGGAAATTCTCTAAGTGAGAAACACTAGAGAAGCAAAGGACCTACAAAAACAAACCCAAAACAAATAAGAAAATGATCATAGGAACATACATAACGATAATTACCTTAAACGTCAATGGATTAAATGCCCCAACCAAAAGACACAGGCTGGCTGAATGGATACAAAAACAAGACCCATCTATATGCTGTCTACAAGAGACCCACTTCAGACCCGAGGACACATACAGACTGAAAGTGAGGGGATGGAAAAAAGATATTCCATGCAAATGGAAATCAAAAGAAAGCTGGAGTAGCTATACTCATATCAGATAAGATAGACTTTAAAATAAAGAATGTTACAAGAGACAAGGAAGGACACTACATAATGATCAAGGGATCAATGCAAGAAGCAGATATAACAAATATAAATATATATGCACCAACTAGAGGAGCACCTCAATACATAAGGCAACTGATAACAGCTATAAAGGAGGAAATTGACAGTAACACAATTATAGTGGGGGACTTTAACACCTCACTGACACCAATGGACAGATCATCCAAAATGAAAATAAAGAAGAAAACTGAACCTTTAAATGACACAATAGACCAGGTAGATTTAATTGATATTTATAGGACATTCCATCCAAAAAAAGCAGATTGCACTTTCTTCTCAAGTATGCACGGAACATTCTCCAGGATAGATCATATCTTGGGTCTCAAATCAAGCCACAGTAAATTTAAGAAAACTGAAATTGTATCAAGCATCTTTTCTGACCACAACGCTATGAGATTAGAAATTAATTACAGGGGAAAAAATGTAAAAAACAGAAGCACATGGAGGCTAAACAATACGCTACTAAATAACCAATAGATCACTGAAGAAATCAAAGAGGAAATAAAAAAATATCTAGAGACAAATGACAATGAAAACACGACAATCCAAAACCTATGGGATGCAGCAAAAGCAGTTCTAAGAGGGAAGTTTATAGCTATACAAGCCTACCTCAAGAAACAAGAAAAATCTCTAATAAAGAATCTAACCTTACACCTATAGGAACTAGAGAAAGAAGAACAAACAACACCCAAAGTTACCAGAAGGAAAGAAATCAAAGATCAGAGCAGAATAAATGAAATAGAAACAAAGAAAACAATAGCAAAGATGAAGAAAACTAAAAGCTCTTCTTTGAGAAGATAAAAACAATTGATAGACCATTAGCCAGACTCATCAAGAAAAAGAGGGAGAGAACTCCAATCAATAAAATTAGAGATGAAAAAGGAGAAGTTACAACAGACACTGCAGAAATACAAAGCATCCTAAGAGACTACTACAAGCAACTCTATGCCAACAAAATGGACAACCTGGAAGAAACGGACAAATTCTTAGAAAGGTACAACCTTCAAAGACTGAACCAGGAAGAAACAGAAAATATGAACAGACCAATCACAAGTAATGAACTTGAAACTGTGATTAAAAATCTTCCAACAAACAAAAGTCCAGGACCAGATGGCTTCACAGGTGAATTCTATCAAACATTTAGAGAAGAGCTAACAGCCATCCTTCTCAAACTCTTCCAAAAAATTGCAGAGGGAGGAACACTCCCAAACTCATTCTATGAGGCCACCATCACCCTGATACCAAAACCAGACAAAGATACTACAAAAAAAGAAAATTACAGACCAATATCACTGATGAATATACATGCAAAAATCCTCAATAAAATACTAGCAAACAGAATCCAACAACACATTAAAAGGATGATACACCATGATCAAGTGGGATTTATTCCAGGGATGCAAGGATTCTTCAATATACGCAAATCAATCAATGTGATAAACCCTGTTAACAAATTGAAGAATAAAAACCATATAATCATCTCAATAGATGCAGAAAAAGCTTTTGACAAAATTCAGCACCCATTTATGATAAAAACTCTCTAGAAAGTGGGCATACAGGGAACCTACCTCAACTTAATAAAGGCCATATATGACAAACCCACAGCAAACATCATTTTAATGGTGAAAAACTGAAAGCATTTCCTCTAAGATCAGGAACAAGACAAGGTTGCCCATTCCCACCACTATTATTCAACATAGTTTTGGAAGTTCCAGCCATGGCAATCAGAGAAGAAAAAGAAATTAAAGGAATACAAATTGGAAAAGCAGAAGTAAAACTGTCACTGTTTGCTGATGACATGATACTATACATACAGAATCCTATAGATGCCACCAGAAAACTACTAGAGCTAATCAATGAATTTGGTAAAGTTGCAGGATACGAAATTAATGCACAGAAATCTCTTGCATTCCTGTACACTAATGATGAAAAATCTGAAAGAGAAATTAATGAAACACTCCCATTTACCACTGCAACAGAAAGAATTAAATACCTAGAAATAAACCTACCTAAGGAGACAAAAGACCTGTATGCAGAAAACTATAAGACACTGATGAAAGAAATTAAAGATGATACCAACAGATGGAGAGATATACCATGTTCTTGGATTGGAAGAATCAATATTGTGAAAATGACTATACTACCCAAAGCAATCTACAGATTCAATGCAATCCCTATCAAATAACCAATGGCATTGTTTATGGAACTAGAAGAAAAAATCTTAAAATTTGTATGGAGACAAAAAAGACCCCGAATAGCCATAGCAGTCTTGAGGGAATAAAACGGAGCTGGAGGAATCAGACTCCCTGACTTCAGCCTATACTACAAAGCTACAGTAATCAAGACAATATGGTACCGGCACAAAAACAGAAACATAGGTCAACGGAACAAGATAGAAAGCCCAGAGATAAACCCACGCACCTATGGTCAACTAATCTCTGACAAAGGAGGCAAAGATATACAATGGAGAAAAGACAGTCTATTCAATAAGTGGTGCTGGGAAAACTGGACAGCTACATGTAAAAGAATGAAATTAGAACACTCCCTAAAACCATACACAAAAATAAACTCAAAATGGATTCAAGACCTAAATGTAAGATCGGACACTATAAAACTCTTAGAGGAAAACATAGGCAGAACACTCTTTGACATGAATCACAGCAAGATCTTTTTTGATCCACCTCCTAGGGTAATGGAAATAAAAACAAAAGTAAACAAATGGGACCCAATGAAACTTCAAAGCTTTGGCACAGCAAACAAAACCATAAACAAGACGAAAAGACAATCCTTAGAATGGAAGAAAATATTTGGAAACAAAGCAACTGACAAAGGATTGATCTCCCAAATATACAAGCAGCTCATGCAGCTCAATATCAAAAAAACAAACAACCCAATCCAAAAATGGGCAGAAGACTTAAATAGACATTTCTCCAAAGAAGACATACAGATTGCCAACAAACACATGAAAGAATGCTCAACATCACTAATCATTAGAGATATGCAAATCAAAGCTGCAATGAGGTATCACCTCACACGGGTCAGAATGGCCATCATCAAAAAATCTACTAACAGTAAATGCTGGAGAGGGTGTGGAGAAAAGGGAACCCTCTTACACTGTTGGTAGGAATGTAAATTGATACAGCCACTATGGAGAACAGTATGGAGGTTCCTTAAAAAACTAAAAATAGAACTACCATATGATCCAGAAATCCCACTATGGGACATACACCCTGAGAAAACCATAATTCAAAAAGAGTCATGTACCACCATGTTCACTGCAGCACTATTTACAATAGCCAGGACACGGAAGCAACCTAAGTGTCCGTCGACAGATGAATGGATAAAGAAGATGTGGCACATATATACAATGGTATATTACTCAGCCATAAAAAGAAACAAAATTGAGTTATTTTTAGTGAGGTGGATGGACATAGAGTCTGTCATACAGAGTGAAGTAAGTCAGAAAAAGATAAACAAATACCATATGCTAGCACATATATATGGAATCTAAAAAAAAAAAAAGGTTCTGGAGAACGTAGGGGCAGGACAGGAATAAAGACACAGACATAGAGAATGGACCTGAGGACACAGGGAGGGGGAAGGATAAACTGGGATGAAGTGAGAGAGTAGCACTGACATATATACACTATCAAATGTAAGATAGATAGCTAGTGGGAAGCAGCTGCATGGCACAGGGATATCAGCTCGGTGCTTTGTGACCACCTAGAGGGGTGGGAAAGGGAGGGTGGGAGGGAGACGCAAGAGGGAGGGGATATGGGGATATATGTATACATATAGCTGATTCACTTTGTTATACAGCAGAAACAAATACAACATTGTAAAGCAATTATACTCCAATAAAGATTAAAAAAAAAAAAGTTGGTATAGGAATTGGGATGGGTCTGTCCCAAGAAACAATGACATTCCATTTTATGGGCTTCTTTCAGCAAGAAATTGTAAAATATCAACACTTTTTTTTTTTTTTACTACTGTAAAACACCTGATACTAGATTAACAGTTATATAAAGATTTTCTTCACTTACCAAGAGAAATCTTACACCTGAGTCATAAATAACAGATAATGCATTTATTTTATACAGTTCAGTCTGCTCTAATGGCAAAGGAATTGGCAACATATTTCCAGTATTCTAATTCATCCTTGGTCGGTGAATCACAGCATTTTCTATGACACACTTGTTAGAAGCCTTTTCGGGACTTCCGGGTAAGATGGCGGAAGAGTAAGACGCGGAGATCACCTTCCTCCCCACAGATACACCAGAAATACAGCTACACGTGGAACAACTCCTACAGAACACCTACTGAACGCTGGCAGAAGACCCCAGACCTCCCAAAAGGCAAGAAACTCCCCACATACCTGGGTAGGGCAAAGCGGAGAGATTCCCGCACAGAGGAGCGGTGCCGAGCGGCACTCACCAGCCCGAGAGGCTTGTCTGCTCCCCCGCCGGGGCGGGCGGCACTGGAGCTGAGGCTCGGGCTTCGGTCAGAGCGCAGCGAGAGGACTGGGGCTGGCGGCAAGAACTCAGCCTGAGGGGGGCTAATGTGCCGCAGCTGGCCGGGAGGGAGTCCGGGAAAACTCTGGAGCTGCCGAAGAGGCAGGAGACTTTTTCTTCCCTCTTGGTTTCCTGGTGCGCGAGGAGAGGGGATTGAGAGCGCCGCGTGGAGGAGCTCCAGAGACGGGCGCGAGTCGCGGCTGAAAGCGCGGAGCCCAGAGACGGGCGTGGGACGCTGGGGCTGCTGCTGCCGCCGCCAAGAAGCCTGTGTGCGAGCGCAGGTCACTGTCCACACCGCCCTTCCGGGAGCCTGTGCAGCCTGCCACTGCCGGGGTCCCGGGATCCAGGGGCGGCTTCCCTGGGAGAACGCACGGCGCACCTCGGGCTGGTGCAACGTCACGCCGACCTCTGCTGCTGCAGGCTCGCCCCGCACTCCGTGCCCCTCCCTCCCGCCCGGCCTGAGTGAGCCAGAGTCCCCGAAGAGGCTGCTCCTTTAACCCTGTCCTGTCTGAACGAAGAACAGACGCCCTCCGGCGACCTACACGCAGAGGCGGGGCCAAATCCAAAGCTGAGACCCAGGAGCTGTGAGAACAAAGAAGAGAAAGGGAAACCTCTCCCAGCAGCCTCAGAAGCAGCGGATTAAAGCTCCACAATCAACTTGATGTACCCTGCATCTGTGGAATACATGAATAGACAACAAATCATCCCAAATTGAGGAGCCAGGAGTCAGTGCTGTGCCTCTGAGGTGGGAGAGCCAACTTCAGGACACTGGTCCACAAGAGACCTCCCAGCTCCACATAATATCAAACGGCGAAAATCTTCCAGAGATCTCCATCTCAACACCAGCACCCAGCTTCACTCAACGACCAGCAAGCTACAGTGCTGGACACCCTATGCCAAACAACTAGCAAGACAGGAACACAACGCCACCCATTAGCAGAGAGGCTGCCTCAAATCATAAAAAGTCCGCAGACACCCCAAAACACACCACCAGACGTGGACCTGCCCACCAGAAAGACAAGATCCAGCCTCATCCACCAGAACACAGGCAGTAGTCCCCTCCACCAAGAAGCCTACACAACCCACTAAACCAACCTTAGCCACTGGGGACAGACACCAAAAACAACGGGAACTACGAACCTGCAGCCTGCAAAAAGGAGACCCCAAACACAGTAACATAAGCAAAATGAGAAGACAGAAAAACACACAGCAGGAGAAGGAGCAAGATAAAAACCCACCAGACCTAACAAATGAAGAGGTAATAGGCAGTCTACCTGAAAAAGAATTCAGAATAATGATGGTAAAGATGATCCAAAATCTTGGAAATAGAATAGACAAAATGCAAGAAACAGTTAACAAGGACCTAGAAGAACTAAAGATGAATCAAGCATCGATTAAAAACACAATAAATGAAATAAAAAATACTCTAGATGGGATCAATAGCAGAATAACTGAGGCAGAAGAAGGGATAAGTGAGGTGGAAGATAAAATAGTGGAAATAACTGCTGCACAGCAAAATAAAGAAAAAAGAATGAAAAGAACAGAGGACAGTCTCAGAGACCTCTGGGACAACATTAAACGCACCAACATTCGAATTATAGGGGTTCCAGAAGAAGAAGAGAAAAAGAAAGGGACTGAGAAAATATTTGAAGAGATTATAGTTGAAAACTTCCCTAATATGGGAAAGGAAATAGTTAATCAAGTCCAGGAGGCACAGAGAGTCCCATACAGAATAAATCCAAGGAGAAATACACCAAGACACATATTAATCAAACTGTCAAAAATTAAACACAAAGAAATCATATTAAAAGCAGCAAGGCAAAAACAACAAATAACACACAAGGGAATCCCCATCAGGATAACAGCTGATCTCTCAGCAGAAACTCTACAAGCCAGAAGGGAGTGGCAGGACATAATTAAAGTGATGAAGGAGAAAAACCTGCAACCAAGATTACTCTACCCAGCAAGGATCTCATTCAGATTTGATGGAGAAATTAAAATGTTTACAGACAAGCAAAAGCTGAGAGAGTTCAGCACCACCAAACCAGCTTTACAACAAATGCTAAAGGAACTTCTCTAGGCAAGAAACACAACAGAAGGAAAAGAACTACAATAACGAACCCAAAACAATTAAGAAAATGGGAATACGAACATACATATCAATAATTACCTTAAATGTAAATGGACTAAATGCTCCCACCAAAAGACACAGACTGGCTGAATGGATACAAAAACAAGACCCATATATATGCTGTCTACAAGAGACCCACTTCAGACCTAGAGACACACACAGACTGAAAGTAAGGGGATGGAAAAAGATATTCCATGCAAATGGAAACCAAAAGAAAGCTGGAGTAGCAATTCTCATATCAGACAAAATAGACTTTAAAATAAAGACTACTAGAAGAGACAAAGAAGGACACTACATAATGATCAAGGGATCAATCCAAGAAGAAGATATAACAATTGTAAATATTTATGCACCAAACATAGGAGCACCTCAATACATAAGGGAAATATTAACAGCCATAAAAGGAGAAATCGACAGTAACACAATCATAGTAGGGGACTTTAACACCCCACTTTCACCAATGGACAGGTCATCCAAAATGAAAATAAATAAGGAAACACAAGCTTTAAATGATACATTAAACAAGATGGACTTAATTGATATTTATAGGACATTCCATCCAAAAACAACAGAATACACATTTTTCTCAAGTGCTCATGGAACATTCTCCAGGATAGATCATATCTTGGGTCACAAATCAAGCCTTGGTAAATTTAAGAAAATTGAAATTGTATCAAGTATCTTTTCCGACCACAATGCTATGAGACTAGATATCAATTACAGGAAAAGAGCTGTAAAACATACAAACACATGGAGGCTAAACAATACACTACTTAATAACGAAGTGATCACTGAAGAAATCAAAGAGGAAATTAAAAAATACCTAGAAACAAATGACAATGGAGACACGACGACCCAAAACCTATGGGATGCAGCAAAAGCAGTTCTAAGAGGGAAGTTTATGGCAATACAATCCCACCTTAAGAAACAGGAAACATCTCGAATAAACAACCTAACCTTGCACCTAAAGCAATTAGAGAAAGAAGAACAAAAACATCCCAAAGTTAGCAGAAGGAAAGAAATCATAAAAATCAGATCAGAAATAAATGAAAAAGAAATGAAGGAAACGATAGCAAAGATCAATAAAACTAAAAGCTGGTTCTTTGAGAAGATAAACAAAATTGATAAACCATTAGCCAGACTCATCAAGAAAAAAAGGGAGAAGACTCAAATCAATAGAATTAGAAATGAAAAAGGAGAAATAACAACTGACACTGCAGAAATACAAAAGATCATGAGAGATTACTATAAGCAACTCTATGCCAATAAAATGGACAACCTGGAAGAAATGGACAAATTCTTAGAAATGCACAACCTGCCAAGACTGACTCAGGAAGAAATAGAAAATATGAACAGACGAATCACAAGCACTGAAATTGAAACTGTGATAAAAAATCTTCCAACAAACAAAAGCCCAGGACCAGATGGCTTCACAGGCGAATTCTATCAAGCATTTAGAGAAGAGCTAACACCTATCCTTCTCAAACTCTTCCAAAATATAGCAGAGGGAGGAACACTCCCAAACTCATTCTATGAGGCCATCATCACCTTGATACCAAAACCAGACAAGGATGTCACAAAGAAAGAAAACTACAGGCCAATATCACTGATGAACATAGATGCAAAAATCCTCAACAAAATACTAGCAAACAGAATCCAACAGCACATTAAAAGGATCATACACCATGATCAAGTGGGGTTTATTCCAGGAATGCAAGGATTCTTCAATATACGCAAATCAATCAATGTGATATACCATATTAACAAACTGAAGGAGAAAAACCATATGATCATCTCAATAGATGCAGAGAAAGCTTTTGACAAAATTCAACACCCATTTATGATAAAAACCCTCAAGAAAGTAGGCATAGAGGGAACTTTCCTCAACATAATAAAGGCCATATATGACAGACCCACAGCCAGCATCGTCCTCAATGGTGAAAAACTGAAACCATTTCCACTAAGATCAGGAACAAGACAAGGTTGCCCACTCTCACCACTCTTATTCAACCTAGTTTTGGAAGTTTTAGCCACAGCAATCAGAGAAGAAAAGGAAATAAAAGGAATCCAAATGGGAAAAGAAGAAGTAAAGCTGTCACTGTTTGCAGATGACATGATACTATACATAGAGAATCCTAAAGATGCTACCAGAAAACTACTAGAGCTAATCAATGAATTTGGTAAAGTTGCAGGATACAAAATTAATGCACAGAAATCTCTGGCATTCCTATATACTAATGATGAAAAATCTGAAAGTGAAATCAAGAAAACACTCCCATTTACCATTGCAACAAAAAGAATAAAATATCTAGGAATAAACCTACCTAAGGAGACAAAAGACCTGTATGCAGAAAATTATAAGACACTGATGAAAGAAATTAAAGATGATACAAATAGATGGAGAGATGTACCATGTTCTTGGATTGGAAGAATCAACATTGTGAAAATGACTCTACTACCCAAAGCAATCTGCAGATTCTATGCAATACCTATCAAACTACCAATGGCATTTTTCACAGAACTAGAACAAAAAATTTCACAATTTGTATGGAAACACAAAAGACCCCGAATAGCCAAAGCAATCTTGAGAACGAAAAATGGAGCTGGAGGAATCAGGCTCCCTGACTTCAGACTATACTACAAAGCTACAGTAATCAAGACAGTATGGTACTGGCACAAAAACAGAAAGATAGATCAATGGAACAGGATAGAAAGCCCAGAGATAAACCCATGGACATATGGTCACCTTATCTTTGATAAAGGAGGCAGGAATGTACAGTGGAGAAAGGACAGTCTCTTCAATAAGTGGTGCTGGGAAAACTGGACAGGGACATGTAAAAGTATGAGATTAGATCACTCCCTAACACCATACACAAAAATAAGCTCAAAATGGATTAAAGACCTAAATGTAAGGCCAGAAACTATCAAACTCCTAGAGGAAAACATAGGCAGAACACTCTATGACATAAATCACAGCAAGATCCTTTTGGACCCACCTCCTAGAGAAATGGAAATAAAGACAAAAATAAACACATGGGACCTAATGAAACTTCAAAGCTTTGGCACAGCAAAGGAAACCATAAACAAGACCAAAAGACAACCCACAGAATGGGAGAAAATATTTGCAAATGAAGCAACTGACAAAGGATTAATCTCCAAAATTTATAAGCAGCTCATGCAGCTCAATAGCAAAAAAACAAACAACCCAATCCAAAAATGGGCAGAAGACCTAAATAGACATTTCTCCACAGAAGATATACAGTCAGCCAACAAACACATGAAAGGATGCTCAACATCTTTACTCATTAGAGAAATGCAAATCAAAACTACAATGAGATATCATCTCACACCAGTCAGAATGGCCATCATCAAAAAATCTAGAAACAATAAATGCTGGAGAGGGTGTGGAAAAAAGGGAACACTCTTGCACTGCTGGTGGGAATGTGAATTGGTACAGCCACTATGGAGAACGGTATGGAGGTTCCTTAAAAAACTACAAATAGAACTACCATATGACCCAGCAATCCCACTACTGGGCATATACCCTGAGAAAACCATAATTCAAAAAGAGACATGTACCAAAATGTTCATAGCAGCCCTATTTACAATAGCCCGGAGATGGAAACAACCTAAGTGTCCATCATCGGATGAATGGGTAAAGAAGATGTGGCACATATATACAATGGAATATTACTCAGCCATAAAAAGAAATGAAATTGAGCTATTTGTAATGAGGTGGATGGACCTAGAGTCTGTCATACAGAGTGAAGTAAGTCAGAAAGAGAAAGACAAATACTGTATGCTGACACATATATATGGAATTTAAGAAAAAAAAATGTCATGAAGAACATAGGGGTAAGACAGGAATAAAGACACAGACCTACTAGAGCATGGACTTGAGGATATGGGGAGGGGGAAGGGTAAGCTGTGACAAAGTGAAAGAGCGGCATGGACATATATACACTACCAAACGTAAGGTAGATAGCTAGTGGGAAGCAGCCGCATAGCACAGGGAGATCAGCTCGGTTCTTTTTGACCGCCTGGAGGGGTGGGATAGGAAGGGTGGGAGGGAGACGCAAAAGGGAGGGGATATGGGAACATATGTATATGTATAACTGATTAAATTTGTAAAATTAAAAAAAAAAAGAAAAAAATAAAAATAAAAAAGAAGCCTTTTCACTTTGTTAGGTCTTAATTACAGTAGCAGTACATAGCACTGGATCAAATTGAGTGCTCATATCTGATCTCAAGGTCTGTAAAATGTCAGAAACACAAGGTAATCATAGACCCGGTACTTTTCTTTAATATATTATGTGCCTATAGAATTAAATTCATAAAGTATGAATCAATGACCTCTACAGTTTTACTAAATACTTTGTGTCATTTCCTAAATGTTCTCAATTACGTTTTGCCTTTGGCTATTTCTTTTATTTGGTTTAGTGTGACCTGATCTTATTTGACTCTTGGTAATTGGATATCAAAATCCAGAAGGCCTGGGGCAAGCCATGTTTCAAGTACATGACTGCCATAATCCTCAACTCTTGACCTTAACTGTGTCTATAGGAAGTTTTCTCTGTAACAGGGAGGGGGATGTGTGTAAGGGCTTATTGATGGTCACCATCACCAGCTCCACCCTGGCCTGGCTGTGGACCTGCAGTGAGGAAAACCAGAGGAGTTTGATTCCATCAACCAATGACTCAAAATAAGGTTTTGAGAATGTGCTTTATGGTTTTCTATGTAAAATACTACACAGGCTAACTGATGATCTCTTTCAAAGAGGGGGGAGAAAAGGAAAGAAAAGCTAGTATGGAGCCATTAACATTTTTGAGCATTCTACAGAACTCCCATGTAACAAGGTTATCTTCATTTTTTGTCTTACTCGTTTGGACTGATTTCAGTTTCATCAGTGTTTCTTTACTGGTGTTCACTGTTTCATGTTTCTTTACAATTAACCTGGAGTTTGAAGACACTGCTATAGACAATGAATTCTAGTCAAATACCAGATGATATAGGCTTGGTCATTTTAAAGTTTTAAGTATATTCTCAGATACATTTTCATCCATACAGCAAAAGAATGAAGCAGATTTAATAAGTACAGTTTTCTTTATTGTATCCCACACAATTTTGTTAAGGATACAAAAAAGGTCCTGTGCAACCAGCCACCAGAAAATACTCCCAGGTCATGATGGAGTTAAGGGTTGCTGCAACCACATAAGACATTGTGAGGCTTCCCTGGTGGCGCAGTGGATAAGAATCCGCCTGCCAATGCAGGGGACACAGGTTCGTTCTCTGATCCGGGAAGATCCCACATGCCACGGAGCAACTAAGCCCGTGCGCCACAACTACTGAGCCTGCGCTCTAGAGCCCACGTGCCACAACTTCTGAAGCCCACGTACCTAGAGCTCGTGCTCCGCAACAAGAGAAGCCACTGCAGTGAGAAGCCCACGCACCACAACGAAGAGTAGCCCCCGCTCACCGCAACTAGAGAAAGCCCGCGTGCAGCAGCGAAGACCCAACACAGCCAAAAAAAAAAAAAAAAAAAGACATTGCGGGTCTCTTTGATGGGTGGGCCCCAAGCTAACAAGACAGCGGAAGCCAAGAAACAAGATTTTAGCGGCTTTGTGAAGACAAAAATTGGGAAGTAATACAAATGTAGAACTACAAAGTACATCCATACCATGAAATGCTCTGCAGCTGTCAAATGGTAATACAGAGATATAGTGATTGTATTTAAGTGCATTTAGATTACATATTTTTAGTTTAAAATACCACTTTTTAGTTTTTTAGGTTTTTAGTTAAAAAGAATTATGTAGTAGGATCCCATTTCTATATATGTTTACATATGTATAGAAAATAGCCTGGATAGATAAACAGCATCATATGTATGGGTGTTATACACGGTTGAGAGATAATGGGTAATTTTCCTTTTTATTTTCACTTGAGTATAGTTCCTAGGTTTTTAAATTAGCTTATATTAGTTAATAAAACTTTAAAGAAAGAAATGAAAAGAACAAGTACGTGGTACTCCAGGAATCTGAAAACTAACACTTAGTTCAGCCACCATTACTCACTCAAAAAACACTCAGCAAGTGTTTATTATCTTTCTACTATGTACACAGATCATTGCTATGTCCTGAGAGAGATTTAAATATATATGCTACTTCTCTACTGTCAAAGACTTAATTTTAGTAGTAGTAGAAGCACACATATAAGCAACCAAAATTAACTCAGAGGCAGAATGAAAGATACAGGAAAAGAACAAACAAGGTTCTGTGGGTAAACAGGGGCAGGAGGCAGCGAGTGCTGGCGAGACACTGACAACCACAAAACAGAGGATCAGAATGAGAAGGTGACCCATTCATCTGTCAGGAGATGCTTTGGAGTGTGGCCGCAGTACCACACCCAAGCCAAGCTGAGGATCTCCAATAGCAGAGCTAAATCCTGTCTTCTACTTAAACCAACTACAAACTTTATGCTCTCACTCCTCAACAGTTTTAGGCGTAATTTTATCACAGAAGAGCTCTTGTATTGCAGATGTCTGCCATTATGCATTCATCAGGAAATATATGGATGTATTGTCATTTAATGGATGAAATATATTTCTCATCACATGAGCCAAAATGCCCAGCTTATCATAAACAGTGGGGAGATGGCTAGCAAACAAGCTGCAAAGATGCATGGAAGACTAGTTCAGGGACAAGAGAGCATGGCCACCAGCCTTGGGGAAGAAGGAAGATGAACTTTTTCATCCTGGGGATTCCATCTGGGATGAAGTGACTAAGAGCAAGAGGCAGTGACAATGAAAGACCAGTGACTGTTGATGAGGCAAGGATCTCGCCACCAAATCACACCACTGACATCCCATCAGTGGACTAGTTGTTACTTAGTGGCACACATGCTGCATTCTTTCCCCTGCTTATCCAATTGTTTCATACGGAGACAAACCTTTTCTGCTCGATTTCAGACTCTGCTGCAAATTTTCCTCTGTCCTAGAGCTCAACTGCATGGTGAAAAAGAAGATGCAAATGGAATAGATGATTACCAAAATCGTCAGAGTCCAAAGGATTGTGATAATGAATGTTCTCTTACAAATAAATAGCTACAGGGATTAGCAGATGAGTGTGTCGGAGTATCAACAATGTTATAAGAACATCCAGTAACCACATCCTCGGCTCACCCTATGCTTGCTTTATTGCTCATCCTGCTCTCCTCAGTTAAGAGGTTCAGTAATCCTCTTTATCATTTTGCCAATGCTAAATGAATACATGTTTTGTGGTAAAACATCAGGACTGGGATCATTTTCTGATATGCATAATACTGAGTGGGATGGCAACTGTAGCAATTTATTCAAGGTTGAATTTTCCTGTTCCAAGGAATGAAACTAAATGGAATGGAGGTATGAACAGAAGAGCAGCTAAGAGTTGTGAATGCAGCACACCTAGGGTTTATTCCACAGTGCTGAGTCCTTTTCAATCACTAACAATAAACCTGTCCATTCTACTTACTTGGTGATGGATGTTAACTAGACTTACTGTGGTGATCATTTCACAGTATATACAAATATTGAGTCATTATGTTGTACACCTAAAATGAATATAATGTCATATATCAATTATATCACAATGAAAAAAACACAGTTGTACTGTCTTACAGTTCTGTAGGTTAGAAGTCCAACGTGGGTCTCACTGGACTAAAATAAAGGTGTCGACAGGGTTGTTCCTTTCCGGAGATCCACGAGTACAGTCTATATTTCCTTGCCTTTTCCAGCTTCTAGAGGCGTTCCACATTCCTTGGCTTGTAGCCCCCTTACTCCACCTTCAAAGCCTGCAAGATTGCAAGATTGCATCTCTCTGACCATTCTGCCATAGTTGTGTCTTCTTCGCTCCACAGCCAGGAAAACGTCTCTGTTTCTAAGGACTCGTTGATTACACTGGGCTCACCTGGATGACCCAAAATACTCTCCCATCTCAAAGTCCTTAACCTTAATCATACGTGCAAAGCCTGTTTTTCCATGTAAAGCACCAATTTTTTCCTCTAATCCCTTTCTTTGCATTCCCATAGATTTAGTCTAGGTTCTTATCCCTTGACTTGGGTTTACAGCAATAATGTGCTAACTGCTCTCCTTGGAGGAATTTCTCCTCCACTTCAATCCATCCCATGCGCCAATTTCATATAGATCCTCTTAAAGCACCGTTAAAAAACAAAATTCGGAGCTTCTCTCGTGGCTCAGTGGTTGAGAGTCTTCCTGCCGATGCAGGGGACACAGGTTCGTGCCCCGGTCCGGGAAGATCCCACATGCCGCATGAGCGGCTGGGCCCGTGAGCCATGGCCGCTGAGCCTGTGCGTCCGGAGCCTGTGCTCCGCAACGGGAGAGGCCGCAACAGTGAGAGGCCCGCGTACCGCAAAAAAAAAAAAAAAAAATTCAACTGAGTACATTTTAAAGATCTTATTGGCTTTATTCAATGATTCATGAATTGGGCAGTATCCAATCTAACAGCTAGAAAGGAGCTCCCAGGAGCTGTACAAAATGAAAGACTTTTACAGGCAGAAGGCAGCAGGAACAAGGAAGTTATACTAGGCAAAAAAATCAGGTTGGTTGTTGCACGGGTACTCTCTTAGGGGATGGCAGGGGTCTATCAAGCTGAGGACCTAACTAGTGCTGATTAGGCAATTCCTGATTGATTGGTTAAATTCCATTGCTGGAATTTTTGCAGCTTTTCATATATATTCTGAATACACATAAAACATTTCTGAAAGGATACCCAAGAAACTGTCAATGGGCTGAGAAATGGAATGCAGTGGTGGGGATGGGCACAGATTGACTAGATGGGTGGGTAGAAAGGGAACTTTAATTTTTCCTATTTTATGCTTTTCAATATTCTTTGAGTTCTGACCATATCGATGCAATTCTTTTAAAATTTAAAAAATTAGCAAAATAACTTTTATTTAAAAGGATACAGATTTTTGAAGAAAACTTAGGTACGCAGAGCAAACCTCACTACCATTGTTCCTCCACCCAAATACAACCACGATTCAGAGTGAGTAGAATGTTAATGACAGCAAAAATCACACTACCACTCTCCAGAAAAGTCTCTGAGAGTAAAAATGGTTAGATGCACCCATAACATTGTCCTCTGAAGTGCTCCAAGTGCTGGACAAACAGCTCCCACTGTGGGGCAGCAGGGAGATGAATACTTTTAGGTAATCAAAGAGAAAGAGACCATCTAACCCACTAAGTGCCTGTCCTGCCAGCTGCTGGCTGAGAAGGAGCGGTAGCAAAGAGGAGCAAGTCAGTCCCTACCTCATGGAATTAACACATTGCTTATTATTGAAATTAAGAAAATTGAGGGCTTCCCTGGTGGCGCAGTGGTTGAGAGTCCGCCTGCCGACGCAGGGGACACGGGTTCATGCCCCGGTCCGGGAGGATCCCACATGCGGCGGAGCAGCTGGGCCCGTGAGCCATGGCCGCTGAGCCTGCGCGTCCGGAGCCTGTGCTCCGCAACGGGAGAGGCCGCAACAGTGAGAGACCCGCCTACCGCAAAAAAAAAAAAAAAAAAAAAAAGAAAAAGAAAAAAGAAAATTGAATGATCGTGGGAAGAATGTTACATTTATAACCTAAGTAACATTTAGAGATTAGAGTCATAATGAATCAGTGCTTCTTTTCTCCTGGAAAAACAATGTGTAGATACCAATGGAAAAAAGTACTGTAAGATTTTAATTAACATTAAATTAATTAAATCCCAGGATCTGACTATGGAGTCAGATAAACAAGATTTAAATACAAATTCGGCCATCTTCCAGATGCATGGAGAAGTTTAGAGAAGTTATTTGACTTTTCTAAGCCTCAGTTTTCTCATCTGTGAAATGGAGACACAAGAAGTACCTACCACCTAAGGTGTTTGTGGGGACTAAAGGAGATAAATGAGTACAGTGTGTTGGGTGGGGTATTCCAGGGACCCCATTCACCTGGCTCCCCAGGAACACCCAGGACGGTGGCTGGCATGGGAAGACCTCATTCACATTCATCAGCAAATGAATTAGACGACTGATACAACTTAAAACAATTTTTTTTAATGTTGCAAGAAGGAACAGATAATTACAAAAGTTTGGAAACAACCCAAATGTCCACTGTTATGGCTAAACAAAGTATGGAATACTAGTAAATACGGATGCTCTGTGACTAGAGAAATAATGGGAAGTTGTCTAATCTGATATGGAAGGAGCCCTAGGACATATTATTAAAATGCGAAAAGGAGAAAAACAAAAACATATATGTATTTGTATTTCCATAAAGAACAATTTTACAAGGAATCTACTAGAAACTAATAAAAGTGGTTAGCCATGAGGATGCAGGATAAGAATTCAGTTAAAAGGGTGGTGAGGTTGGGAGGACACTTTTACTGTATCTGTTTGTATGTATTTTTAAAATGTTGAACCATGTGAATGGACTCCATATTCAAAAATAAACGAAAAACTTAAAGAAACACATGGAGCTGGATTACTGTTGCTTATTCCAGTCAGTGCCACGGTGCAATGTTAGAGGGGGTTTTTGGTTTTGTTGTTTTTTGAGTTTTTGTTTTTTTGTTTTTTTTTTGCAGTACGCAGGCCTCTCACTGTTGGCGGCCCCTCCCGTTGCGGAGCACAGGCTCTGGACGCGCAGGCTCAGCGGCCATGGCTCACGGGCCCAGCCGCTCTGAGGCATGTGGGATCCTCCCGGACCGGGACACGAACCCATGTCCCCTGCATTGGCAGGCGGACTCTCAACCACTGCGCCACTAGGGAAGCCCAAGATTTATCTTTTTAAGAGTTCGTTCAAGTTCAGAATTCAAACCATGAAAGAGGTTTTGGTGAAAAATTTCCTCCCCACCTTAGCTACAGAGTTCCCCTTCCCTCAGGCAACCAATGTTTAAAAGATTCTTGAATATAATGGGAGTTTTTGGATATGTAGAATTTTACAATGTATTTGCTGCTATGATTTCAAGCAGGATTATGCAATTGTGGTTTCAGCAAGTCAGGACTCTCATTAAAAGCTAACTCTTTCATTAAACCATCTTTTCTTGTATTGCAAATCAGATACCGTTGAGAGCACCTGACAACTGTAGGCAACACAAATGTGATGATGTTGGTAACAGGCGGCAAAGAGTGACCCCCATGGAGGTCGGTGGATTAAAGGCAATAGGCAGAAAATGCTCCAACTACGACAGCTATGGCTCCTACTTCAGCAGTCTTTGCTTGGTTCAAAGCCTTCACGGGAGGGAGCTGTGGCGAGAGGGCCATGAAGTCCAGAAGTCGCTGCGGAGTGCATCTTTGGAATCCAGTACAGCTCCTCACCTCCCAGACCACAAACAGTTCAACACCCACACCCACACCCCACAACCCGAGCCTCTTCCCACCGATCTACCGACCTACCAGAGCAGTAACAGGGTTTTCAAAGCAAAGGATCCCCAAAGAGAAACTGGGTTGTTTAAATCAGTGCTTCTCAAAATGTCGTCCCTGGACCAGCAGCATCAACGTCACCTGGGAACTTGTTAGAAGTGCAGATCCTCAAGCCCCACCAGGACCTCCCAAATCAGAAAGTCTGGGGGTAGGGGTGTTTTAACAAGCCTTTTGGATCATTCTGGTGCAGGCTACAGTTTGATAACCACTGGTTTAAATCAACATTTTCTCTTGGACCTAGAGATGATCAGACCAAGCTAAGTCAGAAAGAAAAAGACAAATACCATATGATATCACTTATATGTAGAATCTAAAATATGACACAAATGAACTTATCTATGAAACAGAAACAGACTCACAGACAGAGAACAGACTTGTGGTTGCCAAGGGGGAGAGGGTTGGGGGAGGAGTGGAGTGGGAGTTTGGGATTAGCAGATGCAAACTATTATATATAGAATGGATAAACAACAAGGTCCTACTGTATAGCACAGGGAACTATATTCAATAGCCTGTAATAAACCATAAAGGAAAAGAATATGAAAAAGAATATATATGTATAACTGAATCACTTTGCTGTACAGTAGAAATTAATACAACATTGTAAATCAATTATACTTCAATAAACAAACAAATACACAAACAACAAAAAAAAATGTTTCTCCACTTCCCTGGAGTCAGGGGGAAGGGAGGTGGGTAGCTTGTGAAAAATGCATACTCCCAGGCCCACCTCAGAATCACTGACTCAAAATATTCCATGGAGAAGCTTCAGAATCTACTTCCAGTGATGACTGAGATACTGGCTTAAATGATTCCTATTACCAGCTGCATGATGTTAGGATAACAAATCTGCCTTACTCCCTGAACATATCAGATGTTTCTTTTTCTCAAAAGCAAACATCGAGGCTGGCCTTACAGCTCAAACAAGATTCTTTCAGACTATCTAATAAATAGCAGCCTCTTCAGGGACACGTTTGGCATCTCTGACCCCCAGCTGCGTGGTCATCTACATCTCAGAATCCTAATTTGACAGTAATCAGGATAAGGAAGTACAGATCCTTTGTTTGTTTTGCTGACACCCACTCCCATGATAAACTCATAGGTGGTCACCTACGACCCGCTCCCCACTGCTGTCACGCAGGCGGAGTCCTAAGGAATGAGAACCGAGACATTGAATTTACGTAAAGGTAAAGGAGGGATTTGAAAATAAGGTGCAGCTTATTGCCCTGGATAACAGCAGACAGCTCTGAGGAGAGAAGCATGGAAGGCAAGTGTCACAATTTCCTGCATTGAGTCATATCCTGCAGGTGGTTGAGTGGTTGTATCACTCGGTTACTTGAAAAGGAAGACAACTTTCTTATGCCCAATCCTCCATCCCAAACTCCTTCGTCCCCTGCCCTAGGGTGTGGGGACAGGCAAGGGGAAGTGTTGTTGGATGCATATTTTCTAGATCCTAGAACTGGGTAAGCACCACACTTTGAAGCTCTTTCCCTGGCAAAGCCCAAAGGGCTCACACTTGCATAGGAAAGCAGCTGGGAGAGGATGATGAAGCCTCAGGGAGTCAAACTCATCCCAGTTGGTGGTTGCAGTGAGTTAGCTCAGCCACAAGCTCAGAGGCAGGGGCGACCCAGTCCAGATGGCTGGAATACAGCATATTCAGAAAAATGGAGGACAGTAATTATTTAAAGAATAACTGGAATAATCAAAGTCTCCAGCAGTTTTCCCCCGAGTTCAGCTACACTTAAGAAGTCAGGGGGCTTCCCTGGTGGCGCAGTGGTTGAGAGTCTGCCTGCTGATGAAGGGGACATGGGTTCGTGCCCCGGTCTGGGAAAATTCCACATGCCGCGGAGTGGCTGAGCCCGTGAGCCATGGCCGCTGGGCCTGCGTGTCCGGAGCCTGTGCTCCACAACAGTGAGAGGCCTGCATACCGTAAAAAAAAAAAAAAAAGTCAGACCCCAGATTGCTGGTCTGGAGCATGTGACCAGAGAGAGTCCAAGGACAACACTGTAGTCCTTGACAAACACAGGCACAAGACCATCACTGTAGCAGGAGAAGGGTCCACAACTGTTAAAATCAGCCAGTGTTTCTGGACAGCAATTGCCATCCACTGTTTCCTTTTCATTGCACTGCTGACCACCACTCTGCAGTTGGGAAGTCTGGAGGCCTACTTATTCTCTGCACATTCTAGTACAGTCGGCTCCATTTAATAGCAGAAAGGAAAAAAGACATGATGGGGAGGACAGGGCAAGAATGTAATGGCCGGGCTTCCCTGGTGGCGCAGTGGTTGAGAGTCTGCCTGCCGATGCAGGGGACACGGGTTCGTGCCCCGGTCCAGGAAGATCCCACATGCCTCAGAGCGGCTGGGCCCGTGAGCCATGGCCGCTGAGCCTGCGTGTCCGGAGCCTGTGCTCTGCAACGGGAGAGGCCACAACAGTGAGAGGCCCGCGTACCGCAAAAAAAAAAAAAAAAAAAAAAAAGAATGTAATGGTCCTTAGAAGCCCAGGTGGGAAGGGAGGCAGATGATGTGCGATCACTTGAGAAGGAGAAAAACCAAGAGGAATCTCAGCCTGCACCTTCTGAGGTGAGTGGTGTTTTGGACTTAAGATATCTTAGACCATTGTTTTTAAAAAATTCATATTTCCACACCACTTCATTGTAGGAGGAAAAAGGCTTTCAAGCTGAACATGGAGCCATATCACTGCAGACGTTTACCTGTTATATGCCTCAGGACCTCACCTCAGGCGCATCCCATCTCAGGTTTCTCCAGTGCCGTTAGATGGTCAGGGAATTGGAGCAACTTTTTGGTAATACTTTTGTTGCCTCATTCTGTGTGGCTTCCCACATGTTACCCCTAAGAGGACTGAAAAAGCAAAAAGCATCTGAACAAAAAGGACAAAGGGTAGCTCCTTCTAAAATTAACATAAACTCCATGAGGACAACAATCTTAGTTTTGTTTATTAGACTGCTGTGGACTGAATGTTTGTGTTCTCCACCCCCTAATTCATATGTTGAAATCCTAACCCCCAAGGTGATAGTAGTAGGAGGTGAGGCCTTTGGGAGGTAAGTAGCTTATAAGGGCAAAGTCCTCATGATCGGGATGAGTACCCTTAGAAAAGAGACCCCAGAGACCTAGTTCACCCCTTCGTCCATGTGAGGTTATAGTGAAAAAAAGGCCATCTATGAGCCAGGAATTGGGGCCTCACCAGACATGGAATCTACCACTGTTTTGATCTTGGACTTCCAGCCTCCAGAACTGTGAGAAATAGATTTCTATTGTTTATAAGCTATAAACATATGTTTATGATATTTTTGTTCTAGCAGCCCAAATGAACAAAGACATACATGATCCTCTGTGCCTAGAACAGTCCCTGACACATATTAGATGCTCTACAGGTATTTATTGTATAGAAAATGTTGATACCCTGGTAAAGAGTAGAAGCCAGCACTCCTCAAGGTCGTTGACAAAGGCCTACAACGGGCTTTGTCCTACCATACTGATACCCATTTCATTTGTCCCACCAAGGAGGACCAACAAATGCTTACATCATTCATCTATTTGCTTGGGTTTCATGAAGTTTCTTTGCATTATTTTTCATCAGTTGTGTCAGGCTTTGTCACTACATATATGTTTTGCTTTATTGGCATTTTTATCCTTCATACTCGCTTCAGGAGCTGCCCAGAATTGCAGATGAATATCATGGAGCCCTGGGGAGTCAGGTGCCCACTCACATGCCCAGGAAACAGTAATAAGCTGAGGTAGGTGGTGTAGGCCTGGAAGGAACATTGACCATCACATAATCCAAAATCCCTGTTATACAGACAGGGACATTGAGATCCAGAAAAGAGAAACCATCTGCCTGGGCACCCACGGAGCATCCCACTTGTTCAGAAACATCTTGGATCACCAATATCATGGTGATTAGCATCAATCTTTGGCCTTCCAGAGTCACAGCTAAAAATATATGCTATTTGGGAAAGCTAATTGGTACTGGAATCCCTTAAACTCTTTGCTTCCCATGATAACTTTAGGGTGGGGCTTTAATGATAGGTTTTATTAATAAGTTTATCCAGCGAATTGGGAATGGGATGCAGGACAAATTAGTCCTAATGGGGGGGGGGGTCTTAATTCATTGAATAAGAAAAGGAAAGGTTAACTATCATTTTGAAGAGGCAGCATAGCACAGAGAGTAATGACTTTGGAGTCAGATAGCCTGAGTTCCAATCCCAGCCCTGCCACTCACTAGCTTGGGAGGGCTACTCAGTAGTTCCATGTCACAGTTTCCTTTATCTGTAAATAGAAGGCAGTGATAGTAGAGCCTGTTATATATAAAGAATTCAGGGCAGCACCTTATACCTACAAGTTCTCAGTATATAGAAATGATTGTTTTTTCTCTCCAGGTCTCTTCAGGTAAAACTTGGTTTACATTTGTCACTTATTTCCAGAATCAAACACATCCAGATCTGTGGTGCATGACCCATTCACCATGTCCAAATTTATTGTCTTTCTACTTAGACCAAGAGGGGAGGGATGGGGAAAGCTCCAGGGGAAAAAATGGTGCTAGGATGTTATGTATGGTGTTCACTCTAAGGGCAGACTTTGCAGAAGTGAAATTTACAGTTTGATAATGCCCCATTTTAATCTATTTGAAGATAGTTTAAAGAATCTGGATTCAGTATAGTGTTTATCATTATTGTTGTAGGTTTTCTGGGGGGTCTTCATCTAGAGAATATAAATATGGGGTGTCACAATACAATTGAGTGATTCAATTAAACAACTTTGTGGAACTCATATCAAATGCAAAGTAATCAGGTACAAAATTCTGAGGGACGTAAAGACAACTATGAAACAGTTCTCACTGTTGGGTTTAAACAATAAAGTCTATTGAACAAGATAGCTGAATGCATCTAATGACATTCCTGTATAAAAATAGGTGAGGAAGGGATCATTTATAAGAGTTTATCACATTGTCATTAATTCCCTCCAAATGCCTCTTATCTACTTCACCTCTAATGTCAAACGTTATCCTAAACAACCATCTCTGAGGTTCGCTTTGCTGCAAATATCCTCTGGTGAACTAAGAAGTAAATTACAGGATCAGAGATAATTCTGAATGCCATTGAAAAGAAATGAAGGCTTATTTTCTGATGCAAAAAATAAAGTGACAGTTCCATAAAATAGAATATGTTCTCCTTCCAAGCTCACAAAGATATAGAGCTATAAAAGGAAAAACAATTTCATGTTAGCTCTCTGATGAATACCCAGTAAGATTTTATTTTAAATTTTGTTTCAGGAAATCTTTAAAGGATTGTACTGTCAATATTCACTTGGGAGTTTTACTGTAAACGTTAATTTGTTAACTCAAAACAAAAAGTAGCAATGTATAAAACTAGGGGAAATGCCTTTAAATGAAAAAGTTGCATTACCCATTATTATAATTTTTTTCATGTTCTTCCTGCAGTATCAGTATTACACAATGCTGAGTTCTAAGCCTTCAGTGGTTAGCCCGTAGACTAGGAACTTTGGGGTTTTGAGTGCAAATTCTAGTTTGGTATTAACTCACTATCAAGCCTTCTACAAACCTCTCAATCTTGTGTTTGCTCATGTACTAAGTGGAGATACCCTAATTCTCCTGATTCATAGAGTCAAGTCCTTATACACCGTAGAGATTAAATGAAATAAGTTACATGAGAGTCTTTTATGGAATGTTAAAATAAATACAAACAGCAGTAATAAGTTACTATACCTATTAAAGCACAGCATGTGTGCCAAGCAACCTAAATCATACTAATACAGCATACATAAATATCATGCTACATTGAATAAAATATATCCAGAATATGATTCTGCCTGGCATTATGGCACCCAAAGAAAGTCCTGTTGATCCATATTATATGACTCATATTATATAACATGTTTAACTTCCTTTAATAATGAAATTCATAATTCAACATATATTACTGCAAGTCCTTCCTGTGACAAGATAGACAAGGTCCCTGTCCTCCTGAAGCTTACACCCTGGTGGACAATTCCCTGTATATTCACCCTTCTCAAGCTTGAATGTGACTATGAGTCATCTGAAAATTTGATTTAAAGGCAGATTCTGATTCACTGGGCCTGGGGTGGGACCTAAGGGCCTGCTGGTCCAAACCCCACTTTGGATTGTAAGGAATTAGGTAGCCGATGTACTACTCTTCCAAGCAACATGATGCCTTAGCTAAATGCAAATGCCCTACTTCTTAAGAGAACAGCCCTTAAGGACTGACGATAATACTCAGAATACGAGGCAGCTGGTGGTGGCAGGGGAGGAGGAGACACGTATGAACACGTGGACTTTCTGTGACCTCTCAGTAAGAGGGCTGGTTCAGAAGAAGCCCAGGAAGGCAAGCTCACATGCAGTGCTCTGATCCAAGTTTTCCATGAGGGAATCTGTACCCACAAGAAGTCTACCTTGATCAACAGGACTGATGATATACATCAGAGGTTTCCAACCCTGGTTGCAGATCTCCAGAGAAATCCTTGGTGTGGGTAGGAACCAGACATCAATACTTTTGAAAGTTCCCCAAATGATTCTAATGTGCAGCCAGGATTGAGAGCCATTATCTTATAGGTAGTGGTTTTCAGAACAGTTAGTTCAGGAATTTTTATTATTTTCTTTAAAGACAAATTATTATAACTTATTTTTATAGATTTTGGTAAATATTTTTATATACATACTTTGTAAATCAGGTCAACATTCTTTACACAGCATTTATGCTAATTTTTATTTTTATTTTATTTTATTATTATTTTTTTTTGCGGTACGCAGGCCTCTCACTGTTGTGGCCTCTCCTGTTGCAGAGCACAGGCTCCGGACACGCAGGCTTAGTGTCCATGGCTCACTGGCCCAGCCGCTCCGCAACATGTGGGATCTTCCCAGACCGGGGCACAAACCCGTGTCCCCTGCATCGGCAGGCGGACTCTCAACCACTGCACCACCAGGGAAGCCCTATCCTAATTTTTAGTTTGGAAAATATGACAACTATAGGGAGGAATAATATCTACAATATGAATGTAAACATTTAGTGTCATTTGCATATAAAGCTTTCTTTAAAACCTTTAAGGGACTGCCCTGGAGGTCTAGCAGTTAAGACTCCACACTCCCAATGCAGGGGGCCTGAGTTCAATCCCTGGTCAGGGAACTAGATCCCACATGCAGCAACTAAAAAAAAAAAAAAAAGATCCTGCATGCTGCAACTAAAGATCCCACATGTCCCAACTAAAGATCCCACATGCCACAACTAAGACCTGGCACAGCTAAATAAATAAATAAATATTAAAGAAAATAAATAAAATAAAACCTTTAAGAAGAAGACAATCACTGCAATAGAAAAATGGGCAAAAGAAATGAACAGGCAATTCAAAAAGGAAAAAGAAATGCATGTGACCAATAAGCAGCTTTTAAAGGTTTAACCTTATTAATAATTAAAGAGATGTAAATTAAAATAATGAGACTTATGAAAGGGAGCAAACAAAAAATTTGGAGGAAACAAACTACGGAAGGAGCTGAGAACTAAAAAAATAGTATTATTAATATAGCCTTAGAGAAGGAAGAAAAGATATTATACTCTTGAAACAAAAATAAACTAAGTAATGGGGCTTCCATGGCAGTCCAGTGGTTAAGACTCTGTGCTTCCAATGCAGGGGGCACGGGTTTGATCTCTGGTCAGGGAAAGATCCCACATGCCACACGGCCAAGAAAAATAAAAATAAAAAATAGGGCTTCCCTGGTGGCGCAGTGGTTGAGAATCTGCCTGCCACAGGTTTGAGCCCTGGTCTGGGAAGATCCCACATGCCGCGGAGCAGCTAGCGCCGTGAGCCACAAATACTGAGCCTGCGCGTCTGGAGCCTGTGCTCCGCAACGAGAGGCCGCGATAGTGAGAGGCCTGCGCACCGCAATGAGGGGTGGCCCCCACTTGCCGCAACTAGAGAAAGCCCTCACACAGAAACGAAGAGCCAACACAGCCATGAATAAATAAATAAATTAATTAATTAATTTAAAAAATAATAAATAAAATAAAATAAAAAATAAAATAAGTAATTAAAGGTGTGCCTTATTCACAGCGTTACTTGTTAAAGTCTTCAGCCTCCATAGAATGCTCTAAGGCTGCCATGCTGTGAGGGGGCCCACGGGGAGAGGCCCTGGGACTACAAGTGAAGAGAGAGATGCCTGACCAGTCCCCAGCTGCTCCACCCCCTGCTGTTCTAGCTCCAACTATCATCTGACTGCCACCGTAGGAAGACGCTGAGCTGCAACCTGGCAGTTGAGTCCTTCCCAAATCCTTTACACACAGAAACTGTGGGAGATAATATAATGATTATTATTGTTTTGGGGTGATTTTTAAGCCAGTGATAGACAAACAGAGAATTCAGTGGCTGGAAATTGAATGCTGCCATAACAAAACCCTAAAGCAAGTGGCATTGGCTTTGGGACTGGGCTGTGGGTGGAACCAGAAGGGCCTTGAGAAAATTATTAGCAGAAATCTAAAAGCAAGAACCAAACCAGACCCACCCCACTGGGTGCTTCCCCAATGCCCGACCCACAGCCAGGAGAGTTAACAATATGATTATAATTATTGTTTTCAGCCAGTAAACATTGGGATGTTTTGTTACACAGCAATAGGTAACAAGGACACCTCACATCTGGTACCAAATTCTGGACTGATTACTGTTCGATAGGAGAAACAGAACCACAGTAGAGACATCAGGCAACGTGGGAGGTGGCTAAGCAGTCTTAGATGGACAGATGGACAAACTGGAACCTGTGAGAATAACCCAAAATTCAAAGATGACAACCTGAACACCACATCTGTCTCTCAATCTTAAAGATGCAGATAACCGGGCTTCCCTGGTGGCGCAGTGGTTGAGAGTCCGCCTGCCGATGCAGGGGATATGGGTTCGGGCCCCAGTCTGGGAAGATCCCACATGCCACGGAGCGGCTGGGACCGTGAGCCATGGCCGCTGAGCCTGCGCGTCTGGAGCCTGTGCTCCGCAACGGGAAAGGCCACAACAGTGAGAGGCCCGCGTACCACAAAAGAAAAAAAAAAAAAAAAGATGCAGATAACCTTCAGGGTAAGTTCCTGCCCTTCAACACGGAGCTGCACGTACAACTGTCTCAGGATTCACAGACGCGAAAGGAGCCAAAGTTGCTGAAGGCCATGTGTCACTCCACACTAACAAGTGAACCAGCAGATTGGTGACAGTTTGTGGGACCTGTAGGAGCACCTGGTCCCAGATCACCTCACAATGTAACAAAACAGCTGTAGCTGCTTTTCCACCATCCATCAGTTTCCACTCACATAAATTTCTCCTGTGACCAACTCTAACCAGGGCCATATGGTGAAGGAAATTCTGGGAAATATAGTTCCAGCTCACTTGACACTGTACAAATGTACTACAGGGTCGACTAAATCAATATGGAAGCACACTTACTGACAAGGGAGATATTTACAAAATATACCTTAGGAACAAAAGCAGATTAGAAAACAGAAAATATAGTGTGATCCCATCTTTAACACATTAATAATATTTGTAAATAAAGAAAAAGCCTGGAAGAATATTAGCAATATTAGTAATAATATTCATAGTTATTCCTGCATCAATGCTGTTATATGCTTTTATTTTCCTTTATTTTGCACACCTATTTTTCTTATCTGTTGATAATCAACCTGCATTATTTATGCTAATAAAAAAAAGTTTTTAAAGTGGTTTAAGATTAGCACAGCAGGGCTTCCCTGGTGGCGCAGAGGTTGAGAGTCCGCCTGCTGATGCAGGGGACGCAGGTTCGTGCCCCGGTCCGGGAAGATCCCACGTGCTGCGGAGCGGCTGGGCCCGTGAGCCTTGGCTGTTGAGCCTGCGCGTCCGGAGCCTGTGCTCCACAACGGGAGAGGCCGCAACAGTGAGAGGTCCGCATACCGCAAAAAAAAAAAAAAAAAAAGATTAGCACAGCAGAAAGACACACACTCAGGATTGTTTTTACGGAGTCAATTTAATCAACTGAAAACTCTGAAAGTCTATTTGAATGAATTTTGAGCTCAAACAACACACAAAAAAACCTTGATTATAAATTAGGAGAATCAATCTTCCTCAACACCAATAGCAGGTCTTTCTTCCAAAAACCTCTCTTGTCAGAAGCCGTTCATTTTTTTGGAAGCAAGGAAACCCAGCTAAAGTGTCAGAATTCCAAAGAGAGAGAGGGAGAGAGACAGAGTGAGCAACTAGGCATTCTTCATAGTTTAGGTGCAATTTCTGCAGCCCAGAGCTCAGATGTCGTTTTCTTTCGTTTCTGTTCCATTCAGTTCCTTTTTTTCTTTTTTTCTTCTTTTACGATCAGCCATAGTCGGTGCTGGCTTCATTCTTTGTGCCAGAACTCTCTTCTGTTGTTGTTGTTTCGTTGTTTTAATTAGAAGAAAATGGAAATGTTATGATTTTAAGAGACAGAGAATGGCCACAGGGATTTTCTCTCCCTTTCTTCAGTGCCAAAAATGCCCGATGAGGCTGATATTTTTATCCTCTGCTTGAAGGTGAAACACCCCCATTATCTCCATCTACACAGTAATAGTAATGGTTCCACCATATAAAGTTCTAACCCCACCGCAGACGGGGGGCCTTGCTAAATATGAAGCAGTTATAAAACTTTCTTTCCTCCACTGGATTGTATTGTATTTGAGAATGGGTGTGTGTCCTAGGGAGGGGTGTGTGTGTGCCCGCATACAGGCGCACACAAACACATTTGCAGTCCCGGAGTTACACATCGAACACTCAAAAGAAAGCAGGGGCAGGTCCACAGCTTCCACAGGAAGGAGAGCTTGAATAAGTTTAATGTACCATTGCTCATTCTAGACGGTCCTGCTGGAAGCCCTTCCCCTATAGTATGCTTCCGGGCTGGATAATTCAGAATTAGGAGAAAACACAGCTAGGGGTTATTATCATAAACTGTGGGGGAAGGGAAATCAGTCCTAGGGTGAAACCAATCCCTAATGGTAGTGCATGAGATTTCACAAGAGCTGGATGGCAGAGTTGAACTGTGGAGGTTTGGAGAAGATGCTCCCATACAAAGCCCTGACCTGAACCTTGAGTAAGGTGGGGAAATGGTGGAGCCCTATGAAGGCCTTAATTCTCAGAGATTTTTTCTTTAGAGTGTAGAAGAAGTCATACTTTCCACAGTTTTAAATTCTTTCCAGCATACCTTTTAATTCCTTTAATTTCCCTCACTGTGTTAGTTGCCTAGGGCAGCCATAGCAAGTACCCCAAACTGGGGGGCTTCAAACAGTAGAAATTTATTCTCTAACAGCTTTGGAGGCTAGAACTCTGAAATCAAGGTACTGATATGGCCATGCTCTCTCTGAAGGCTCTAGGAGGGGAATCCTTCCTTGTCTTTTCCTAGCTTCTAGTGGTTGCCAGCAATCTTTGGAACTCCTCGACTTGTGGCTGCATTACTCCAGTCTCTGTCTCCAGTGTCACATGGCCTTCTCCCTGTGTGTCCTTTGCTCTTAGAAGGACACCAGTGATTGGATTTAGGGTTCATCCTAACCTAATGTGACCTTGTCTTAATTAATTACATCTGCAAAAACTCTATTTCCAAATAAGATCCCATTCTGAGGTTCCTGGTAGACATGAATTTGGGGGGGGGGGCGGGGAGACAGTATTTAACCTGCTACATGCAGGAAAATGTTCAGCTCAGTGTGGTGATGTTATGGAAGGAAGTAACAGAGAGAAGCAAGAGGGGAAGTGAGAGCCGCACCGCCCTCCTCACACATATCCTGCCAGGTATCAGACGGGACAGGAGTCCGTGAGTCCCCTGGGCCACAACCAAAAGTGAAGTGAACAGGCGTGCGAGGAGGGGAGAGTGGCAGCCGCCGAGGTCAGGAAGATGCCTCAGAGAGACCCTAAGACAACCTTCCTCCCTTCCCCCACGCAAGGCTTTACCCACAAGCATAAGACAAGTTGCTGAAAGGGAAGTTGTGTGCCCTTCTTATTTTTCCATCTATAGTCAAAAGTCACTGAAGCAGAACAAATAATGAGTAGTTTCAAACAATTCAGAACAGCTAAATGTAGAAGCTTTTGTGTGTCGTTTGGGCTGTGGCTGCTGCTGAGTAGAGATAACTGAGAGGGTGGGTCTCCCTCTCAGGGAAAGTATATCAGATGTTTGGTTATAAATGGTCAGAAAGCATCCTTAACAAGACAGGGGTATCGATCAGGAAATAATTGTTTGCTGGAAGCAGTGCAGTCTTTTCCATGAGTAATTAAGATGGTGTCACTTGATACCAGCTCCAGGGAGAATCACTCTTCCCTTGCGGTGTCATTAACCTGGTGTCATGGCAACAAGCTGGTCATGGGTTCTCCCTCTGGTGCTTTCTTTTATTAATGTGTCTGCTGTTCACAAGTTACAGCTTGCTCCTTCCGTTGTGTTTCTCCAAACACAAGTGACAAGGAGGAAAAAAAGGGAGGTAGATTTTATTATTTAGCACAGGCCTCAAGAAAAGCAAAAACAAATAAACCAACTATACTGAAAGGTAAGCTTCTTCCCCCATACAGGTCCCTATACCCTCATAATTCATGGACCAGTAACATCAGCATCTCTCAGGGACTGTTAGAAATTCAGAGTCTCAGGTCCTACCCCAGAATCAGAATTTGACCTTTGATCCCCAGGAGATTCATATTCATGTTATACTTTAAGAAGCACTGCCAAATTTAACTTCCCTTCAAATAATAACACAGCCAGCAGCTGTGTATAAGGCGTTTCTCTTTTGAAACAACATTTTTTTATTAGCCTTGGCGGCCTGATAAGATTTCACAAAAAAAGTGGAAAAGAGTCACTGTTTTCTGCAGTTAAGAATAAGGCTTGCAATTTAGGCTAAATTTATAAGAAAATGTCTCCAGGCTGTGCCAGGTATTTTGTCCCCAGGCTTCTCTGGTACTTTGTCTAGATTAGGAGACCTGTCCCTCTGATTCTGAGCTCACCCAGTCAGCTCAGAGACTGCAATCTGTGAATCAGGAGCCATGTTCCAGAAGCACCAAATGGAGGAGGCTTTTGGCCTAGAAATACCGCCTGGAAACATTGCCAAAGAAAAGGCCAAAAGCAAGCTTTGTCTCTTTTAGTCAGGACACAAGGTCATGCCGTTGCTTCCTATTCATCACAGCAATGAATTCGTTGTCTAAACCTTGACACAAGTATCATTACGAAAATGTTTAGATAGCCAGAACACCACGTTTGAAGGACTTTCCTTCATTCCTGACATATGAAATACAACAAGCCAGACCTTACATGTAATGAAATGAAAAATGAGGAAATGACCCAGTACTTCCATTGAAAAGCAAATAATAAAAACAAACCCATTGAATTATCTATATATTTTTTCTCAGACTTTGGACTTTTTTATTTGGGAGGAGGGAGGATAGAACAGGATGGGTCGTAATGAAAGAGGTGAGATGGGACCGTAAAACAGACAGTATTTTTAAAATGATTGATAATTAGGAATGAGATGGGTCATCGTTGCCAAGAATTAATATTTTTAAAATTAATTAATTAATTTTATTTTTTGGCTGCATTGGGTCTTTGTTGCTATGTGTGGGCTTCCTCTAGTTGCGGTGAGCGTGGGCTACTCTTCCTTATGGTATGTGGGCTTCTCACTGTGGTGGCTTCTCTTGTTGTGGAGCGTGGACTCTAGGTGCACAGGCTTCAGCAGTTGTGGCACACAGGCTTCAGTAGTTGTGACATACGGGCTCAGTAGTTGTGGCTTGCGGGCTCTAGAGCGCAGGCTCAGTAGTTGTGGCACGTGGGCTTAGTTGCTCTGCAGCATGTGGGATCTTCCCGGACCAGGGCTTGAACCTGTGTCCTCTGCATTGGCAGGCGGATTCTTAACCACTGCACCACCAGGGAAGTCCCACCGAGAATTAACCTTGACCAAGGAATGTGAATTTCTTTCCATTATGGATGAGTAGCTGTATGACCTTGGGTAAGTATCTTAACCTTGTTCCTCCTCAGTTCCTTAATTTGTAAAATAAAGATAATAATACTACCTACCTCTCTGGATTGTTGTCAGGTTAAATTAGATAATAGATGTAAACCATTTCACGATGGCCAGTAGTAGGTAATAAACACTGAATAAATATTAGATTTACTATTGTAGAAAGATGACATCAATTCTGGAACTAAAAGAATGTGTGAGGGCAACAATTTGAGAATCAGTTAAATTAAAATCTACATAATAAAGAAATAAAATGAGGAATTGAAGTACTTCACCAGATTACTTAAGAAAAAACAAAACAAAACAAAATGACTACAACAGGAAGTAGCAGATGAATCAGGCCCGAGAGAGTGACTTAGTCTGTTTTGACTGCTATAACAAAAGTACCAGTGCTATAACAAAAGTACCATAGAGCAGGTGGCTTAGAAATAGCAAACGTTTATTTCTCACAGTTCTATAGTCTGGGAAGTCCAAGATCATAGCACTGGCAGACTCAGTGTCTAGTGAGGTCCCACTTACCAGATGTCCATCTTTTCTCTGTAACCTCACATGGCAGAAAGGGTAAGGGGCTTTCTTGGTCTTCTTTTATGAGAGCATTAATCCCAATCATCTCCCAAAGGCCTTACCTCAAAGTACCATCACACTGGGGATTCATTTCAACATATGAATTTGGGGAGATCACAAACATTCAATCCATAGCAGAGGGGTTACCCTGAATTACTACTTTGTTCACCTACATTCATTTAATTAATAGAAGTGATCAGTTATTCACAGCATCTTTATGAGATCACTTTTTGAAACAGTAATTTTCACGAGAACTATTTTAAAAATCTACAAAGTTGACATGATACTATATATAGAAAACTCTAAAACTACTAGAACTGATACATGAATTCAGCAAGGTAGCAGGATACAAGATTAACATACAGAAATTAGTTGCATTTCTTTACACTAACAGTGAAACAGGAGAAAGGGAACATTTAAAAAGCAATACCTTTTAAAATCACACCAAAAAAACAAACTTAGGAATAAACCTGACCAAGGAGGTGAAAGACTTATATGCTGAGAACTATAAAACATTAATATGGGAAATTAAAGATGATTCAAAGAAATGGAAAGATATCCCATGCTCTTGGATTGGAAATGTTAATATTGTTAAAATAGCAATAGTACCCAAAGCAATCCACATTTAATGCAATCCCTTTCAAATTACCCATGACATTTTTCATAGAACTAAAACAAATCATCTTAAAATTTATAGGGAACCATAAAAGACCCAGAACTGCCAAAGCAATCCTGAGGAAAAAGAACAAAGCAGGAAGCATAACCCTCCCAGACTTCAGACAATACTACAAAGCTACAGTAATCAAAACAGTGGGGTACTGGCACTAAAACAGATATACGGATCAATGGAACAGGACAGAGAGCCCAGAAATAAACCCACACACCTATGGTCAGTTAATCTTCAACAAAGGAGGCAAGAATATACAATGGAGAAAAAGCCTTTTCAGCAAGTGGTGCTGAGAAAGTTGGACAGCTGCATGTAAATCAATGAAGTTAGAACACACCCTCACACCATACACAAAAATAAACTCAAAATGCCTTAAAGACTTAAATATAAGACAAGATACCATAAATCTCCTAGAAGAGATCATAGGCAAAACATTCTCTGACATAAATCATACCAATGTTTTCTTAGGTCAGTCTCCCAAGGCAATAGAAATAAAAACAAAAACAAACAAACGGGACCTAATCAAACTTACAAGTTTTTGCACAGCAAAGGAAACCATAAACAAAAGGAAAAGACAACCTATGGAATGGGAAAAAATATCTGCAAATGATGTGACCAACAAGGGCTTAATTTCCAAAATGTACAAATAGCTCATACAACTCAACAAGAAAAAAACAAACAATCCAGTCAAAAAATGGGCAGAAGGCCTAAACAGACATTTCTCCAAAGAAGACGTACAGATGGCTAATAGGCAAATGAAAAGATGCTCAACATTGCTAATTATTAGAGAAATGCAACTTAACACTACAATGAGGTACCACCTCACACTGGTCAGAATGGCCATCATTAAAAAGTCTGTAGACTTTTTAATGATAGCCATCATTAATAAAGTCTGTTAGTATAGTCTGTTATTTGTAAATAACAAATGCTAGAGAGGGTGTGGAGAAAAGGGAACCCTTGTACACTGCTGGTGGGAATGTAAGTTGGTGCAGTCACTATGGGAAATGGTGTAGAGGTTCCTTAGAAAAGTAAAAATAGAATTACCATATGATTCATCAATCCCACTCCTGGGCATATATCCAGACAAAACTATAATTCAAAAAAGATACACGCAGCCTTATGATCAGAGCAGCACTATTCATAATAGCCAAGACATGGAAACAATCTAAAGTCTGTCGACAGATAAATGGATAAAGAAGATGTGGTACATATATACAATGGAATACTACTCAGACATAAAAAAGAACAAAATAATGCCACTTGCAGCAACATGGATGCAACTAGAGATTATCATACTAAGTGAAGTAAGTCAAAAAGAGAAAGACAAATATGATATGATATCATTTATATGTGGAATCTAAAATATGATGCAAATGAACCTATCTACAAAACAGAAACAGACTCACGGACATAGAGAACCTACTTGTGGCTGCCAAGGGGGAGGGAGTTGGGGGAGGGATGGAGTGGGAGGTTGGGGTTAGCAGATGTAAGCTTTTATGTATAGAATGGATAAACAACAAGGTCCTACTGTATAGCACAGAGAACTATTTTCAATACCCTATGATAAACCATAATGGAAAAGAGTACAAAAAAAAGAATGTGTGCATATATATAACTGAATCACTTTGCTGTACAGCAGAAATTAACACAACATTGTAAATCAGCTATACTTCAATTAAAAAATGATAGAAAATAACAAAAAATATCTGCAAGGTATCTGAGAAACTTCATCATTTATAATGAGGAGAAACAAAGTGCCTACCTACCATCCAATGACCCTCTCAGATGTACACCAGTGTCTCCTATTCTGTCCTTCACACTTCTTAACTTCTTTCAGAGCTGATTTTCTCAGCTTGCCCAATCTTTTGAACCCATCCATTGAGCTTTATATTTTACTGACTCTTCATTTTTAAAATTTATTATATTTTTAAAAAACAATCTGAGCTTTTCCCCCCATAATGTTCTGCTCTTGCCCTTTACACAGTTATATTCCAGATGTTTCTGCAGCCCTGGGTAGAGCACATTTTATCAGTGACATGAGGAAACACACTGTTCATCCATGCACAAGGGAGTGCTTTCCAATTAAAGATGTCACTTTGAAAGTTTTCCAAATTGGTTTCATTGAGAAAAAAATGAAGGAGGCTAAAAGCCTTTCACCTGAAATTTGACATTAGCTGGAAAACCTTTGTTAATCATGAAGGTTAAGTGATAATATTTAATTAGTGCTGGTTATAAATAGAATATTGCTTGGAATTTATGTAGTCAAAATCTTAAGTTTCTGTGTAACTGTTGGCTGTTCTTTCTACAGTTCCTCCTAAAAATGGGACAATGAAATCCAGGAGCCATTTTTATTTTGGACTTCTTTTCCAGACATAGTTTATTTGGGTGAGGGCTGTGTTTTATTTTGGCCCTTGCTACCTTCAACACCTGGTTCTCTGGTAAGTAGACCAAAGTGATATGGGGAAGGTGCTAATGAATCTGCTGGCACCCACTCCTTTGCCCTTTTGTGCCCCTGTATATGAAGTCAGTGTGACTGTGAGAGGACTATGTAAGAGAGAAAAGATATGAGCACCTCAGACCCTTCATTAGTAAGCAGGGATTTAGCAATAGCTTTGCTTACAGTCATTATGGCTGGATACAAGGGAAAAATTTTCAGGGGAAAAAAAAGTACTATTTAGAGAAAACCATAATTAGAAAACATACTGCACCCCAATGTTCATTGTAGCACTATTTATAATAGCCAAGACATGAAAGTAACCTAAGTGTCCATCTGGATAAAGAAGATATGGTAGGGCTTCCCTGGTGATGCAGTGGTTGAGAGTCCGCCTGCCGATGCAGGGGACGCGGGTTTGTGCCCCGGTCCAGGAGGATCCCACATGCCGCGGAGCGGCTGGGCCCGTGAGCCATGGCTGCTGAGCCTGCGTGTCCGGAGCCTATGCTCCGCAACAGGAGAGGCCACAACAGTGAGAGGCCCGTGTACCGCAAAAAAAAAAAAAAAAAGAAGATATGGTATACACACACACACACACACACACACACACACACACATATATGCAATGGAATACTACTCAGCCATAAAAAGGAATGAAATAATGCCATTTGCAGCAAAATGGATGGACCTAGAGATAATCATACTAAGTGAAGTAAGTCAGACAAAGACAAATATCATATGATATCACTTATATGTGGAATCTAAAAAAATTATGCAAATGAACTTATTTACAAAACAGAAACAGACTCACAGACTTAGAAAACAAACTTATAGTTACCAAAGAGGAAAGGTGAGGGGGAGGGATAAATTAGGAAGTTGGGATTAACAGATACACACTACTATATATAAAATACATAATCAACAAGGACCTACTGTATAACACAGGGAACTCTACTCAATATTCTGTAATAACCTATATGGGAAAAGAATCTGAAAAAGAATAGATATATGTATATGTATAACTGAATAACTTTTCTGTACACCTGAAACTAACACAACATTGTAAATCAACTATACTCCAATATAAAATAAAAATTTTTTTAAATAAAATAAATGAAAAAAAAGTAGTATTTAGTGTGTTAGGGCTCTCCAGAGAAACAGAACGAATAGGATGTTCCCCCTCCCTCAGGGGACCTCCATCTTTTTCTCTTAAGAACTTCAACTGACTGGATGAGGTCATCCATATTACAGAGGAGAATCTACTTTACTCAAAGTTTACTGATTTAAATGTTAATCTCATTTAAAAAATACCTTCACAGCCACATCCTGACAAGCATTTAACCAAATACGTAACAGGGTACCATGGTCTAGCCAAGTTGACACATAAAATTAGCCATCACATTTAGCCATTCTGAGAATTGGAATTGGGATTGGGATTGATTTGTTATAATATCCTCAAATGCCCTAAAGTCACTTTGAATGGTGTGTTCAAAAGGAATAAGGACCAAAAAGTTTTCAATGTCACTATGCTGGCAGAAACTCTCTGTGACAGCAGTGTTTCATACTTTATTCTAGTAACGGTCTCCAGGAGGGTGGTGCAATAGTAAAGTGGGCACGCTCTAATGTCAGATCACTGGAGTCTGCATTCTGGCTCTACTGCTTTCAGTAGATTTGACACGACTCCCTTTTACTTCTCTCTGCTTCAGTTTCTCCCTCCATCTATAAAACGGAGATAGGTTTAAATGTCCTAACTCATGAGAAGTGTGTAGAACAGTGCAAGGAACATATTAAGTATTCAATAAATATTACCTTTTATTATTACTTGAATTAAGAATAAAGCCAAACATTTTCTTAACGTCTGCCCGTCTTAGAGATAGGGTTTTTTTTTTTGGTTTTGGTTTATTTGTTTTGTTTTTAAACCTGTAGCTTTACAGAAAGTTATACCAGCCTCACCCCTTCCTACCCTTACCCTGAGGTTGGCATTTCAGTGTCCCTTAAGGGGCACTCAATGTAAGCAAGTTGCTTTTCACCAGCAAGTCCAGGAGCGGGAAGAATCGTAGAGGCTCTTGTTAATAAGCCTGGACACGATGGGTGGAAGACTGGCTTTCACTGAGCAGATGGCAAGGTGGTGCTACGATACTATGAAATTTGCAAATGGACCACCACATTTCAATGAACTGATGAGTAAATACTGTAGCAGTAAGGCCATTTCAAGGAAGAAATATGTATCAATAACAATTTGATGTTACAAAAACAGCCAGCTATTTTATTTTTACAAATAAATTCTTTTCACTTAAAAGAACCATCTCTTAGTTCCTTTAAGTAGCACTTCTTTACAGCATTTAAGATGAAATTATATTACCAAAGTCTTGACCAATAAACAACTTTTCCAGGAAAGGGACACACATATATATAGCATCTGCCATGTACCTAGAATAGTGTTTGCCACTTCATAGAAACTATCACATTAAAAAGGTAGGTGCTCCTGTTTATACTTTGCATGTGAGAGAGGTGATGCTCAGAGAGGTATGGTGACTTGCTCAAGGGCTCACAGATGGTTAGTGGTTGATAAATAAATTCAGCAAGGTAGCAGGATACAAGATTAAGATACAGAAATCGATTGCATTTCTTTTTTTTTTTTTTTTTTTTTTTTTTTGCGGTATGTGGGCCTCTCACTGTTGTGGCCTCTCCCGTTGCGGAGCACAGGCTCCGGATGCGCAGGCCCAGCGGCCATGGCTCACGGGCCCAGCCGCTCCGCGGCATATGGGATCCTCTCAGACCGGGGCACGAACCCGTATCCCCTGCATCGGCAGGCGGACTCTTAACCACTGCGCCACCAGGGAGGCCCCGATTGCATTTCTTTACATCAACAATGAAATATCAGAAAGGGAATGTAAAATGTAAACAAAACAATACCTTTTAAAATTGTACCAAAGAATAAATAAATAAATAAAAACTTAGGAATAAACCTGACCAAAGAGGTGAAAGGCTTACATGTTAAGAACTACAAAACATTAATAAAGGGAAATTAAAGATGATTCAAAGAAATGGAAAGATATTCCATGCTCTTGGATTGGAAACAGTAATATTGTTAAGATGGCCATACTACCCAAAGCAACCTACAGATTTTATGCGATCCCTATCAAATTACCCATGACATTTTTCACAGAACTAAAACAAATCATCTTAAAATTTATAGGGAATGATAAAAGACCCAGAACTGCCAAAGCAATCCTGAGGAAAAAGAACAAAGCAGGAGGCATAACCCTCCCAGATTTCAGACAATACTACAAAGCTACAGTAATCAAAACTGTGTGATATTGGCACAAAAACAGACATACAGACATATGGATTAATGGAACAGAATAGAGAGCCCAGAAATAAACCCACACACCTACAGTCAATTAATCTTCAACAAAGGAGGCAAGACTATACAATGGGAAAAAGACAGTCTAGCCAGCAAGTAGGTTGAGAAAGCTGGACAGCCGCACATAAATCAATGAAGTTAGAACACTCCCTCACATCATACACAAAAATAAATTCAAAAATGGCTTAAAGACTTAATAAGACATGACACCATAAAACTCCTAGAAGAGGTCATAGGCAAAACATACTCTGACATAAATCATACCAGTGTTTTCTTAGGTCAGTCTCTCAAGGCAATAGAAATAAAAACAAAATAAACAAATGGGACCTAATCAAGGGCTCACAGGTGGTTAGTGGCTGAATCAGAACTCAACCCCATGTCTGGTTCCGAAGTCTGGCTTCCTCCCCCTCCATTGTGACGCCTGTATTCATAGGACTAGATCTTGTCTCTAAAGCTGTATCTCTGGTCCCATCCATGCTACACAAGCAAGAGTGACTCCTGAGCTGGTCGCAGGCAAAACTGAGGAAGTGCCACAAAGTTTATCTTTGACAACAGCCAACTCCATTGCAAGTTTTCTTTTTGCCTCCCCTGCAAACTCTCAGCAAGGTGGTGGTTTCATCAGTTCCTGACTGGCCTTCCCAGTAGCCTCAATGGTACGTTCCTCTGAGTCTGTCTTCTTCTCAGTACCTCATACTCTTGATTTCACCCACCACAGTCTCCTTTATTCAAAGCTCACCTACTAATTCTATGTCCTGTAATAACGATTAGCGAAACCTTGTATAGTCTAATTAATTACTGACTTGAAGTCACTTCATTAACTAGTTACCTCTGTATGGTCTGAATGTTTTAATGCAATAAAGTACTCATGAATTACTTGCTTAATTAAAAATACATCTTAAAGAAAAAAAGAACAAGGATTATGAGGGTGTGAATTTTGGTGCTATTTTCTGTCAAGTGGGTCTTTCACTGTCCCTCAAATCACACCACATAGGCAGCCATCTACTTTGCTTGGCCTGGCTGGCTTGATCACCTCTGAATCATTAATAGCACAGGACACATTTTTTATATTTCAGAAAACTGGAGAGAGGAGGGGAGTTGGGAGGGGGGAGTCCATCTTCTTACTAGGAAACCCCAATATCTGATAACTCATCTAGTTACAAAAATCACAGTTCTGTCTAACTCATCCAGCTGTATGTCCTAGTATTGATATTAAGTCTTCTCCTTAAAGCACAAAACACTTCTCATTTTCAGTTTTTCAGCACAGAGGGATTGAGTACACTGTTGTTACCAAGAGCAAAACCCAGAGTCCAATTTGAAGACCCTGATTTTCACAACATTTTCTAACCCTCTAACCAAGGCTTCTTTCTCTTATCCATTTTTTCTTTCTCTGTACAGTTTGTCTTAACACATGAAGAAAATACTTTTAAACGCAAAGAGAAAAATGGATGGTAATCTATTACAAATGACCTATTAAAACTGAGACCATTCAGTCTGCTTCTTTGAACATACAAAATTGCTTCTCTCTTCTGAAATACTCCACAGCACAGAGATGAGCGTATTCAGATATAATTTCATGTGATCACCCCATAAGAAGAGCTCATATCCACAACTCTCTATCAGGTCTTGTTAAGCACATAAACGAACTGCCTTCAAGTAGACCCTGTCCATCAAACCTTTATTTTTCTTTCATGAAGAGTCTACCTTGCAGGCAAACTCTGGTAATGTTGCCTCCCTATTAAAATAGCAAGAAAGGAAAGTTTGAAGTTGGGAGAGATCTGGAAGAATCTTTGTCACAAAAATTTGTCCTATGTCAAATATATTTCCTGAGGGGAAAAAAAAAACTACAAAGCAGGATCCAGGCTCCTTGCATCCGATGGCTCTGTCTCCTTGTATGAACTTGGAATCCTCTGTTAGAACCTCAGTATCTTACCAACAGATGGGGGAAGAGAAAGAAAGTACAGAGGATCATATGAGGGTTGGGCATCATTTCTACTCACATTCCTTCAGTCAAAATTCAGTCACAGAAAACCTAACTGTAAGGGAGGTTGGAAAATGTAGTCTAGCTGCATACTCAGGAGGTAGAAGTATAACTTGTGGTGAACAAAATGCATTTCTATCTTATTCTCTTAACTGAAAGCAGCAGTGCCAGAAAGAGGTTGGAGATGAAGAAGGCATGATGATTTAGATACTGGGAGAAACTCCAATATCATAGGCAGACCAATGTATTCCACACATAATAGGCTGGAAGACAGTGGCAGAAGAGGCAGGCTTAGAGGAGACAGAAAAGTGTCCAGAGGATGGGATGGGCACAGTGACATAAAACCTATGAGCAAACATACTCAGAATTTCAGACATGGAAGCAGCAGGAATTTGGGAATTCAGTGATCAGTAGTAGAGCCACGTCACTCATTTAGTATTTAGAAGATGTGGGGTTTGGAGTGGAGGATAAGATTAGGGTCAGATAAGAGCTAGGATGAAATAACCAAGAGCTAGGAATATTATAGAGATGGGGCCTGGGCACAAGGGTAGACAGTCAAGGCAGATCATTTGTGCAGTGACTCCTTCGTAACCAGCATGGTGGACAAGAGCTGTTCAAATTCCTCCTGTCCGAGGTCAGCATTGGTCCTGGAGCAGTTCAGAGACTACAGATAGGGTCAGCTGGGAGGAGAGGCACATGGGAACCTGCTAAGCCCTGCCATGACCTACCCTCAAATGTTACCAGTAACCTTACTCTGCTTCTGGGTCCCAGAAAACAACCCTAACTAACCCTATCTTCCTCACAATGTCCTGGGATAAAACAGGACAATTGAATCAGTACAAACCCTTCAGAGCATAAAGCAAATGGCCCTCTCAGAGTAGGGAGGACCTGGGACAGCATATTTGCTTACAAGTGAGAAATAATAATAAAAGTGACAACTGACATATACAAGACAGAGTTCTGGGGCTTTAAATACATTTAACCACTTAATCTTGCCAAAAATCTTTTTTCCTCCAATTTTACAGATTAAAAACTGAGCAATACAGACTTATGAGTGACTTGCTCAAGTAAGTGGCAGAGCTGGGATTCAAAGAGGTCTGGCTACAGAATCGATCACCTTAGTTACTATGCATACTGACTTTTTTAGAAAGTCAAATTTGGCCAAAATTTCATATCACATTTTGCTTGCTTAAAGGAGGTGTCAGCAAAGACACTTTCTTGCACTTCCCTCCAGAGATCTCATCTACCATTTTGTTTCCAGAAAGCTGTCCTATCCTTTTGGAATGAAGACTAAGTCATGGATCTCCAAAGAATAAGTCACAGACAGTTCACTTCCTCTCAAAGAATGTACACTAATATGCAATAACAAGCTCTGAAGTCTCGTATATTACAAATAAATGACTGCAGAATAAGAAGAAACCTTAGGGACCAGAGTCCCACCCATTTTAGTGCAGAGAGGCTAAGTAGCTTGCAAAATGTCCCTTAGGAACAAAAGCAAGTTGTCCTAACTTCCATGGTAAAAACACTTGCCTCCTAACCTCAGACCACTTATTTTCTCTACTCAGCATAAGGGGATCATAAGGGTTAAGAACCAGAAATTTCAGATTGTGATATGTGACTGCATTAATTCTTTGGTTGCTAAGAGACTATGAAAAAGATAAAAGGGTTCAACTACACAGAATTTATTTTCTATAAAATAAGAAATCCAGCATCTTATGTAACTAGTCAGGAATTATATAGCCGTGTGTTCAGACATTTATTCATTCATCCCAGCCTTTATCCCAGCCATTTATCCATCTATCCATTCAGGCATTTATTCATTCATTTGCTGAAGTACCCACTCATTCCAAAATACCTACTGAAACAAAATTTGTGCTCAATCCTGGGTATTTTTAGCACTTTCAGTCAACTATTTTTCTTTCTGCTTGGTTTTCAGATTTTGTTAACAAGCCCAGTGTATGGGATTCCAGTGCATTCCATTATAAAATTATATTAAATATGTTTGGGGAATCAGAATCAAGCCATTAATTATGGAACAGTTTGCAGCTTCTATCCATTAATTCAAAGTAAAGAGGACTATTCACTTAGGAGTATTTCCTTTGTTCCTCAGGACCTCATTTTTGACCGCAAGGTGTCTTTTACAGACCACTTGCTTGGTCTCAAGCCAAATGTGGACAAAGCTCAGTCAACAGTAAACTGCCTTCAGTACCAAAAAAGTACTCAGGTTTCTGCAAATTGTGTCTATGAGAGTTTAAGGCCTTTGTTGTCCCTGTTGAAAAGTACATTCTTTACTGTGACAAAGACATGTATTCTCAGTTTTCTTGGAGGGCAGTGGAAGAGGGATCCCCACATCCTGCTTCCCTATCACCACCAATTGGTTAGTGTTGTTTGTTCAAACACTGCAATTTTACCTTCTGCCCTAAATAATCCTACTTAACGACCCAGGGTTCTTGGAGGTCTAAGAAGTCTAAAATGATTTAGTTCAGCATTTGGTGCTGTACCACCTGAGAACATTATTTTCTAATGGTAATAAGGGAAGGAACTACTCAGGAAAACAAAGCAGGATGTTGAGGTGCCAACATTCTGAATAAGTTTATTCATGTTTGGATTTACGGATGCAAAGTGTTTTACATGCTACAAATGTTTGTTAAAAACAAGTTGTTACAAATCAATAAATAATACTAGCTACAACTATTCTCTACTATAAACAGAATAATAAGCAGAAAATAAATAGATGCAACTACTTTGGTACACACAGACATGCGTTTTCTGTCATAAAACTGATACGAACACTAACATTTTTATTTCTTTGTAGTATTTTCCCTTGAGATACAAGTTTTTATTGCACATTTCTTTGCACTTGTCTTACCAGTTCAGGTTGGTAGCATATCAAAGAATTACTGGAAACTGGCTTTCTACTGGGGTCTGGGGGAGGGCTTATTTTCTGCTATGTGGTCATTTATATCTTACAAATGAAAAAGAAGCAAGGTACAAAAATTAGTGTGTGTGATATGTGCTCAAGGTTGGGAATACTGACTGGTATGAAAGGTTGTTAACTAGCTGCTCATCAAAATCATATATAACAGCCATTAAAAACTCCCTTAGGTAGCAGTATGGAAATCATTGCTTGGTTATTCAAAGAGTAGACAAACAGAATTCCTGGATACTGTTTCCATTCGGGTTTTCCAGTTCGTATGGTTCCAGCTGGCGGTATTCAAAAGTCACACGATTTACATGTTTTCCGCTGGAGACCATGCGCACCACCGTGTTGTCACAGCCAATTTTCATCTGGGCTATAATTCATGGAAAAAGTAAAAGTTTCCCAGCAGGTTAGAAACGACACAGTCAAACCATTTCTGTCCACGAGATCATTTAAACACGAAGAAAGCAAGGGGATGTAGCTTCCTCTCGCGTACTCAAACCAAGCATCTGCCATCAGCTGAAACGTGTTTGTTCTCATTCTTATAATGTACAGCTGACCTTGAACGACGTGGGGGGTGCGTGGGGCGTTAGGGGTGAGGACCCTCCCCACAGGCGAAAATCTGCATATAATTTATAGTCTGCCCTCCAGATCCACGGTTCCTCCAGATCCGAGGTTCCACATTCTCGGGTTCAACCAGCCTAGGATCGTGTAGTACTGTAGTATCTACTATTGAAAAAAATCCGCCTATAAGTGGGCCCCCGCAGTTCAAACCACTGTTGTTCAAGGGTCAACTGTATAATTAATTGTAGAATAGTGAAATTAAGCTCAGCCTTTCTCCTCATGTGCAAGAACACTGTTAGTCAGACAAAACTGGCTGCAAAGAGGTAAGAAGATATCTCCTTGTGCTTTTTTTTCTTTTTTTTTTTTTTTTGGCGGTACGCGTGCCTCTCACTGTTGTGGACTCTCCCGTTATGGAGGCTCCGGACGCACAAGCTTAGCGACCATGGCTCACGGGCCTAGCCGCTCCGCGGCATGTGGGATCTTCCTGGACCGGGGCACGAACCCGTGTCCCCTGTAGCGGCAAGCGGACTCTCAACCACTGCGCTACCAGGGAAGCCCTCTTCTTATGCTTTTTACGTTCTCCTACCTGCAAAGCTTTGGTGGTGAAGGCAGATGAAGGCAAGCATCCGACCTGCTGCACCTTTGCTCTAGTTGTGTCCCCAGTGGAGGCAGTGCTGCCCTCTAGGGACAGGTTGGAAATTTGCAGAGGCAGTTTTTGGTTATATCTGGGGGTGCAAGTGGCATTTAGTGGTCAGGGCTGAAGGATGGAGTGTATTGCGGGACATTTATGCAGACCAAAAATATCACCTATTTATTATTTTCTGAGCCTCAGTAATAATTCTGTTTTACATATAAACAAAAATATCATTTGCATGGTTTAGACATACACTAAGTATACTCATTTTTGTTCTATTGTTCACCTGTACTTTTTATCTCTAATTTTTTTCTGTACTTCTTATATGGAATGGCTTTTGATACCCTTACTTCTCTTAAATCCAATCTTATTCATTATTTTTATAAGCATCTGGCAACATTTATGTATCTTCTAATACAGATGTGCCTGAGCAGTTATATACTGAAACTGTGTGTGTGTGTTTAAGGCATTCTTCAAAAATTTTTTTTCAGCTTTATTGAGGTATAGTTGACAGAAATTGTATATATTTAAGGTGTACAACATGATGGTTTTATATAAGTATACATTGTGAAATGATCACCATAATCAAGCTAATCAACATTCATTACCTCACATAGTTACCTTTTTTTTTTTCTTTTCATTCCCCACTCCCCTCCCTTCTGGCAACCATCTGTTTGTTCTCTGTACCTGTTTCTGTTTTGTGAAACTCAGCATTTTTATTAAAAATTACTTTTATTTTATTTCTTCAGCCTCAATCTGGTTCCTGAGGCAAGATTTATCTGCCCTACAATAATCCTTTCTGCTGTTTTAATTTTCTCAATCTTTTTTTCCCCACGTTGTCTCTATAAGGCCTAAATTCTGAGAAATGTTATTAACCTTGTATAACAGGTACTTCACAAACATGCACCTGCGTTTAAATGAAGTAAAACAGCCAGATAGTTATTAAGGTAAAAGTCAATTTGGAGACATAATAAATAGAAACCCTATAATTATTTTAATATAAGCACCAGGGAGTCTAGGCTAAGCTTCTGTGAGGAAGTCCAAAGTTAATTTTTTTAATTTTTTAAAATAAATTCATTTATTTTTTATTTATTTTTGGCTGTGTTGGGTCTTCCTTGCAGTGCACAGGCTTCTCACTGCGGTGGCTTCTCTTGTTGTGGAACACAGCTCAGGCATGCAGGCTTCAGTAGTTGTGGCACGTGGCTCAGAAGTTGTGGCTCCCTGGCCCTAGAGTGCAGGCTCAGTAGTTGTGGTGCACAGGCTTAGTTGCTCTGCGGCATGTAGGATCTTCCGGGACCAGGGCTTGAACCCGTGTCCCCTGCATTGGCAGGCAGATTCTTAACCACTGCGCCACCAGGGAAGTCCCTAATTTTCTTTAAATTGTTTGCAAGGACATTCTTTTCTGATCTTACTCTGAACTTTAATCTACATAATGTGCCTTATTTCCTTTAGTTAATGCGCATATCATTTATTATTTGACATAATTCCTAACACAATCCATTGTAAAGGGCAGGATACCTAAGAGTTCTTCACTGTCTGAACGACTTAAGAGGGGCTCATGAAAACATAGTGAATTAAAGAAAAAAGTGAAGTCTAAAGTGAACTAGTGAGTCAGATAATTCAAGCCTTCACATTATCTTAAGACTGGTTTCAATTATCTAGATAATACAGTCAAAAGTGGTTTTCTGGCCTTAGTCACACCCTTTGAAATCAAGTCATATAATTCATGTACCAAAATTACTATGGCTTCAATTATCTAAATTCTAAGGCATGAGTGTGCTTCAGTTCTTAATCTAATCTTTTTACCCAGCTCAAAGGCAGCTCCTCACAGGTGCTCTCCATCAGCCTGGAAGGATCCAGTGCCTCTGAGAGCACACACAAAGGCAGAGAAGCCATGATGCACTGGTTTAAACTAGGGCTCAAGTGTAAATTAGCATAAACTAACCCCCAAGCTTTTAGCAAAGTGGGCTTTTAGAAATCTTTTCCCTTTACCTGTGTACATTAATTCTATTTCAGAGAGATTTTGTTTATTAAGTTCCCAGCATTAGCTCAGAGAGAGAAAATACTGGTTGGCAGACCTGGCTTTAATTAAAACTGGTAACAGCTGATCAAAAGGCTGTCTGATTTGCAGCTTCATTATTTAGTTGGTTAGTGATGTGTGCTTACAAAAGAGGAAGGGGGCTATGGTAAGGGATGAAAGACTGTTCTTCTGTTTGACTTCTGTCTCTTAAAAGATAATCACTGGTTCCTGCATCAGAGGTACAGATATAGGAGTGACCTTTACAGAAATGTTTTATGTAACCCTCTCCCTCCCCACCTGGATTTCGTTAATTAATTTGGTCACTAGTCAGCAATTCCCACCCTTCTCACCCCACCCGAGCATAATCAAATGGAAAAGCTTCACTGATCTATAACAAAGAAGACCTGATTCTGTTTGGTGAGAACCAGGTCTTTTATTACCCGTGACCACTTTTAGATCTCAGAATTTACCTCTGTTTTGCAGTGGTCTTTCAGAGGCTGGTTTTACTGCTAGAAGTTGGGGAAATTCAGCAGTTCTGAGAATTTCTGATAAAGCGCATCACCTTCTAATGTATCAATATTTACTATGAGTAATACACACACATACATATGTATGGTAAAGTTATTTAGATATTACTTCATTTTTATACTATTACTAATTGACGATACATCCACTATTTGAACTACGGTTTTCAGTCAGTAAAATCTTTAGTCTCAAGAGGAGGAAAGCAGGGACCTTCAAGAAGGTGGACAGAACACAGAACCAAAAAGCTTTGTCTTTTTCATAGTCGTACCTAGGGCAAACCTTAAACACGCAACCTTGTTACTTCATAAGTTTTTCTCCCAGTGTCAGATATTGTGGTCATGCATTCTTGATACTGTGTTCTAGGCTCAAATGCAAAATCCTGACACTTGCTCAATGTGCAAAATCGAAGTTATTTTGGTGGAACTTGCCCTCCCATGTATAAAAAATTTGAGGCATTTTATTTAAGGAAACAATCTTAATAGGCACATAAATAATAATCAAAGAAATATCTTACCAGGGCCGTGAAAAGGATAGCAGAGATCAGCTAAAGGCATCATCTTGGAAGGGTCCAGTCCAGTTCCTCCCAGCAGCTCCACAAAATCTCCTATTCCCACACAACCTGCTGAGGACTTCTAAGAGAATAAAGCAGCAGAGGAAGGTGTATTTAAACCAATTATGGAAGTCAAACCATTGGACCAATGGCAAGTTGGTGAATTCAGTCAGCTGTAGACATCCTGCAGTGCCATTTAATTTAACATCCAGAACTCTGGGAAGTAAAACTTCTTTTTTCCCGGTACGCGGGCCTCTCACTGTTGTGGCCTCTCCTGTTGTGGAGCACAGGCTCCGGACGCGCAGGCTCAGCGGCCATGGCTCACGGGCCCAGCCGCTCTCGGCATGTGGGATCCTCCCGGACCGGAGCACGAACCCGTCCGTGTTCCCTGCATCGGCAGGCGGACTCTCAACCACTGCGCCACCAGGGAAGCCCGGAAGTAAGATTTTTAAAGAAAAAAAAAATCATAGGAATTGCTTTTCTAAATCGGTTGACTAATCATTTTTTTAAAATGTATGTGCGGGCTTCCCTGGTGGCGCAGTGGTTGGGAGTCCGCCTGCCCATGCAGGGGACACGGGTTAGTGCCCCGGTATAGGAGGATCCCAGGTGCCGCGGAGAGCCATGGCTGCTGAGCTTGCGCGTCTAGAGCCTGTGCTCCGCAACGGGAGAAGCCACAACAGTGAGAGGCCCGCGTACCGCAAAAGAAAAAAAAAAAAAAATGTGCATTTAAAAAAATATTTTTTTATAAGGTCAAGGACTAGAATGATGAAATTGGAATCTGTAAACTCCATATACAATATATGAAAATTGAATCTGGAAATGCTTTGCTTTTTAAATCATTTGGACATACACAATGAATTATTTGAGTTTCTTAATGCATGCAGTCAGACTTTTTATAAATAGGGCTTCCACATCAGTTTTTTCTTCAACTTACCTATTTTCCTCTTTTTTTCGGTACACAGGCCTCTCACCGTTGTGGCCTCTCCCGTTGTGGAGCACAGGCTCCGGACGCGCAGGCTCAGCAGCCATGGCCCAAGGGCCCAGCCACTCCGCGGCATGTGGGATCCTCCCGGACTGGGGCACGAACCCGCGTCCCCTGCGTCGGCAGGCGGACTCTCAACCACTGCGCCACCAGGGAAGCCTTCCTCTTCTTTTATAAAAGACTATTTCCGCTATTGAGACAATTCTTATCCTTTCTACTGATAAGGATTTAGACTAGTTATAAGAATATTAAAAAAAAGAAGAGACCCCTCATTTGGGGCTCAAATTAGCTAGAGTTACCATCAACTTTCTCCTTCCAACTAAAATAAACTTATTTCAAGCTACTCAAAATAAATATGTAGTCTTAAGACTTTGTGTGATGCACTGTAACCCCCTTTTTCTGTTTCCCTTCATCTTTTCCACACTGTGTCATCCACAGCAATTCCTGTGCTTCACTTTCCCACGCAAACAAAGCAGACCCCCTCTCAGCCCCAAATGTCACAGTTTGGGAAGCCCATTTCCCGTGATCAGGGCTGGCCTTGTGATCATGCCACCCATGCCCACAGGGCTCACGCTTACAAGGCCTAGTGCTTGGCTTAATGCTCTGCTGTCACCATTTTGAAATTCCTAATAATCTTAAAATAAGGCCCCTGTATTTTCATTTTGTACTGTCCCCCCATAAATTATACAGCCAGTTTTGCCTGTGATCCTCTTCTTCATTGAGACATAGCCGTCAAGGGGTCTAGCGGAATGTGGCAAGGTGCTTAGAAGCTAAACAGATAGACCATGCTACATAGGGACCAAAATATAAAACAGAGAATGTAAAACACACACACATAAGCACACACAGTCCAACATTTGGAAGATATTGAAGTGCAACTGGAACTAAACAACCAATAGAAAATAATACAACAGCAACTCTTTGACTAATGAAAGGAAGCAGGTGTGGGTATATATATTTAAAGCACCTACTCTGTGCTGGGTTCTATGCTTAGGTATTTTACACGTAATTTCATCAATGATGAAATAGAGGGTTAGTTAGCCCCACTGTGTACAGGGCTCATTTTCTTGTATGAAGAGTTGAATAAGCCATTTAGAGGTAAAGGGAAAAAAATGTGATTGCCTTTCCCTTGAGTAGAGGGTGTCCAGGGGGAACATGTCTTAAGACTAAACATTCCACCTGGTTCTATAGGTTCCAAATTTCACAGGAGGAGGTGAAGGGGAAAAGTCAGGCTCAGGAGAGAGAAATGGGAAATAAGAAGTTGGGAAGAAATGGAAGCTAAAATGAAGGGAACAAAACCAAGAAACAAGGAGGTTGGGAGCACGTACTTTTTGGCGTTCAGTGACTTTTCTCTCCTCTTTCCAAACCTCTCAGCTGTTCTTATAAACAACGGCAGAAGCTGAGTTGTGTAGGGACCTCTGGGGTTCAGCTCCTCAACAGTGACCCCCGAGATTTCTTTGTTGAGGTTCTATCTCCCTGGACCAAGTCACTCTCATCTGTTGCCTAGACTATGACAATGGCCTTTTAGGTGCACTGCTGCACCACTCTGGCCCCTACAGCCCATTCATCATCATTCATGGAAGCCAGAATGACCTTTAGGTAATCGTCTCCTTCCCTTCGTGGACTTTGTCAATTACTTTGGTCATGAGGCCAGCAATTCCCAATCACTCTCACCCCACCTGAGCATAATCAAATGGATTATGTCACTTTCCTGCCTGAACCCCTTCCGTGGTTTCCCACTGAGAATAAACTCAAACTCTTTAATATGACCCACTGGGCTCTCCACCCCCTTGGCCCTGCCTGTCTGCCTGATGCTGTATGATACCACTCCCCCTCTACTTTTCCTTCTTTCCATTTCTAGAACTCAGCAAGCCCATTCCTGCCTCTGAGCCTCTGCACTACTGTTGCTCTGTCCCCAGCTCTTCCTGTGGCTGCTGGCTCCTTCTTACCTATCACTGAAATCTCACTTTAAATGTCTCCTTCTCAAAAGATTTCTTTCTTGACCATCTCATCTCAAGTAGCTGTCTGCCCCTCACTCTACCCCCTTGTCCCCAGCCACCACTCTGCTTCATTTGCTGTAGGGCACTCACCACTATTTGGAATACATTATACTTTCACCTGTCTCACCCCACTAGAATACAGGTTCCATGTGAGTAGGGCCTGTTTTGTTCGTTGCTAATTTCCTGCATCTAGAAGAACGCCTTACACATGGTAAGCACTCAAAAAATATTTTGTAAAGCAATAGATACCTAGAACACTGCAGACTTCACATTTTTTAAGTGGTAAGCACCAAGATTACTCCTCATAGCCAAAAATAACTAAAGTGCAGATCTCTCAATCTATCACACTTACCATCTTCTATATTAAACATCAAGAATGACATACAAAAAATCTCAAGCCTAGGGCTTCCCTGGTGGCGCAGTGGTTGGGAGTCCGCCTGCCGATGCAGGGGACACGGGTTCATGCCCCGGTCCAGGAAGATCCCACATGCCGCGGAGCGGCTGGGCCCGTGAGCCATGGCCGCTGAGCCTGCGCGTCTGGAGCCTGTGCTCCTTAACGGGAGAGGCCACAGCAGTGAGAGGCCCGCGTACCGCAAAAAAAAAAAAAAAAAAAAAAAGATTTCAAGCCTATACGGCTAAACCAAAGACATCCACCTATCCTGGCCTTTATCAAAGGATTATTCTTCCACTAAGGTTCAACTTTAAAAAATAGGCACTGGCCTATGAATTTAGGGCTTAAAGGAAATTGGATTTACTGCTTTTCTCAGCCCTAGTCCTATTTATTTGGTTTTCACTGCAATCTTTCTGATGAGGAACTATGACTATCTTTGATGCCAGCAAATGCACGAGCTGTCTTAACCTAGGCATATGAGAACATAAAAGGAAATGAGGATGACTCAAAGGAAACAAGCTACCAGTGCAAATAAATGTGGTCAAGCTCAGCATTAATTGTAAAATCCATACAGAAGTTCACGGGGGAAAAAGTTGATGGGGAGTCTCAGCTAATGTTTTGTTGCAAAATGTATGGAATTAAATGTAATTGAAAAAAAAACGCTTCAGAACTTTACTGTATTTTGCAATATAAAAATCCAGTTTTGTATTTTATGCTATGCTTAGCATTCTTTCATAACACAGTCTGTCAATGAGATACTTCCTTCGTGTCAAAAGAAAATTCCAATAATCAGAAAAACAGCTGTGTAGATGACTCACACTAGGTTCTGCTAGGAGAGAATTTTTGTAAAAGAGGCAAGTACAAGAGAGTTCAATTGTAATTATATGTCACAACTTTGCCAACTGAAAACATTTCTAACATCACAAGAAAAGTATTCAAGTAGTCAGAAGAGGCACCTGAGTATGCAACTTGCAGCATAACGGAAATAGAAGAGGAGTTTATTAAAGCAGCGAGGGCAGGCTCATGTTGAGATCTAACTGCCAAACAGAAGGACATACTACACCAGTTCATCCACATTTGCCCTGTATAGTTACTTTTGCTCTGATAAAGCTGAGGTCTTAGGAAGTGACTGGGAAGCAAATAAGCAACTCACCTTTAATTGCAGACCATTTAAGTGTCCCAGGGTGAGATCAGATATTTTGATCACCACAGGATAAATTATGGAGAAGCTGCAGTTGCGATGCTTATGTGGCACGACCAGAGTAAACCTTCCATTTGGGGTCTGGGAGATGACATTGCAGGCTTTGTAGAAAAACAAAATCACATTTTCACTGCTTGGTATGCTGGGCTTTTATAGAAATTTATCTCATCCTTATTCTAAGCTCCTATTCGTGGTCTAGGGGCTTGTGGCCCTGAAGAGAGTACTTATCACAAAGGTGATTTGGAGAAAGGAAGCAGTTGGGGAATAAAAAGCACCAGTGACGTATGGACATTGTCAGGAGGCCCTGACTGCAAGGGGACTTCTAATCGTAATCTCAGGGGGTCACGTTGTTTATAACACTCACAAGACATAAATTAATAACCAACCAAACAATACTAGCTGGTAGAAGCTCTAGGAATACTTCATTAACTAGGGTCCAAGTTCAAGCTGGGAGTCTGGAAGAATCAAGGCTTAAAGGTAAGGCCAGAACTCAAACCCTGTCTGTCTGAAACCTTTATTAACTGAACTTGGAGCTATATGCTACTTTTGAGATAATAAAGTGAGGAAACATTAAACTAGTTACAAAATAGGCTGAGAAAAATACAAAGCAGGCTTATGTCTGATAAATATTTCCTGGGTGTTAAGTGATAAGTTGACTAATAGGTAAATTTTAAATGTTTATCTACTCCCAAGACTTTCTGAAATTTTGTTTTGTATCTCAAGACTAGACTTACAATAAATTTATTCTTCTAGCTATGAAACTAGAAGCATCAGAGTTTGTACTTTTTTTGGCCAGTTATGGGACAAAAGTTTCTGATTGATCAGACTATGTCAGAACTACCTTTTGCTTCCATCTTATATTTTTAATTACACTTAATTTCAAAAAGAACTGAAATTCCTTGATGATTCTAGAAGGTTTCTGATTTCTAACCAAACAGGATATAGGAGAAACAGTTCCTGTTGTCCTCTAGTGTTATTCTGCTCCAGTCCTCAGAAACAGCCTTTTTGGGGGGCTTCTTTAAAAAAATTTTTTTTGTTTTTTAAAAACAAAATTTGGGAGATCAGTCAGTACATTATTTTTTGGCAGATTAGGTAGGCCCCATTCTTCAACCACATGAAGTGTTAGTAATACTATTGTATGCAACCAAAAATGAATGTTTTCCTGATTTTTTATAAACATTTTCCTCTTAATGGGGAAGAAATAATAAACAGATGAATGAACTCATTCTGATTAAGATAATGTGTTTTAGGCCTGGGCTATTCAGCTTTATAGCATCTGTTTGTGTATCCACAGAAATGAACTAAATTAGAGCAATGGGTTCAGACTCAGAAGGCAATGTTGAGGTCCTCTGGTCCAACCCTCTGCTCAGGGCATGAAATCTGTCTACACATCCCAGATATGTAGTCTTTCAGCCTTCACCTAAATATCTGTAAGACTGCAACTTCATATCTGATCCCTCAAGCTTATCCAGATCAATGGAATGACTTGGAGAGATTAAAGTTTGTCACTGAATACATTGCAGTAGCTCAGGAGATCAGAATAAGACTGGAGAAAAAATAGAATTCTAGCCACCATAAATTAGTATCTTACCTAGCCTGGTAAATAAATTAAAAACTGATTTGATTTTCATAATAATGAATTGGAAATATCCTTTAGGTCATTTCTAATTACAAAAGAATTTCCATTCAAATCCTTCCTCACTTCAAACGTCTAAGTCTGTGCAATGATGCTACCCTTGAAAAGCAGAACTGACACTCTCTCCCCCCAAGTCCTGCCTTCCAACTAAGAAGACATGAAGTCCACTTACGAAAGAGGTTAGGATCTGTCTTTATGGTTAACGTGAACCCATTTCCTGGTTCATGGACCCGGAAGAAGATCATGGCCACATTCTGGGAGGATCTGATGCTCCTTCTGCTAAGACCACTCTCACAGAAATCTATGTACCGCTCACTCATGGGGAGAGGGTGATCCTGGGAACTGGGGAACTTCTCCCCCTTGAGAATCCAACCATCAAATACCTTCCAACAAAAAATACAGACAAAGATGATCACTTTCATCAACTCCTGAAGTCATAGGTGTGTTGAAAAGGGGGAAAAGGTTATCCAGCCATGGGCCTTCGGTCATAAGTGAGGAATAGACAGCCTACACCCCCCTGCACACGTGCTTTCTATTTGTATATATTTTGACTGTGAGGGTTGTTTGCAAGTCGCATTATTATTTAATTATTGCTTTTTTCCCCTTTATAAACTCTAACATTTCCAAAGTAAATAAACTTTCTTATACTTTATCATTTCAGCCACCTTGGTAAATGAAACTACAGACGATATACATTTTTGTGTTGGTCATATTTTCCACACATCCTACTTTCAGAAGAATTCCACAGGAACATAATTTGGGTTTCAGTTTTTCTCTTTCCTCATTAAAATATGAACAAAATTTCTCAAAAATAGCAAGAGGAAAAACTGGAGCAGCAACTTTACCTCCCTGCGGATGGTTATACACACCCATTTTCCTCATTTTTTTACTCTTATCACGTATTAAAATATCAAGAGCTACTTTAACACTTAGACGATAATGGCTGGTATGCAAGTTCGGAATTTTTTCCTTCACTTGTTGAAGTTTGTAGTTGGCTGGACAAAAGGTCAGAGTCTATTATTGACTTTACTCTTAAAATCACCACAGGTCTCCAATTTAATGAGTCCAACCTAGTTCACGTTAGTAAAATTACCAGCTACAAATTATTTCACCAGATCACTCCTCTTCTATTGCAACTGACAGGTTCCAAAATAATTCCACTTTGGGATTTTAATCATATTCATTTTAACTGAACTGGAGAAGTCCAGCAGCCATCCCAAGCTGACCCGTTAGACTCATGGAGAATTGGGAGTGGGGATGTTGTGAGGCTGGGGGACTTATCCACGCCTCCCACCTGCCTCAGACTAGATTCCTGCTCAGCAACCTTCCCTGCAGCCAGTGCCCTTCTGCTCCAAAATCAGGTCACCCAGGCATTGAAGACAGCGTCTGGGAGCCTGAAACAGCTCCACAGAGAAAGGGACCGGGAGGAGCAAGGCGGGCTCAGATCTCAGACATGTGAGGTCGCCTTCTAATCAGGACCTTGGGTTCGGCGGACCCGAGGGCTCGTACTAGTTGCTTTGTACCCCTTTTCATCTGCTCCAGATTGCAACACAGTGGTTCGCGCCACGAGTTCTAGTCTTTGGAAGCGCCCGGGACCGAGAGCGCACAGGGATGAATTTAAACCACTGCAAGACCAAGGCACTCGCCCTTCTGGGAGTGGGGCGAAGGTTCGCGCTGCGCGGGGGTCCCGGACTGCGCCTCTCCCACTCCTGCACCAGCGCAGCATCTAATTACGAGCGTCGCCGGCTCTCCACGCTAGGGCGCAGCGTCCCCGCCATGACCCCTCCCTTGCCCCGCGGCTGGGGCTGCGCCTGGCGGGGGCGCCTCACCTTCAGGAAGTCCCCGCTCTCACAGTCGATGGAGACCAGTTCGTAGTGGATGGTGATAAACTCCTCGGGCTCTGCGATGAAGAAGGCGGCGCAGTGCAGCTGCGGCCGATCGGCGGTGAAGGTGAACTGGCCCTGGAGGCTCAGCATGTCCAGGCACCCTGGGGGGGTGGGAGGGCAGCGGGGTTGGAGGTCCCGGGTTGCAGCCACTGCGGCGGCACCCGGGGCAGCCCCTCTCCGCTCGCGCCCTGACTCCCAGCCTCGGCTGCGCCCCGCTCCCGTGCTCCGGGTGCGTCACCCCATCTCGCCCCAGTGCGCCTCCTTGGACTGACCCTTAGCGATGGGAATTGCGCCCCCCGCGGTCCTCAACAATCCCCACCTCCCCGCTGCCCGCGGACGGACGCCAGCCAGGCAGCCCCGACTCACGCATAGCGCGACGGTACAGCTGCTCCCCCGGCAGCTCCCGCTTCAGGTTGGCGCTTAAGAGTAGGAAAGGGTCGTGGTCCACAGCTTCCCGCAGCTGGCCAGGAAAATAAGTCAGTCCGCAAAAGTTCAAGGAGGGGGAAAGGGGACCAGAAGCAAGGCACCCTCCCTGCCCCGCGGCAAAGAGAATAAAGTGACCGGGTCAATGTCTCCCGGGTCCGGAGAAGACGGGAAGGTTTATACCTTTCCCATCAGACCAGGGTATGCCCAGGGACCAGAGGGAAGGAGGAAGAGGCAGGAAGGAAGACCCAGGGGAAACCAGAGGAGAGAGGGGGCACAGTAAATGCGGAAGAAAGAGCTAACCACAACATGTCTGAGAGCAGAGGCAGCCTGCCCACCCCCAAGGCTGGACACTCACCACAGGAAGGTGTGATGGGTCAACCGGGAAATCGCTCACCTCCAGGTACCGGCTCTCCCCTCTTAGAGCCAGCAGGCAGATCAGAATGAAGTGACACTGAAGTTTGAAAGTGGGAGCCATGCCGGCCTTGCCTCTGCAGCTGGAGCTTTCTGCTCCGCAGGTCTGGGCTTTGCTTCCCACGCGCTCCCGCAGGCTGAGAGCTAGAAGCTGGTAGGGTCCCTTTGCTGGGTCTCTTTTATAGAGCAGTGAGGAGGGGAGGCTCTCTGCCCCTTAACTGATCTGAGCTCAGTAACCATGGGTTACTCTGTCTCAGTGACAAAGTGCTTGGTGATGACGAGGGTCCAGCTCTCAGCCACAAACTTTCCGAGTGGTCCAGCGTTATTCACTGAGAATGATTTCAGACACTTACAACTTAGTGAATTAAAATGTGGGAGAAAGAATGAAGCAAGGATAGAAAATAAGGGATGGCATTTTACTTGGCCGGCCACACGCTGAATTATCCTCTCCCATGGACATGCAGGGAATTTTTGGTTTTGCAAAGCCAAGTAACAGTGTTACACACAGGCATACCCAAACACACACCACCTTATCATACAGACTTGTCACATAACCTTAAATGGAACCATGTTGGAAATTGTCAGAGAATATAGTATTCATGCAATTGCTCATGCCTCTCAGGAAGCAACTTGAGGCATTTTCAGCTCCAAAGAGAAGCTCATTTCGCAGACTATTGCAATCATGTAATTCAAGCTTTCTTTCTGTCCCTTGATCTTTGCTTTATCCTGGTCCAGTTTCTTGTAAGCTTTTCCTTAATAGAAAGCTAGCTCTGGAGTCCATGGACTCCTGGATTTCAGCTGAGCTCTGTCACATAGCCTGAATGTATATAGGATGGACACACCCCTGGGCCAGCTAACCGTGGCCATGACCTTATCATCCATCTGAACCACTGAAAGATGGAGTCATTCCATTTCACGCCTTCGAATACCTGGATTACTTTCATACTCTGGTAGAAGGACCTGCTGAGAAGCTTTATTAAAACGGCTCATCAGCGAATTTACAGGGCTAAACAAATGACTTAGCGATACAGGAATAAGTTAACCTTATCTTTGCTGATTAGATGAGAAGAGAATTGCTTCTCCTTTATGTCCAAAACTGTGGGAAATATGAAGATCTCCACTTTCAGTTTTCCCACCCCTCTCCAATCTCTGCGCTGGGCAAGGCCGCTATAAATCCTTAAAAAATCATATTTTTACTTCTGCCCGACAGAAAACATGGTTACTACCCATAGCTTTCTTTGCTATTAAAATTATTCCAAATAATAAGACCATCATATAGGGTTTTGACTCAAGGAAATAGTTCTATATTTAGTTTATAAATACTCAGAATGAAGCAGCCATTTGTCTAGTGGTGTCAGAACTTGATATTTTCATATTTAAGACAATTCTGAGCTCTGAAGGAGCTGCCTCTTAATTGTTTAACCTGGAGGCCTTCCTACCATAGTCCAACTTTGTAAACAGTCCTCAGACCACAGACAGCATGAGAGGAGAGGGCACCCAAATGTCATAAACACTGGCCACTATGTCCTTCTCCCCATCCTGGGACTCTTTAGATGTCTGAATTTTAGAGAGGGTATAAAGAAACCTGAGAGGAATAAAAAAAAGAGAAAAACAAATGGCTTAACCTCAACTGCACACATGCCAGGCCTGTCTCCAGAAAGAGCTGGGATAAATGAGGGGAAACACGATGACAGAGGGGTAACACCTTATTTTATGAAACAATCCACAAACTATGGTAGAAAAAGAATTTCATTCCTACCAAATCCTAGGTGGGGATATTCATGTGTTCTTTTCACCAGTTTGGCAAATATCTACTAAGTCAGTGGAAACCGTGTTTTGTTTTGTTTTGTTTAAATAAGAGTAACTAAAGGATGAAAATTAGAACCTATAGGGGAATAACAAGAAGATGGAGTTGGAGGACAAAGAGAAGAAGGTAGCCATTCTCTGTGGGCAGAAGTATTAAAAGTGGGTGAGAGCATGGAAGAGCCATTTGGATTAGAAGAAAAAGTTTCTGGACAGTAACTAGGGCTATGTCTGGAGAAAAATTATTTTCATGGACCAATTTAGTCATTCAAACAATTAGCTTAATATTTGTTTAAACAAACTGATTATTTTGAAATGTGTTCTGAGTTAACTCAGAGTCCCCAAGCATGCTGGTTGGAAATTATTCATATGTTCACCTCCATTCTCTGCACACATTTTAGTTTTTCTCCATGTTTTTCTAGACAGCCTCTCCCATACTGATGTTAATACAATCCCTGATCAGTATATTTTAGATCTTAAATTATTGTTAGGAAGGGTTAAGACATCCTTTTCATTAGGTAAGACATTTTTCCTTTCACAAAGCCCCAGAGCAAATTGTCACTGTGTTAAGCCTGAAGGTCAAGGTGACCACATGATACAGAGCCATATTCAATCCATGAACATGGCAGGGGTGGGATTTTAAAATTTTGCTGAGACTGAAGAGGTGCACATAGCCAACTTCTAAGCAGCAATAAAGAGGGACTTTGTTGTCATCCACAGGGCCTATGACGTGATTATGAGAGCCAAGTGCAAGTTTGTGGAGTCTGCCAAGGCTTACACACTGCGGTGTCTGAAGCAGAAAGGGGACAATGTAATCCCAAATCTCTTTCTGCTCTAGAGTCTGTCTTAAGATTCCCTTAAGTATTCCCTACATATAATAGTACAATTTTTCCTTTGTTAATCACTTGAACAGAGAACATTAGCAACACCTGCTCTAGAAGATCTTCCTTTTCCCTTTCCCAAGTGGTATGTTGAAATGTTGGAAATGGGACATATGAGTGAGTTCTTTAAGAAATAAAGATGACTGAATATAGCCCATTGTAGTTAACCACCACCACCAAAAACTAGTTTTCAGTAAAGGGTCACATGACCCACCACAATGGCACTAAAAAAAACTAAAAAAAAAAAAACTAGTTTTCCATTTCTTTCAAGATGACTTGCTGTTTGAATGAATTTCACTATTTTTTCAACGTAGCTATTTTTTTTTTGGTTGATTTAAAGTTTTAATTTCCTTCTTCTGTGGGGGAGAGTCATCATTTGGATTAATTTAGATAACCCACAGTATCTGGTAAAAGAGGGAGTTAGCCTAGGAGAGAAATTCTTACCGATCTTTTTCTTTGCGGCGCTGCTGATTTATTTCAGGATGTTCTGCCAAATTTTCTTCAGTCCGAAATGAGGTTAATAACACCTGCAGAAAGGCTCCCTAAGCTCAACAGAATTTTGTAGTAACGTGAAATCCTAACACTGGAAATCAGATTAATAAAATATCTTTACTCCCAACTGTCCATGGAACAAATGGTTACTCACAAGCTCCCTGGGTAACTAGTTAAGGACAGCATCAATACAACTCATCTTTCTAGATGTTCACAACCTTAAGGACTTTTCTTTCAGTAAAATATTCCTGAAGATGATTTCTGTACTATGTCCTAATCAGGTATGCCTCCCAAAACCCTTTTTATTTTTATTTATTTTTATTTTTTTAACATCTTTATTGGAGTATAATTGCTTTACAATGGTATGTTAGTTTCTGCTTTATAACAAATTGAATCAGCTATACATATACATATATCCCCATATCTCCACCCTCTTGCGTCTCCCTCCCACCCTCCCTATCCCACCCCTCTAGGTGGTCACAAAGCACCAAGCTGATCTCCCTGTGCTATGTGGCTGCTTCCCACTAGCTATCTATTTTACGTTTGGTAGTGTATATATGTCCATGCCACTCTCTCACATCATCCCAGCTTACCCTTCCCCCTCCCAGTGTCCTTAAGTCCATTCTCTTAACGTAGTTATTTTTAATACATAAGTTTTCTTTTTCTGATGTGTTTGAGATCAGGAAGGAAGAAACTAAACTAGTTCCTTGGGGGAACTAGTATAACTTGGTCTTTGAATGAAACTCTCACATGTCAGTGACTTTCAACTCAAATCCATTATCTCCCTTTGATGTGGTTAAGACGACCAGCAGTCAATAGAGCTTAGGACTTTTGGGGGTTGCAAGTGACTGATAGCGAACTGGAACTGAAGGGGAAGTTATTATCAGGATGGCTGGCAGAATGCTTGAGCAGAAAACAGGAGTCAGGAGCTATTTCCCAGTCTCTCTGTCTCAGGCTGCCTTCTCCCAACATCTGTAGCTTTTGTGGTGGTAAACCAGGCACCGGTAATGCCTTAGCTTTACAAGTTACCCTTAGACAAATAAAAATACTCTGATCCAATGTACTCATAATCCCCAGTCCACAAACTTAGTGGGAAAAGGCTCAGAGGCCAGAGGATTGGATCCAGTCATTACATGACTGTTCTCATGACAGCCATATGAATGCAGAAGGGAGATGCGGTTCCCAGAAAAAAAAAGGAATGCTGGATTCACAAAATAATAGGTGTCTTCAAAATAGAGAAACAAAATAAAAACAAAAACCCTGGTTCAATGACTTCTTTGATCATAAGTTTTCTCACCTGTAAAATGGTGATCTACACTGGGAATTATTGTAGGCATACCTCATTTAATTGCACTTCACTTTATTGCACTTCACAGATATTGTATTTTTTACAAATCAAAGGTTTGTGGCAACCCTGCATTGTCAGACAGTTATTAGCCTTTTTCAGCAAGAAAGTTTTTTGGTTTTTTTGGCTGTGTTGGGTCTTTGTTGCTGTACGTGGGCTTTCTCTAGTTTCAAGAGCAGGGGCTACTCTTCATTGTGGTGCGTGGGCTTCTCATTGCGGTGGCTTCTCTTGTTGCAGAGCATGGGCTCTAGGCACGTGGGTTCAGTAGTTGTGGCGCACGGGTTAGTTGCTTTGCGGCATGTGGGATCTTCCCCAACCAGGGCTCGAACCCGTGTCCCCTGCATTGGCAGGCGGACTCTCAACCACTGCGCCACCAGGGAAGCCCAAAGAAAGTATTTTTTAACTAAGCTCTGTACATTGTTTTTCAGACATAGTGCTACTGCACAGTTAATAAACTACAGTATAGTATAAACGTAACTTTTATATGCACTGGGAAACCAAAAAATTTTTATGACTCAATTTACTGCAATATTCACTTTATTGCAGTAGTCTGGAACTGAACCCCAATATCTCCGAGGTATGCCTGTATAGGAATTAAATATTATGTGCCCTTCAGAAAGGATAACCTTAAGTGTAGATATTATTAAATTATACCAATGATATTATATGTCTTTATCACTAGGGCTTTCCTTCTAATGATAATTTTATAAGAATGCATGTGTAGGATATGTTTTTTATATTATTATTACATTAGAATGAATGACTTCATATTAGAACATTAACAGACTTTAAAAGCCATAGTTAGACAAAGAGAGAAATAAGTTGAAAACTACAGAACTGCATTTCAAAAACTAGCTAATGGGCCCCATTAAAGATGGTGCATTATACTGGATAGTGGCTTAGCTGCAACAGAGAGAAAAATTGAAAGGTAGAGGGTAGAGAAATTGAGAAGATTGAGGAAAGGGGAAGGTTGAAGTTATAAAGCAGAAACAGAAGATAAGATAATTAGGAACTACCCAAAGAGAATAATATTTGATTCCATATCAGGGATTATTGAATGACATCCTCTGCTAAGCCTTAGGGATACTGGGAATAAGAAAGCAATGATTTGGCAAGACTTCCAAACAAACAGTGATGATGGGAGGAGAGAAGAGAGATTAAATGATGTGCCCAGATTATCACAATGAGTCAGAAACAAAGTCTAGGCTAAAAAGACCTCTCTCTATCCAGCCAGGTAATCAATCCTGCTTCAAAGACAGCAACCCTGTACATTCACCCCCCAAATTATATTTTAGGTTTTAAAATTACGAGCAGCAGAAAGTGAGATGGCACAGGCCAAAGCAAGATGCTGGCAGATCAATAACTGCGAAGGAGATTGGGGGTTGCTCATGTTTGTGCAACGGCATCCTTGACTTTGGAGTGACATTGTTATCTCAGCTCCCTTTGGGCTTACTCTAAAATATGCCATGACTAACATCTAGCCAGTAGATCATAATGAAATGCCATTTAGTAATCCCTCACTGCCTGCATCAAAGGGAAAAGTACAGCCGGGTCCAGAACTGGTGTGTTTGTCATTAGGTAGTGGTGACGCGCATGGGCACATAACATCAGCCTCTTCTCTGATGGAAGACAAAGGAAGTGTAAAGAGGCTCATTTCTTAGTGCCTTAGAATAGATCTAAAGGAGAAAAGTCTGCCAGTTACGTGGAGTGACACCAGAGGTTCTAAATAAGGAAAGCAATAGAGAAAAATGCAAGCGAGCAACGCAGCGGTGAGCTATCTGCCGTGCCTTCTTAGCTGAGTTTTATCGGACCCCTGGCAGCAGCCAGCCTGGTCCTCCCCTCTGCCAACCCTTCCTCCCTCCCTCCCTCCCTTGTTTTCCCCCCTCCCCTGCATCCTTCCTTCCACACACTCTGAGCAACAGATTTAGCTGCTCTAGACTCATAACGTTTTATATATATACCTGAAAGCCCTTACCATATTTTGTCACGACTTTTAGTATGTCTGTCTTCAACCCTAAAGGTAGGATCCTGAAAGCCTGCTTCTGCATCTCATCCATCTCTATCCTGAGCAAGAGCACACACACACCCACACCTGGCACTCCTGGCTGGTACCTAAAGGCAGATGGCAAAAGGGGCTTCTGCTCTTCCCATTTAGTTACAAATTAAAGAACTGTCACCACTCAAATGTTAGCTCTCAACATTCAGCGATGTGACATCAACCAGGGAATGTGAAACCTGAGGAAAGGGAAGGGAGGAAGGGCTGAAACAGTTCCTGGAGTCGGCTCTGAAGACCACGGCCAGCTGTGTGGAGTGGCAGTGAGAAAAGTGGGGAGGAGTAAGGGGACAGGGCTGGGACTCAGGCAGGGCAGTTAGGGCACTCTGGGGCACAAAAACTCATCATCATGATAAATAGTATGATGCAGTAAAACTTAAAAGGAAAACTGATGCCAAAAAACCCCCCAGGATAAACAAAATGTCAAAGTCTTAGATAAAGACACCAGTGGTCTTAGTGATTCTTCCTTTTGCTTCAGGCTCAGCACAGCACTGTGAAGCTCCACATAAGCAACACCCTGTGGGAGTAATCAAGGATTTCAGGGGTTTTATTCCGGTTTCCATGTGCAGTAGCTATAGGGTGGAAACAAAACGGCTCTGGATTAGGTATCCCAAGCCCCAGATCACTGACTGGCAACTTGGGCAAGTCACCACCACATCTCTAAGAGGGAGATGGGTGTAACTGTCAATGTCAGAGCAGGAAACAGATGGCAGCTCACAAGGGGGTAATTTGCGGAGCGTTTAATACAAGGATGGTACAAAGGTGTGGTCAGCGTGCAGGGAAATCACCAGGGTGCACTGTCCCAGGACTAATAGCAGGGAGGAGCTGTCACCCAGCTTCCTGGGCCACAGGACTGGGAGGGGATATGGCCCGAACTTAGTGACATGCTTCTAATAAATTGGCAAAGTGACCATGAAATTTCTGAGGCTAAATTAGAAAAAGGCAACATGCCTTCAGCATGTGTTCTCTCCCTCTCCTGGGGTAGCCCTGAGATACCATGTAAGAAGTCCAGCTCCCATGAAGCTGCCATGCTGGAGTGACCATGTAGAGAGACCACACAGAGATAGAGGGAGACACCTGGGAGCCCCAGCTGTTTTAGTCCGCAGAGGTTTTGATCATCCCAGCCCAGGTCGTGGACATGTGGCTGAAGAAGCCCTCGAGGCAACTCCAGTTCTCAACCACCATTTGACTGCAAATCAGGAGAGACTCCAAGCCAGAACCACCCCATTGAGTATTTCCCAAATACCCAACACATAGGAACCATGAGAGATAATAAATGACTGTTATTTTCAGTCACTAAGTTTGGGAGTGATGTGTTATATAGGAAAAATAACCAATACTGGCCTGTCTTAGTTTGTTCTGGCTGCTATAATAGAATACCACAGACTGGGTGGCTTATAAACAGCAGAAATTTTTTTTTCATGGTTCTGGAGGCTGGAACTCCAAGGTCAAGGTGCTGGCAGATTCAGTGTCTGGCGGGGACCTACTTCCTGGTTCATAGACAGCTGTCTTCTTCCTCTGTCATCACATGGTGGAAGAGGCAAGGGAGTTCTCTGCAGTCTCTTTTGTAAGGACACTAATCCCACTTATGAGGGTTCCATCCTCATGACCTAATTACCTCCCAAAGTCCCCATCTTCAAATACCATCACATTAGGGATTAGGTTTCAACATATGAATTTTGGAGGGACACTAACATTCAGTCTATAGCAAGGCCCTTTCCATTTATAATCTATCAATACATTTTTGAGGCCTTGACTTGGGATCCCCAAGTGTCCCAGCTCTGTGACAGCCTTTGTCTTTGAAGCCCTTGAGCTGAATCACTATCTTCAAGGCATGCCCTTGTGCCCAGACAGCTACTTCTAGACTGAGTCAACATCTGTAAAACCAAGCTGGCTGGTGCCAAGCTCAGCTTGTAGGGCATAGTGAGTGGCTGGACAGTAGATGCTAATCAGCCTTGGAGAGACTGAACCCTGTGCCTCAGCCCTGAAACCAGCTTGCTCTTATCAGATGGCTGTTGGAATTATGTATGAAGAATCAACAAACACTGCTCCCTCTAAAATGCTGACATTTTCCATTTTTAATCATTACTAATGTGCAAAGAGAACAAGATTCCTCTAAGTCATTTAAAGGGAAGGAGGCCATCTAATATTGAAGAAATCAGTTTTTGCCAATATAATAATTATACTGTAGATCCCATTCCTGCTTTTAAATCTCATGGTATAAAAACCGAACTGAACAGCTTTAGGTTAGAAAGTAAACATGCAGAGTTAACTGGAAGAGCTTTCAATGGCTAAAACTGGAACAATTTGAGTAGCAAAACAAATAAAGTATTATTGGATTATAACAGTGTACAAAATAAAGTTCCCTGAGTCCATATTGATATAAATAAATGATTGGAAAATTAATAAATGGGAAGAAGGGACGAATCTCCCATGCAGAAGCCTTCCAAATAGTTTATGTCCATATGCTGCCATCAAGGAGAGGGAGCATAACTCCCCACTCCTTAAGTGTGGGCGGTGCATAGTGACTTCCTTCCAAAGAGTACAGTGTAGAAAGGAGATGGATGGAGAGTAACTTTAAAGTGGAGAAACCTGATAAACACTACCTCAGCCAATTCAAGGTCAACATCAAGAGTCATTTCATAAATCACATTGCTAGTATGTACCCTTGATATGATGTGATAAAAATGGCACTTTACCTCTGTGATCTTCCTCTCATAAACCCATAACCCAGTCTAATCATGAGTAAAACATTAGACAAATTTCAATAGACAGACATCCTTTGATATACCTGATCAGTACTCCTTGTAACTGTTAAGGTCATCAAAAACAAGGAAAGTCTGAGAAACTGTCACAGCCAAGAGGAGCCTAAGGAGAAATGACAGTTAAATGTAATGTGGTATCTTGGATGGGATCCAGGAACAGAAAAAGGACATTAAGCGAAAACCAAGGAAATATGAAAAAACTATGGACTTCGGTTAATAATAATGTATCAAAATTGGTTCATTAATTGTAACAAAGGTACCATACTAATGTAAGATGTAAATAATATAAGAAACTGTATGTGGGATATATGGGAACTGTACTACCTGCTCAATTTTTCTGTAAATCCAAAAATGTTCTTAAAATATTATCTACTAATAATAAAATAAAATTTCTTTTAAAAAGTAAGCATTCATATATGGGATTTCTAGCATCAGAATATATTTGATATTTGCCAGGCAAGACCCAAAGAAATTTTATCTCCAACATTTATTGGTTCCTCCTTTCTGTCTCTTAGAAAATTGCCTCTTAATTCTATTCATCCCTGTTAAGTCTTGTTTTTCCCTCAGCTTCCCGTGCTCCTCTTGTTTCCACCTCCACCATCCTGCAGAAAGTCCCCTCATTTAGGTCACTCCTAATTTTTACATCTAAAGGTCACTTCCATTGTTCCTTGACATCTCTGCATTATTTGACATTTTCCCCTATTTTTCTTTTTGGAACTTTATTCTTTTGGTTTTAGGTAAACTTGATTTTTTAAGGGACAGATACCAATTCTGAAGACTTGGAAAAAAAATGAGTTAAACCACAATGTTGTTTCATATTATTTCACCCTTTATATGATAGATGTAAATTTGCAGCACCAAACTCAACAGTTGATTTTCTTTGTATTGTGTTGGCCCAAATGTTCATTTCGGTTTTTCCATAAGATTTCATGGAAAAACCCAAACAAACTTTTGGGCCAACCCAATATCTTAACCATTGGAAAGGCAGAGTCAAAGAAAAACTAAAAAGATTTTTCCTTACAAAATCTTTTTTCTTGGGGCTTCCCTGGTGGTGCAGTGGTCAAGAATCTGTCTGCCAATACAGGGGACACAGGTTCGAGCCCTGGTCCTGGACCAGGAGCAACTTAGTTGCCGTGGAGCAACTAAGCCCATGAGTCACAACTACTGAGCCTGTTCTCTAGAGTCTGCGAGCCACACCTACTGAAGCCCGCTCACCTAGAGCCCATGCTCCACAACAAGAGAAGCCACTGCAATGAGAAGCCCACACACCACAATGAAGAGTAGCCCCCGCTCACCACGACTAGAGAAAGCCCATGCACAGCAATGAAGACCCAATGCAGCCAAAAATAAATAAATAAAAATAAATCTCAAAAAAATTAAAATAAAAATTTTTTTCTCCCTAAATCTGAAATATATGATTCTAAAGAAGGAAATAATTTGTAATTGTCTGGGGGACATAATAATTTGCACTTAAAGTTATTGGCTATGCACATAGCACAGGAAGATCGGCTCGGTGCTTTGTGATCACCTAGAGGGGTGGGATGGAGGGGGTGGGAGGGAGATGCATGAGGGAGGGGATATGGGGATATGTGTGTGCATATGGCTGATTCGCTTTGTTATACAGCAGGAACTAATCCAACAATGTAAAGCAATTATACTCCAATAAAGATGTTTAAAAAAAAAGTTATTGGCTATGTTTTAGGGCAGCAGCAGGATGTGGGAGACAAAGATATGTATCACAAGATTTCAGGTTTGATTTAGAATTCTTTTTGCATGATAAGCAAAGAAAGGTATAAAGGCACATTCTGTCAGTTTAAAGACATGAGATGCTGAAACAACTGGATATCTATATGGGAAAAAAAAAAAAACTAACTTGATCCCTACCTCACACCACACACAAAAGTTAATTTGAGATGGATCACAGACATAGACAGGAAAGCTAAAACCCTAAAGCATATAGAAGAAAACATGGGAAAATATTCTCGCAACCTTGGGATAGGCAAATATTTCTTAGGTTATAGGAAGCACTAACCATAAGAGAAAAACTGATAAGTTGAACTTCATTAAAATTAAACATTTCTGGGCCTCCCTGGTGGCGCAGTGGTTGAGAGTCTGCCTGCCGATGCAGGGGATACGGGTTCGTGCCCCGGTCTGGGAGGATCCCATATGCCGCGGAGCGGCTGGGCCCGTGAGCCATGGCCGCTGGGCCTGCGCATCCGGAGCCTGTGCTCCGCAACGGGAGAGGCCACAACAGTGAGAGGCCCACATACCGCAAAAAGAAAAAAAAAAAAAAATTAAACATTTCTGCTCATCAAAAGATACCATTAAGGGACTTCCCTGGAAGTCCAGTGGTTAAAATTTCGCCTTCCAATGCAGGGGGTGCAGGTTTGATCCCTGGTTGGGAGCTAAGATCCCACATGCCTCATGGCCAAAAAACCAAAATATAAAACAGAAGCAATATTGTAACAAATTCAATAAAGACTTTTTAAATGGTCCACATCAAAAAAATTCTTAAAAAAAAAAGATACCATTAAGAAAATGCAAAGACAAGCCACAGAATGGGATAAAGTATTAACTCAGATATCTGACAAACCAATAATACAAAGAAAACAATTCTATTTATAAAATGGTCAAATGACATGAATAGGCACCTCACAAAGGAAGATCTATGTCACCAACAAGTGAGTGGGAAGATGCTCAACATCATTACTCATCAGGAAATGTGAAATAAAACTACAGTGAGGTACCACTTCACATCCATTGAAGGACTAAAATTTTTTAAACCTGACAACAACATTTTTTAAAATTGTAAAGGCAAATTGTAACATATTTATGTAATAGAAAAGTGCTCAGCAATAAAAAGAAAAGCTAAAAAGCTGATTCATGTATCAACATAGATGAATCTAAAAAACATTATGTAGAGGAAAAAAAAGCCAGACACAACAAGAGTACAGGCTATCAAGTTTAATATAGGCAAAACTATTTTATGGTGATAGAAATCAGAGTAGTGTTTGTCTCTAGGGGTGGGGGATTGACCAGGCATGAGGAAGTTTCTTGGAGGGAAGAAAACGTTCTATATTTTGATTGGGATGGCAGTTACATGGTGTATATGTTTTCTCAAAACTCATCAAATTGTACAGTTAAGATCTGTATGTTTTATCATATATAAATTCTTCCTCAATTTTAAAAGTATTAGGGAATAAAAATCATGGAGAAAAAATGTGTAATATCTTTTAAATTTTGTTGAGAGCTATCTACAAACTTTTGTTCCCAGAGGAAGGCTGTTGTGGTGTGACTATGAGATCTAAGGTAGAATGAGAGAAAATTAGAAAGAGGAAATGGGAGATTAGAGGAAACAAAATAGGAATGAAAAGAAGAAAGAGGAAAAACACAGGGAGGGAAGAGGTCATGCTTTGCTCCCCCTTAGTCTTCATCCTAGAACTATCTTCTCGGGTAGCACCAACTTTTTTGAATTGTAAAATATGTAATACATAGAGAAGAGTGTATAAAATGTACATAGAGAGTCTAAATAAGAATAATAAAATGTATTACCACCCATATTTCTACCACTTGGTTTAAGAAATTAAAACTACGAGGATTCTACCCCAGTTGCAGCCCCTTCCTCCCAATCATAGGGAGCAAGAGTATTCATTCCCTTACTTCTCTTTTGGTGATATCACCTACATATGTAAGCCTAAGTGATACACTGTTTAATTTTGGAATTTTGAGGAGCAAGCATAAATGTAGCCTGTAAAGAAGCCTCTTCCAGTCTCTTATCTGGAAGGGTAGGAATCTGGTTGCTGGTGTTCTGGAGCCAAGTGAAAAGACCTGGAAGGGCTCTGCATTCAGCATTTGGTGAGTATAAGATCTCTTCTTGTTCTGTTTTTGGTATGGTGCTCAGACTTCCACCTGGTGTCCACAGTACAGAGACCCTCTCCAGATAATAAATGTCTAAACTTCTGTGAGAGTGATGGGTAACAGGCTCTAGGGCTGAGGAATGACAAATGATGAGAAACTGTATTTGGAGATTCAGCAGCCTCTCAAATGGCTTTTCCCAGTGCTCTTTACTTGGTGCTCTCACCACCCATCCCCTCCCTCTACACTCAGTCCCAGCAGCAATCCCTGGGAGGATTTTGCAGCATAAAGCAGGTTGGTCCATAGCTTTCCCCACTGCTTGCTTTGAGATTAGGCCTTCTCTAGCCAATCAAAGCAGTTACCGTACTTATATCTGCCTTCTAGCTTCCAAAGTGTGTGTGTTTTATAGGAAACTTAATGGAGTTTTGGGAGACAGTGAAATTGGATGCTAAGTTCAATCTTCCATCCTCACCTCCCAATTATAAAAAAAAATTAATTTTTTTTCTGTACTACACACAAAATACATGTTCATGGTAAAAAAAATGTTTTAATATAGATAAATAAAAAGGAAAACCCATAAATCACCCTGAATCCTACCATGTAGATATAACTATGATTAAAATTTTGGTATTTATATTTCCAGAGAGATGTATTCATAATTTTCCTTATAAAAAATAAATTATAAGGGAGGGTGGGAGGGAGACGCAAGAGGGAGGGGATATGGGAACATATGTATATGTATAACTGATGAATTTTGTTATAAAGCAGAAACTAACACCATTGTTAAGCATTTATACTCCAATAAAGATTAAAAAAATAAATAAAATAAATAAATTATAGAGCATATACTATTTTATGATATGATCTGCTGATGTCATATCACAAACATGTTTTTATGTTATTAAATATACTTTTCCCATATCATTTGAATGGTTGTATACATTCAACTGGCATGATATTTTATTTAACCAATACCCTATTGGTGAACATTTCTATTATTTCCAATAATTTACTATTGCAATCAAACCAATGCATCATCTTAAAGACTTAAATGGATTCTCACCATGGATTCTCAAAGGTGACATCTCTTTAAGTCTGGGATCAAGGATACATCAACAGACCAGGGAGAAGATAGTACGATCTATAGTACTGGAGGAAAGATAAATCAATTGCTTTTCATGAACACTCTGATGTCTTCTACAATACTCACTCACTGCCTTCTTTTCAACTTAGAGGAGAGTTTGAAAGAAAAGGAGTAGAAGCATGAGGCCAGACTAAGCCAAGTGGTTGCTTTATTTCTGAGACTGGGGTGGTGGATTTCAGGTTGCTACACATGGCAGCTCACAGCACATTATTCCTGTCTGTAAAGACCTCTGGGTATTCTGAGAGCAAGAAAGGTCAAATTAATCTCAATGATGTGTCAAATTAGCAATCATATTAATTCCATATTGTCACCTGCTCTTTGGCAGGTTTGATAAGCCACATGTTAAATTGATTATGCAAATTACCTTAGGTAAATTAAAACATCTGTTCCACACATCACCAGATTTCAAGGTGAAAGTCTTTCTGAAGGTGAGTTTTCAGTCCCACACTAAACATGATGTCTCTTTTGGCTACATTATGCTTTGGTTTGCTAGCCTCTTAACTCATCATTGGTATCTTCCTTTTCTTATGCCACACATCAGGATGCTACATTTTCACAGCACTGATGATAAGCTGGTTTGTTTTTCATACATAATATACGTTGACATGATCCATAAAAATGGGAATGAAAAATATGGAATAACTACAAGAGATTTATCTTTTTCCTTCTTGAAAGGATAAGTCATAAGGTCACGAAACAGATATGGGTGGACACAATGGAAATCACTCCAGGAGACCCCACAGAATATGTAGGCTTTCAGAACTCTGAGAGTCTTGTTTACTTATTTCTCCCTTTTAGTGAGATGACCTAGCCTTGAGTTCATTATTATGGCTTCTTTTTCTCCGCCACCATCGTTTCTCAGTTCTATTTTCAATAAGGAAGAATGAAGGAATTCTCAAACTTTAGTTTTACATAAGAATCAACTCAGGAGCTTAGTAAAAATACAAAGATTATCATTTTGTAGGACTCGGGGTGGAGGTGTGGCCAGAAAGCTACATTTTTTAAGTGTGCAAGGTGATTCTGATGTAGTGGTCTATGGTCTGCATTTGGAGAAACACTTGTGTCAAGGATGGTTAAGAGCGTGGATCTCAGAGTGTGACATCGGATTTGAATTCTTCCTCTGCCACCTATTCCCCCTATGGCCCTGGGCAAGTTATTTAATATAAGTCTCTGTTCCCCAGTCTATAAAACGGGGATACTGATTAGCACATTGTACACCTTAAATTTACACTGCTATGTTGATGATATCTCAATAAAAATAATAATAAATAATAAAATAAAATTAAATAGGAATACTACAACATGGATGAAACTTGAAAACACTATGCTAAGTGAAATAAACCAGACACAAAAAGACAAGTATTATATGATTCCACTTATATGAGGTTCCTAGAATAGGGAAATGATAGAGACAGAAAGTAGAATGGTGGTTGACAGGGGCTGGGGGGAGGGGGAGGGAGGAGTTTTTGTTTCATGAGTTCAGGGTTGCAGGTTGGGAAGATGAACAAGTTCTGCAAATGGTTGGTGGGGATGGTGGCACAACAATGTGAATGTATGTAATATACTAAATTGTACACTTAAAAATGAAAAACTTCACATTACGTATATCTCACCACAATGAAAAGAAAGGTGTGGCCATAAGAGAATGAGAACAAATAAATTGACGAGTTGTATGAATCGTTCCTGCTCCCTAAGGTTGCCGTGAATCTCGAGTGAGATAATGTTATGAACAGTGCTTACTTAATACAGGGCCTGGCATGTAGCAAAAGCTCAGCAGAGGGCGGTACCACCTGAGTGCTCCTTCCCATACATGGCAACAGGTCATACAGTGGGCTGAGCGGGGTGGGAGATGGGGTCGTTATATATCAAGGCTTATCAGGTATCGCCCAGGCTTGATCAGATCAGCGACGTCTCTGTTCTCTGGGGTGCGTTCAAACTGTCCAGGGGCCACCCCCACCTGCCCCAGTTCTACAACTGCTTCTGGAAGAGCCTATCTCACACCCTGTAGGGGTCTCCCTGCTCTTTGCCAAAGGAAACACAGCATCAGAACCACATTCTCCTCTCCAAGCCGTCCCTGGGGGAGGTGAGAATGCTACCCAGCAACGCAGCAGAGAATAGGAGAGGGGAAGCCTCGCCCTGGGGACCCCACTGCCACCCGGCTCCTCGCCTGGCTTCTCTGAGTCATCCCAACAAGGGTGCTGGTCTTGAGCTGCTGTTGTTTTTTTTTTAAAATAACATTTTTATTGGAGTATAATTGCTTTACAATGGTGTTAGTTTCTGCTTTATAACAAAGTGAGTCAGTTATACATATACATATATCCCCAAATCTCTTCCCCCTTTCGTCTCCCTCCCACCCTCCCTATCCCACCCTTCTAGCTGGTCACAAAGCACCGAGCTGATCACCCTGTGCTATGCGACTGCTTCCCACTAGCTATCTATTTTACATTTGGTAGTGTATATATGTCCATATATACACTATCACTCTCTCACTTTGTCCCAGCTTACCCTTCCCCCTCCCCCTATCCTCAAGTCCATTCTCTAGTAGGTCTGCATCTTTATTCCCGTCTTGCCCCTAGGTTCTTCATGACCTTTTTCTTTTTTATTTTAGATTCCATATGTATGTGTTAGCATACAGTATTTGTTTTTCTCTTTTTGACTTACTTCACTCTGTCTGACAGTCCCTAGGTCCATCCACCTCACTACAAATAATTCAATTTTGTTTCTTTTTATGGCTGAGTAATATTCCATTGTATATATGTGCCACATCTTCTTTATCCATTCATCTGTCGACGGACACTTAGGTTGCTTCCATGTCCTGGCTATTGTAAATAGAGCTGCAATGAACATTGTGGTACATGACTCTTTTTGAATTATGGTTTTCTCAGGGTATATGCCCAGTAGTGGGATTGCTCTCACTTCACCTGTCTGTTCTGAGGCCCTCTCTTCCCTTCCTCCCCTTTGAGTCATCTCACTTCTATAGAAAACTTAGCAAATTGTTGATTTTTTACAAAATACATGCTTAGACTTTCTTTTAAAGTAAACTCCCACAGTTGCAAACAGCAAGAACTAAGATTGTTACACAAAATTAAATTTAAAGACAAAAGTGCCTCTTTGTTTTCCCTTGGATTTATTTTAACATTGATGAAGCAAATATAATTTTGATTTCTAATTAGTTTTAGCTCCCCCTGATAATAAGCCATTTTGTTTAAGTTTTAAATGTTACAAAAAATAATTAAAGGCTTTTCTTTTCCTGTTTTTTTTTATTTTAATCTTTCTTCACAAACCTTACTGGCAAAAAATAAGTCTAGTTTCATTTAATTTTTATTTTTAAAATGCTGATGAATAAATAAATAACTTTTCTTTGAAACAGGTAATGAAGTCATTCTTCTGTGGGATGTGGATAAGTGGGCAGCCCAGTGGGCTCAGTTTTCCTAACTTTACATTTTCCATTTCATAAGCAGTTTTCCCTTCTGTCCTGTCACTATAAGTGCACAAAATCTCATGTTGTTGATAGCCTAGGGGAAAGCTCAGAAAAACATTTATTTTCCAACTGAACAAAAATTATATCACTTAGGTTGTGCCTATAAGATGTCAAAACAACTAGTCAGTCTTGCACAAAAACCAAACCACCAACAATGCCAAATCTCATATCAATTTGGTGGGGAGAAAAACAAAAGTTAACATTAAATGCTTGAATTTACAACCTATTGTTTTGAAATACACAGATGCAACACAAGTGACCTTTGAAAAACAGCTGAAATTGTGAAAAGATATATTGGGAGGATTTGGGGTATAAACTTTATATATACACAAATAATAAACAGGTTATTTTAGAAAAGTAAACACTACAGATAAATGAAAAACAGATCAAATAACTTACAATTTCACCTTCCAGGATTAACTACTGTTGTAGACTCTAATCCTATTCTATTCCTCTGTATCTTGCTCCATAGATATGTGTGAATGTGAGTGTGTACATACTGACATCAAATTTTACCCTACACTACAAGTTAGGTGTACAAAAGAAAAAGGAGGAAAAGAAATTTTCTTTCTTCCCTATAAGTGATCTCATCTCATTCTCAAGACTTGCCTCTGGGAACTAGGCTTCCACAATCAGTGGCCTCTTAATTGCAACCCCAGCGTTCTCAGATTCCCTACCCATCTGGTCCTTTTTACAGCACTTCTCCAATCCCTGCCAAGGCTCATTAGGAGGCGGGAAGTGAGGACATTTCCTATTATGGACTGAATATGTCCCTTCCAAATTTATATGTTGAAGCCCTAACCCCCACTGAGTTGGTATTGGGAGGTGGGGCCTTTGGGAGATAATTAGGTTTAGATGAGGTCATGAGGATGGAACCCCCATGATGGGATTAGTGTTCTTATAAGAAGAGGAAGAGAGACCAGAACTCTCTCTCTCTCCCAGGCATGTAAGGACACAGTCAGAAGACGGATGTCTAGGAACCAGGAAGTAGGCCCACACGGGGAACCCAATCTGCTCTCACCTTGATCTTGAACTTCCATCCTCCAGAACCGTGAGAAATAAATGTCTGTTGTTTAAGCCACCCAGTCTGTGGTATTTTGTCATAGCAGCCTGAGCTGACTAAGACAACTCCAGATTCTACCTGTGCAACTCAGGGAAATTTATTCACATCCTTGTGCCTGGGGATAATCTGTGTAGTGATAATCCTACCTAATTTTTGAGTTGTTGAGAGGATTAACTGAGATCATATACCAGAAGCTTTATATCTCTACCAGGTACAAAACAGAATTCAACAAACTTTACTTCCTGCCTCCACTTTTTTTCTGCATGGAGAAATAGACTCAAGTGTAGTTACAGACTGTGTGTTCCCTCTCTCAGGAGTTCATTGAATTGCCAAGGAGAGGCTCAGCACTTAACCATAAAGAGAATGAATCACTTTGTCTGACTTTAAGGTATCAATTTGTGCTTGGAGAGCTTTTCAAGCTCCCCACAAATCACTCTTCAAGAAATGCCATTGTCCCTGCAAGAAGCAAAAGTACTGAGTAAACTGGAGGTTTAATGGGCTCTATTACCTTACTCTTTATTTACAATTAGCAAGCCCATAGGTTTCAAATCCACATGTTTTAAAACTCTGACTTCAGAACAGTCTCTTGACTCCACCTCAAAACAAATGCCATATATCTATGTGCAAAAATACGTTAACATCAATTGAGTTTTATAAGCTTGGGGATTCTTTTATGACTCTAGGATAAATGCAGAAACCATAGGTTTAAACAACAACAACAACAATAACAAAAAGGAATGAATGTCTCTACCTTAAATTAACATCTTAGGCAGAAAACACATTAATAGAACTCAGTCTACAAGGTTTCTCTATCACAGATTACAAATAATCATTGAGTGGACCCAAAGGGGTCCCTTCAAGGCTAGATCAGACTTTCTTTGCTTTTTTGAAAAGTGTGCAGACCTGTTCAGCATTCCCCTGGCTCCCCAACTTGAGGCACGGAAGTTCTTCACCCCATCCTAACTCTTCTGGACTTCTCCCGAATTAATTGAGGTGTCAATTTCCACAAAAAGTCTGCCAGGCTGTATTTTAAAAATATCTTCCCCAGTGGACTCCTCAACTATCTCCCAGATGGGTAATATTTGCCAGGAAATTGCAGGACCACAAACCCCTTCTTCTCCCTGGATCCCCCGTTTACCTGAAGTAATGGTCAATTGCTCAAAAATATCAGCGGTGAGTCAGACCCAGCGATCAATAGTACAGAGCCCAAGGTATTACACAGAGTGATGACCTAAAGGTAAAGTTTAAGTAGCTCCAGAGGACATGCTAATCAGGCATTTTCAGAGCCTTCAGAACCAGGTGATGGTATCTTTTCTAGGGTGTCAGGAGCTCAGTACAGAGCTTCCTGGTGCAGAATGAACAGGACAGTTGATCCAAATTGCCTCCTGCCCTAAACAACCAAATCTTCAACTCTGTGGCCCTGAGGCCCACACTGCAAGATCTGTGCCTACTCACCATGGAAATTCAGTTAGATTGGGTTTTGATGTGCTTCACAGCTGAGTTCAGTCCTGGATCTGCTGTGCCCAGAGGCCCTCGGGTGTGTCACTTGTGTGGACCTCAGTTTCCTCCTCGGTTAAATGCAGATTTGCACTAGTCATGTCCCCAGATGTGCCCAAGCTCAAGACCCAGCAGAGAGTTGTTCAACAGAGAGATCCCAGCCAGTGCTGGAAGAGTCCAGGCTGGGCCTCACAGATGACTCCGCTCTGCCCAAGTTTAGGAAACACTGGATTTGGAGCTCGCTGGGTCTTCTCCAGCTCTTAGATTTCTGATTTTAAAACATAAAACTACTCTGGGTAGTAGAATGATGTCTTTACCACAAATGCCTTGCCCTGTTATAGGAAAAGTAGGCCAGCAGCGGGTACCAGTAGCATCTTAGGATGCTGACGCCCAAGATGGTTTTATTACCATTTGCTTCTTCATATAAAGGTTGACACGTGTCTCCTTTCCTTTCATCTGTTCCTGATAGCTCTCATTAATCATTAATCGCACGTCCTTCCTTCAGCGGTGGGGGGGGGGGGAATTAGTAATGAGGTTTCCAGGTGAGGTGGGCTCACACACACACCCACACACACACGTCAAAGCCTCACTTGTGAATTTTTTTCAGCAAAGAAAAGCACAATATGCACCTTTCTTCTCCCTGCCATGTAAAAGTCTGGGATGGATATATAACTCAAAGACCAACCTTTTTCTATGTGTTGGGAGCATTGTTCAGCCAGGAACTTTCATTCCACATCTGACCCCCTGTAATTTTCTCTCTGCAACATCCATCAACAAGGTTGATAGTAAGTTCCTCCTACGGGTGGCTCAGACTCTAACAGTGAAGTAAACACAAGAGCCAGCCAAATAGTCAACTTCCAGCCCAGTAAGTGATGCTGGGAGTTTGCAGAGGGTTACAGAGCTCCATCTGGATATGAAAAGAGCCCTTGTTTGCAACGCAGCCTGAGCTGCTTCCACCTGCAAATCATCTTCTAGAATTTTGATGGGGAAGTGGAAGCTGTGTGTGGCTTTGACAGCTCGCTACTCTCTGCAGCGTAATTTGGAAAGAAAGCAGAGGCTCTAAGTAGCTTCCCCCGCCTGGCTCACCCTTCCCCCATAAAGCCTCTGTTATTACTGTGTAAAATGTGTCAGGAGGGACAAAGGATTCTCTCTCCCACCCTGAAGATGCATTATCATTTTCAAAATGGGCTCAGAAGGCACAAGCACAACAACACTTACATTTAATTCTGCCAAGTAAAAGATTACTCGGGAAACAATCAAGTTCTAAAATTTCAGGGGGACTTCCCTGGTGGCGCAGTGGTTAAGAATCTGCCTGCCAATGCAGGAGACACGGGCTCGAGCCCTGGTCCAGGAAGATCCCACATGCTGCGGAGCAGCTAAGCCCGTGCGCCACAACTACTGAAGCCCGCATGCCTAGAGCCTGTTCTCCACAACAAGAGAAGCCACCGCAATGAGAAGCCCGTGCACCACAACAAAGAGTAGCCCCCGCTTACCACAGCTAGAGAAAGCCTGCGCGCAGCAACAAAGACCCCATGCAGCCAAAAATAAATATTAAAAAAATAAATGAATTTACATAAAAAAAAGAATGAATTAGAAAAACGGGAAAAGCTCTTGAATAGACCTTTCTCCAAAGACATACAAATGGCCAACGAACACATGAAAAGATGCTCAACACCATTAGTTATCGGGGAAATGCAAATCAAAAAAAATAATAAATAAAAATAAATAAATAAATGAAATTTCAGGCATCTTTTTGCTGCTTATATGTCCACCTTCTCTGCACAGGGAGATTATTGATGGCCCAGTTACAGTCCTTGTTTCCTTTGCAATTGAAGGGCCAAAATGTTATCATTTATAGAGGTCCCTACTGTGTAAAAATGACAGTGGATTAGACCCTTTGTTTCAAAATAGAGGAGGCAATTCTGACTCAGGTGCTTCTAAAGGGTATTGGAAATCAGTATAGATGCTGAGAGCACGGGAGGTGTTCTTCAATCCAGTTTCCATGCATCTTCGAACATCTACGTAATGTCAGCACTCCCTCCGGTCCCCATGTCCTCAGAGCAGAGAGGGCAGGGGTGTGGGATGGGAAACACACACACACACACACACACACACACACACACACACAGGCTTGGAGTCAGCCGGACCTCAGCTTGAACCCTGGCTTTGCAATGTATTAGCTATTTGATCCTGAGAAAATTGCTTTAGCATTTTGAGCCTCAGTTTCCTGACCTGTAAAGTGGGGATACTAAATCTTACTTCATAAGCTTGTTGAGAAGCTTACCACCGCTTGGGTAAGTCAAGGGGACAAGGCCTGACCTGAATGAAGGTTAGTCCTCAACTCCCAATTTGCCCCTTTCTATGTGTGTCATTTCACATGTTGAAACTCAAATCCTTGTCTCATGTCTTCTTTCTCCAAAACGCTCTTTGGATTTTCTTTCATAGTTTTCCAGCAGTTTTCTTCAAGAACCTAAGCTACCATTGGGATGGTCATTAGCTTCCTGAGCCTTTGAGTTGAATGATTTTGCAGGCAGCCCGGTTGTGTCTGAGAGAGGTTGTGGAGGCCTAGTTTGTTGCCAGGAAGGATCAAAATGTAAAGGGAAGGATGGGGCAGGCTGACCTTTCGAGACTTGGAACTTTTCACCATTCACAGTACATTCAATACATCATTTTTGAGTATTTACTACATTCCAGACAGTAAACAAGGCCTACTTGGGTCTGCTCTCCTGGGGCTTGTAAGCCAGTAAGGAGAGACCCTTGTAGTCAATTTGGGCTCTAACAAGTACCATAGACTGGGGGCCTACACAGCCAATATTTATTTCTCACAGTTCTGGAGGCCAGAAGTCTGAGGTCAGGGTGCCAGCATGGTTGGGTTCTGGTGAGGGCCTTCTTTCTGGTTTACAGACATCTACCTTACTGTGTCCTCAGACAGCACAGAGAAAAAGAGATAATCTCTCTCCTGTTTCTTCTTACAAGGGCACTAATCCCATTCATGAGGGCTCCACCCTCATGACCTAATTACCTCCCAAAGACCCCATCTCCAAATACCATCATATGGTATGAGAGTAGGGCTTCAACATATGAATTTTGAGAGGACACAAACATTTAATCCATAGCAGACACTTAATGATCAAACCCATAGACCAGATAATTTCAAATACTAGAAGTTCAATGAAAATAAAACAAGAAAAAAGAACCAAGAATGACTGAGGGAGGAGTCCTTTAGATAAGAGATCAGAACGGCCCTCCTGAGGAGGCAATATCTGAACAGAGATGAGAAAGATGAGAAGGAGCCATCTCCATGAGGACCTGGGGCAGAGGGAGAGCACAGTTTGGCACCCTTGATTGCACACTTGAACCCCAGAAAGTGGCCAGTGGGCTGAAGCTTTGGAGAACACGGTGTGAGTTGAGGGTGGAGAGGTAGGTAGAATGCCAAATCCCAAGTGCTTTGTAGGCCAGGATGAGGAACTTGGGCTTTAGAATACATCTCACCCAGAACTTCAGAAAAGACCTGAGGGATTCAAACTCCACTGAAAAAGGGACACGTAATTGCACATTTCATTTCTTGTGGGTCAGCATCTTTGCTTTGAGTCCTATTGTCTTGCTCTTACTACTATTAGTGTAAGAAGGAAGCAGCAGAAGTCTTAAAGCCATACACTCCTAAGAGAATCATAAACAGACTGAATGGGGTGGTTGTCCCAGCCACTAAGTGGTAAAGATACTGTCTTAACTCACAGACAACGAAATCAATAATAAAACATTCAGAGGAACAACAACAGGAGATTAAAGACAGGAAGATGGGAGAGAGAAAACCTAATCCTTGTATTTACTATGAAAATTTATAAGGAAAAGCACAAACCAGATAGCTTTGCATCTCTTCAGGGGGAATATTTTCCTTTCTATTTTGAAAAGCTGTCTCTACTGCCTTGATATGAAGAGAATGTCAGTCTGGTTTCATCAGCCTGCTCTCTCTCCAGCCCCCCTCATCCAGCCCCCTCATCTTTCTCTTGTCCTAGGACCTACTTTGTCCTTTCTCCATCTCTGGCATTTAGCCTGTTCCTCAAATTCGGGTGTTAAGCTTTCTGCTTAGTTTTCTCTGGCGTCTCTCTCCCCAGCTCCAGAGTCCCTGACCAGATCATACAAATGAACTTATCTATAAAACAGAAACAGACTCACAGACATAGAGAACAGACTTGTGGCTGCCAAGGAGTGGGTGGAGTGGGGGAGGGATAGATTGGGAGTTTGGGATTAGCAGATGCAAACTATTAAATATAGAATGGATAAACAACAAGGTCCTACTATATACCACAGGGAACTATATTGAATACCCTGTGACTAAACCACAATGGAAAAGGATATGAAAAAGAATGTATATATATATGTATAACTGAATCACTTTGCTGTACAGTAGAAATACAACATTGTAAATCAACTATACTTCAATAAAATAAATTTTAAAAAATACTGTTGTACACTTGAAATATTGTAAATCAACTATACTTTAATAAAAAATAATTTAAAAAAAGATATTCGGGGCTTCCCTGGTGGCGCAGTGGTTGAGAGTCCACCTGCCGATGCAGGGGACGCAGGTTCGTGCCCTGGTCCGGGAAGATCCCACATGCCGCGGAGCGGCTGGGCCCGTGAGCTATGGCCGCTGAGCCTGCGCGTCCAGAGCCTGTGATCCGCAATGGGAGAGGCCACAACAGAGAGAGGCCCACGTACCACAAAAAAAATAAAAATAAAAATAAATAATAATAATAAATTAAAAAAAGATATTCAATTCTGTAAAAGGCAGCTGTTAAAAATAAATTCAGGGACCTACCTGACAGTCCAGTGGTTAAGACTCTGCACTTCCAGTGCAGGGTTCGATCCCTGTTCGGGGAACTGAGATCCCACAGGCCATGCAGCATGGTCAAAAAAATTTAATAAATTAAAATAAAATAAAATTCTTGGACAAAAAATACTTATTGTTAAAAAATGCTAATCATTATCTCAGCCTTCAGCAAATCATAATCTTTTTGCTGGTGGAGGATCTTGCCTTGATGTTGGTGGCTGATGACTGATCAGGGTGGTGATTGCTGAAGGTTGGGGTGACTGTGGCCATTTCTTAAATAAGACAGCCATGAAGTTTGCCACATAGCTTGATGGACTCCTCCTTTCACTAACAATTTCTCCGTAGCATGCGATGCTGTTTGATAGCATTTTACCCGCAGCAGAACTTCTTTCAAAACTGGAGTCAGTCCTCTCAAACCCTGAAGCTGCTTTATCAACTAAGTTTATGTTTTATTCTAAATCCTTTGTTGTCATTTCAACAATCTTCACAGCATCTTCACCAGGAGTAGATTCCATCTCAAGAAACCACTTTCTTTGCTCATCCATAAGAAGCAACTCCTCATCCCTTAAAATTTTCTCATGAGAGTGCAGCAACTCAGTCACATCTTCAGGCTTCACATCTAATTCTAGTTCTCTTGCTATTTCCACAATATCTGCAGTGACTTCCTCTACTGAAGTCTTGAACCTCTCAAAGGCATCCATGAGGGTTTGAATCAACTTTTTCCAACTCCTGTTAATGTTTATATTTTGACCTCTTCCCATGAATCATGAATGGTCAGAGTGGCATCTAGAATAGTGAATCCTTTCCAGAAGGTTTTCAATTGACTTTATCCAGATCCATCAGAGGAATCACTGTCTATGGCAGCTATAGCCTTATGACACGTATTTCTTAAATAATAAGACTTAAAGGTCAAAACTACTCTTTGATCCATAGGCTGCAGAATGGATGTTGTGTTAGAAGGCATGAAAACAACATGAATCTCATTGTACACCTTCATCAGAGCTGTTGGGTGACCAGGTGCATTGTCAATTAACAGTAATATTTTAAAAGTAATCTTTTTTTCTGAGCAGCAGATCTCAAGAATGGGCTTAAAATATCAGTAAACCATGTTGTAAGCAGATGTGCAGTCATTCAGGCTTAGTTCCATTTCTAGAGAACAGGCAAAATAGATTTAGCCTAACTCTTAAGGGCTCTAGGATTTTCAAAATAGTAAATGAGCATTGGCTTCAATTTAACATCACGAGCTATCTTAGCCCCAAACAAGAGAGTCAGCCTATCCTTTGAAGCTTTAAAGCCAGGCATTGACTTCTCTCTAGCTATGAAAGTCCTAATGGCATCTTCTTCAGTAGAAAGCTACTTTGTCTACATTGAAAATCTGTTGTGTAGCATAGCCACCTTCATTAATGATGTTAGCTAGATCTTTGGGATAACATGCTGCAGCTTCTACAACACTTGCTGCTTCACCTTGAGCTGTGTTATAGAGACAGCTTATTTCCTTAAACCTCATGAACCAACATCTGCTGGCTTCAAACTTTTCTTCTGCAGCTTCCTCACCTCTCTCAGCCTTCATAGAAGCAAAGAGAGTTAGGGCCTTGCTCTGAATTAGGCTTTGGCTTAAGGAAATATTGTTTCCTTAAGGCTGGTTTGATCTTCTATCCAGACCATTAAAACTTTCTCCATATCAGCAATAAGGATGTTTCACTTTCTTATCACCTGTGTGTTCACTGGAGTAGCATTTTTAACTTCCACCAAGAATTTATCCTTTAGGGGCTTCCCTGGTGGCGCAGTGGTTGAGAGTCCGCCTGCCAATGCAGGGGACACGGGTTCGTGCCCCGGTCCAGGAAGATCCCATATGCCGTGGAGCGGCTGGGCCCATGAGCCATGGCCGCTGGGCCTGCGCGTCCGGAGCCTGTGCTCCACAACGGTAGAGGCCACAACAGTGAGAGGCCCGCATACAGCAAAAAAAAACCAAAACCAAAACCAAAAAAGAATTTATCCTTTGCATTCACAACCTGGCTAACTGTTTGGTGCAGGAGGCCTAACTTTTGGCGTATCTCAGCTTTCAACAAGCCTTTCTCACTAAGCTTAGCGTTTCTAGCTTTTGATTTAGAGTGAGAGATGTATGACTCTTCCTTTTACTTGAACACTTAAGGCCATTGTAGGGTTATTAATTGGTCTAATTTCAATATTGTTGTGTCTCAGGGAACAAGGAGGCCCAAGGAGAGGGAGAGAGACAGGGGAACGGCCAGTTGGTGGAGCAATCAGCACACACACAACATTTATTAAGTTCACCATCTTATAGAGGCATAGTTTGTGGTGCCTCAAAGTAATTACAATAATAACATCAAAGATCACTGATCACAGATCACCATAACAAATATAATAATAATGAGAGAGTTTGAAATATTATGAGAATTACCAAAATGTGACAAAGGGACATGAAATGAGCAAATGCTGTTGGAAAAATGGTCCTGCTGATAGACTTGCTCCATGCAGTTGCCACATACCTTCAATTTGTCAAAAACACAATATCTGTGAAGCACAATAAAGTGCAATAAAGAAGGTATGTATGTAAATATATATTTATATGTGTATTTTATGTATAATTAAACTTTTTATTTTGAGATAATTACAGATTTATACAAATTGTGAGAAACTGATTTGATGCTTCTCTTTTCTAATGTAAGGGTTTGGTGCTATAAATTTCTCTTTCAGGACTTCTTATTTGTGTCCTATAAATTTGATACATTGTACTTTCATTTTCATTCAGTTCAGTGTATATTTTTAATTTTCCTGAAGACCTCCTCTTTGCCACATAGATTATTTAGAAGTATGTTGATTCCTTTCTCAGTGTTTGGAGAGTTTCATGTTATCTTTATGCGATGGATTTCTAGTTTGTTTCCATTGTGCTCAGGGAACCCTTCTCAGGATTTCAATGTGTTTAATTTTTTTTTAATGGCCCAGTATATGGTCCGCCTTCGTATATGTTCCATTGGCACTTGAAAAGAATGTATTGTCTACTCTTTATGAGCAGAGTGTTCTATAAATGTCAATTAGATCCAGTTGGTTGGTGGTAGTGTTGATTTCTTCTATATCTTTGCTAATTTTCTGTCTACTTCTTCTATCAATTATTGAGAGAGGTGTGTTGAAGTCTTCGACTATAACTGTGAATTTGTCTATTTCTCCTTTTAGTACTATGAGTGTTTACTTCATAGATTTTGTAATTCTTGTTAGTACATATATATTTAGGATTGCTACATCTTCATGATAGATTGACTTTTTATCATTATGTAATTTCTCTCTCCATCTCTGGTAATTTTGTTTGCTCTGAAGTCTATTTTATCTGATATTAACATAGCCAATCTTGCTTTCTTTTATAAATGTTTGTTTGATATAACATTTCTGTCCTTTTACTTCAATCTAGCTATAACATTACATTTGAAATGAGTTTCTTGTAGACAATATAGTTGGGCTATGTTTTTAATCCATTATGCTAATCTCTATGTTTTTGTTGTCATATTTAGACCATTTACATTTAATGTAATTATTGATATTAGGGCTTAAGTTTATCATTTTATTTTTTGTTTTCTGTTTGTTCACTGTGTTTTTAATTTCTCTGTTTTTCTTCTTCCTATATTTTTTGTGAGTTACTTGAATATTTTTTAGATTTCCATCTTGATTAACCTACAGTTTTTTGAGTATATCTTTTTTTATAGCTTTTTCAGTGATTGCTCTCAGTAGTTTATTCACTGCAAGAGCAAATCTAACTGTGCAGAAATTATTATCACTACAATATAATATCTAATTTGTAAAATATGACTATCAAAACTTTTAATAATAAAGTTGTGACAATAATAATTACATTTTAAAATAAAAGCTTGAATTTTTTCTTTTATATTGGAAGTTCTCTTTCTATGGTGGTATTATTTAACTTTAGTCTCATCTTTGGCCAAATATTGAATTTAATGGTTGGCCATTTGACAACTCAAATATGTATTCAGTGGACCTCTAAAAGCTGCTATCAAAAAGAATGTGATAAAATAGAATAGCAAAACAATTTTGAAAAAGAAGTATAAAATTATAAGACTCAGACCATCTCATTTCAAGGCTTAATATAAAGCAAGTTATCAAGACCATATAGTATTAGGGAAAAGATAAGCAATAGAGCAACAGAAGAAAGTCCAGAAATACACCCATGCATATGTAATCAAAGGCAGTTCAATGGGAAAAGGATAGTCTTTTCAACAAATATTACTGAAATAATTGAACATCCATGCCAAAAAATAAAAAAGAACTTCAATCCATATCTTCCACCATGTACAAAACTTAACACAAAATTTGTCATAAACCTAAATGTAGAATCTAACATTACAAAAATTTCTTAAAAATAAAAAAGAAGTAAAAGAACAAAATCTTTTTGACCTTGAGTTAAGCCAGGGTTTCTCAGCCTGAGCACTATTTACATTTTGGATTGGATAATTCTTGTGTGAGGGGCTGTTCTGTGCATTGTAGGATGTTTAGCAGCATCCTTAGTTCCACTAGACACCAGTAGCACCCCCACCCCCAGTCATAACAATCAAAAACGTCTTCAGACATTGCCAAATATTCAGGATAGGTGGGTTGTCTCCCATTTGAAAACCACTGGCTTATGCAAAGTCTTCTTTGATACAATATCAAAAGCATGATCCATTAAAAAACAATGATAGGGCTTCCTTGGTGGTGCAGTGGTTAAGAATCTGCCTGCCAATGCAGAGGACATGGGTTCAAGCCCTGGTCTGGGATGATCCCAGAGGCCGCGGAGCAACTAAGCCCATGTGCCACAACTACTGAGCCTGAGCTCTAGAACCCGCAAGCCACAACTACTGAAGCCTGTGAACCTAGAGCCTGTGCTCCACAACAAGAGAAGCCACCGCAATGAGAAGCCCATGCACCACAACAAAGAGTAGCCCCTGCTCGCCTCAACTAGAGAAAGCCCTCACACAGCAATGAAGACCTAATGCAGCCAAAAATAAAAATTTTAAAAAAAATGATAAATCTGAGACTTCTTCAAAATTAAAATTTTCTGCTCTGTGAAAGACAATGTCAAGAGAATGAAAAGGGAGAAAATATTTGCATAACACATATTTGAAAAAGGTCTTATATTTAGGAAGTATAAAAATGGGTGAAGGTGGTCAAAAGGTAAAAACTTCCAGTTATAAAGGGGCTTCCCTGGTGGTGCAGTGGTTGGGGGTCCACCTGCTGATGTGGGGGACACGGGTTCATGCCCCAGTCTGGGAGGATCCCGCATGCCGTGGAGCGGCTGGGCCCGTGAGCCATGGTCACTGAGCCTGTGCCTCCGGAGCCTGTGCTCCGCAGGGGGAGAGGCCGTGACAGTGAGGGGCCCATGTACCACAAAAAATAAAATAATAAAATAATAAAATAAATAAGCCATAGTGACTATAGTTAATAATATTGTATTGTATATTTGAAAATCGCTAAGACAATAGATCTTAAAAGTTCTCATCACAAGAAAAGAATTTTGTGTAACTATGTATGGTAATATATGTTAACTAGACTTATTGTGGTGATCATTTTGCAATACATACAAATACGAAATCATTATGCTATACACTTAAAACTAACATAATGTCATATGTAAATTATACCTTAATTTTTTAAATTAAAATTTAAAAAGAACTTTTAAAACTCAAAAACTTAGGGGACTTCCCTGGTGATCCAGTGGTAAAGAATCCGCCTTGCAATGCAGGGGACGTGGGTTCGATCCCTGGTCAGGGAACTAAGATCCCACATGTTGCGGGGCAACTAAGCCCATGTACTACAACTACAGAGCTCGTGCGCCTAAACTAGAGCCTGCGTGCTGCAAACTACAGAGCCCACGTGCTCTGGAACCCACGCACCACAACTACAGAGCCCACGCACCCTGGAGCCTGCGTGCCACAACTAGAGAAGAGAAAACACTCATGCCACAACAAAAGATCCCACATGCCTCAACGAAGATCCTGCGTGCCACAACTAAGACCCAATGCAGCCAAAAATAAATAAAATAAATAATAAATAAATCTTTAAAATAAATAAATAAATAAAAACATAAACAACCCAACTTTTTTCATGGGCCAAAGACTTGAACAGATATTTTACTAGAGAAGACATATAGATGGCAAATATACATATAAAAAATGTTCAACATCATTAGTTATTAAGGAAATGCAAATTAAAACCACAGGAGATACCACTTCACAACTATTAGAAAGGTTAAAAATTTAAATCTCATAATACCTTACTACCCAGGAATCCCACGCTTAGGTACAAGCAAAATGAAAATTTATGTCCATAGAAAAACCTGTTCACCAATATTTATAGCAGATTTATTCACAGTCACTCAAAATTGGAAACAATCCAAATATCCTTCAGTTGGTGAATGAATAAACAAATCATGGTAGATTCATACAATGAAATACTGCTCAGCAATAAAAAGGAATAAACTATTGGAAACACACAATATCAGGGATGAATCTCAAACGTATTACACTAAGTGAAAAAAGCCAGACTCAAAGGCTATATACCACATGATTCCATTTATATGACCTGCTGGAAAATGCAATACTATAGAAACAAAAAAACTAATCAGTGGCATCCAGGAGCTGGGAGGGAGTAGTGGTGGTTGGGGTGGCGGTATGAGAAAAAAACAGCCTTTTTTTTTCTTTTTTAAGGAAAAATCCAGGGATGTTTCTTGTGTGTTTTTAATTTATCTTCCCCTGAAAAAAAAAATCTTTAATACAACCTAATGAATGAAATGTCAGATGCATCTGTGGCCAATATCAGTACACTTATATAAGTATATGTTAATGTTGTATGGAAAGAGCACCTCTAAAATTGAAACTGCTTAGGTACATTTCAGGGATTTTAAAATGTTCTTGGGCCTTAACTTTCAACTGTTTGCTCATACTACGTGATATTTGATGACCAAATTTCTGTCACTTGGGAGTTGCTAGCAGGGATGCTTGTCAATAACCCCTTTAAAAAGATTGTTTCTTGCTTATCCCTGTGGAACTCCAGGGTCCAGCACATGATAATTTGCTCTCTGTCAATAAGGGGGCTCTGTTATTTGGTCAGTGCTATAACTGTCCAGTGGAAAATCTTTATAATGGTGATGATGTGAACAAAGAAAATCCTTGGCATTCTCAAGGTAGGTTCATGTCAAAGATCATGTGCTTAACTCTCTGATATGTTGGTGCTATGCTAGGTGCTAGGGTTAGAAAGACAAGTAAGACAATACAAAAGAGGACATTGTAAAAGGAAAGCGGGGCTGAGGAAGTGGTCTCAGACAAAAAGTCATTTTAGTTGGTAAGAGGCGCATAAGGGAGGAATAAAGCATGTAAAGCCAGAGTAGTGGGAATCCTCTCATAAAAATAAATAACATCACTTTCTTCTGATTATTGTTCATTGCTGAAACATCAGAAATTAGATAAAATTATAAAGAAAACATCAAAATCACCTATAACGCCACCATCCACAGTAAATATTTCGGTAGGTTTCCTTCCAGGCTCTTTTCTAGGCATATACCCGGATGTTAGAATATTGGCTGAAGCCTCAAGATAATAGACACTACATTCCAAAGGAAAGTTGGAGAAACCTATGTAAAACTTGCAAAAGGTGATGGTAGAAACCCCGAGTGCACCCTTAGGTGATCATGCTCCTCCAGTGGGTGATCTATATCAAAGAAGATGAGGAGATGGGAATCCTAGAAGAGGATTCCAGGGAGAGGCCATTCAATTGCTGAGGCCTGCACTACTCTGGGGACCAGAAACCGCCTTCTTTCCTCCAGAGCTCAGGGGAAATCCTTTCCTCTGGGATAATTCCCCTTCTCCTGACATTTTCCTTGGAGACCTCTCACATAATTACCTTAATGGCTCAAGCTCTGGAAAACAAAAATTAGAAAAGGAAGTGGTTTTCAGGCAACTTTTGATTTCCAGGCCATCATAGGCCTTCCCTTTGTAAGGAAGTCTTTCTCCTCTTGATTGGAATAAAGAAAAATAAAAATTGCAACTAGAAACAAAGCAGTATCTTAAAAACTCACGCTATAGCACTTTTTTAAACCAAATTGGGACCATATCAGACACACTGTTATTTAAAGTAAATATTATATACTAGGCACTTTCCATTATAGTCAATGGTCTTTGAAAACACATGTGTAATGACTGCATAGTGCTCCATTTCTTGAAAAGAAACTCTGAGAAAGTGGGAGAACTCAAGGGGAACAGCAGCCTCTTCTGGTGGCAGGCAGCCGGAGGCACCGACTTGAGAGAGAAGGTTGGATAAAACCCATGAGCTGCAGAACGAGGCTGGACCAGAAGCGCTCACGTGTCACCGTTACCACCATCTTCACCCGCATGGTTACCACTTATTGAGCACTTATTATGTTCCAGGCACTTGCTATCTTATTTTAACCACCAGAGTTCTAGTTCTGCAAGTTGAGGGTACATAATATCCATCGAGAGAGCTTGCTATCAATGCAAATGCTCACCTACCCCTTTCCTCCTTTCTGGTTCATTTGGACAGGGGTGGGGCTTAGGGATCCCAAAGATCAATATGTTCCTTGTCGACTGATATAGGTGAGCCACTAGAGTTGAGACATGCCAGAAAAATGAGGCTTAAAGAAGTTAAATAACTTGTCCAAGACCTTTGACCTTGAATCTGAGCAGGATCCTGTGGGGCCCTCCTGGATACAAAAGCCTTTCTGTGTCTACCCCCCTGCCCCATTTCTTATTTGCAGAATAAGAAGTTATGAAGCAACAGGACCTGTTGGAGAGAATGCCAGTGGTTTGGGGCACCCTAGAGTATGAGGTGTAGGAGAGCAGATTCAAACAGTGGCTAATCAGGGAAGTGAAGGAATGCAAAAACAAAGTAGCAAAAATCAAGAAACTACAGCACAGGATACTGGTTCCTCCTCAAGGAATATATGTAACAATATCTTTGAGTTCTTCTGCAGAGCTAAGGCCCCCACCCAGGTAGAGGATGGTAACTTCAGGCTGAGCACAAGATTCCTGGAGCAACACCCTGTTACCTCACCACCAACCAATCAGAAGAAAGTCACACATCCTGCAGCCCTCACTCTAAATTTTGCATATAAAAGCTTGTCCTCAAAACCACTGGGGAGGTTGGGGTTTTTTAGAGCACCAGACACCCATTCTCCTTGCTTGGCGCTGCAATAAACATTTCTCTGCTCCAAATTCTGAAGTTTCTGTTTGGCCTCACTGTGCTTTGGGCACATGAACTTGTGTTCAGTAACAACACAAGGCAATCCGGTGGCAGACTGTTCCTCCCCCTCCCCTGGGGCCTTAGGGAATGTTCCTTCCTGGTTGCTTCCACCTCTCCCCCAGCCCTCTCTGTGCCTAATGCTTTGTGTTGTCTTATGTTCTTCCAAAAGGAGTATTCCCCAGCAAGAACTATTCTACAGGTGCCTGCTTCCAAAACAGTACCTCCATACTTTTGTTCCGACCCTTTCCTCTTCATCCTAGAGCCTAGATCATTTCTATCAGCACCGTCAACATCTAGGAGTTTCTTAGAAATGCAGAACCTCAGGCCCCAGCCCAGACCTACTGATGCAGAATCGGATCACCAGATGGTTCACACACATTAAAGTTGGAGCAGCCATTGTCCTGCACACTTCTCAGCCAGAAGTTGATCTGATTACTTGATTAAGCAAGTCACCATAAAAAGGAGTGGTTTTCGGGCTTCCCTGGTGGCACAGTGGTTGGGAGTCCGCCTGCCGATGCAGGGGACATGGGTTCGTGCCCCGGTCTGGGAGGATCCCACATGCCGCGGAGCGGCTGGGCCCATGAGCCATGGCCGCTGAGCCTGTGCTCCGCAACGGAAGAGGCCACAGCAGAGAGGCCCGCGTACCACAAAGAAAAAAAAAAGGAGTGATTTTCAACCCTGTTTGCATTTAGAATCACCTGGTGCTCTTTTAAAAATGCTGATTCCTGGGTCCTGTTCCCAGACCAATTGAATCAGAATCTTAGTGGGGGTGGAGTTTATATTCATCTATATTTTTATGCAATACCTTGGGTGAATGTAATGTGAAGTTAGAGTTCAAAACCACTGTTTTAAAGATTCAAATATTTTAGGGGGACATTTAGAAACATAAAAACTGCTCTAAGTAATAAGAAAAAAATACATAAAATCCTACAATGGTTTCTCATAACATTCAGGATAAATTTCAAATTTCTCACATTAACACCCAAGGCCCTTTCTGATTCTGAGCCCTGTCTACCTCTCCAGCCCCATTTCCTGCTCTCCTACACCCCATACCCTAGGGTGCCCCAAACAACAGCATTCCCCCCAACATGTCCTGTTCTTTCATACCTGTATGACTTTGCCCAAGTTCTCTCTTTAATATCCTTGCCCCATTTCTTTGTCTCTGTAAAGCCTTCCTTAACCCCATGATTCTTAAGGAAAAACAAAATCTGTTTTCAAAATTAAAACTTAAGGTTTTTGTTTTTCTTTAATGCTTTCTAGCTGTTTGTATTGTCAGCCATATCTCAAGCCCAGGGCCCCAAGCAGACGTAGGCTATTGTCTTCCATAAGCCTTGTCTTCCAATAACCACATTGAGAAAATGTTAAACATCAGAATGTGCTAATTTAGAGATGGCCCTTGAATATTGTTTAAAGCTGATTTAAGCTCCAGCGAATGCAAGGCCAGTGCCTCTGGGCAGAAGAAATAATCAATTTTGCCTCCTACAAACTTATTATAAGTACCTAACACATACACACAAAAGAAAGCCTCTCCTTTACTAGAAAAGAGCTTTTGGTACATCATGTAATTCTTACTCATTTGAAATCTAATTTGACACATAAATTGCTTTTCCTAACTTTTCATCAATTTTTAGAAACACCATGAAATGAACATTGCTTTTCCATTTATTTCTCTCTGTTGAGAATGTCCTTCCTTGAATAGAACATGAGGAAATTTTTGGATTTACTTCTCATGATTTAGTGGCCCATTTTTCAATATGTAAACTTTGGACCAAATTAAATGAAAAGTTTAAAGGTCCCTGAGAAATAGTCAGACCTTCTCTTCCATAATTAATATGCCTGCTTATAAGAAAAGAGCCTAAACATCTATGAAAAAAGTGTTCAATATTTTCTTCTCATTTTTTCTTCCAACATTTTGGCAGATAGGAGTAAATAAATACCAAGGGTATACACTTCTCTAGAACGTTCTGACCTCTAAATTCTCTCTGTCCTATCTGCTCAGAATGGGCTTAAGGGAAACAAACAAACAAACAAAAATCCTATTTAAAGAACAAAATGACAGATCTTAGCACTAGAAAGTCAACAATTGGCAGATCCTTTTATTTGTTTATTAAATATTTACTGAGCACCTACTATCAGCCAGATAGGGAGATAGGCACCTCTGTAAGCAGAATCACTTTGATCAGGGTCCTTGATGTTACTGATGATCTCTACCCTGGCAAATCTAAAGGTCAGGTCTCTGTTCTCAACTTACTCCTCCTCTCAGTGGATTTCACCCTCTTTCCTTCTCCAGAGACTTTCTCCCCTAGGCTTCTGAAGTACTGCGCTTACCTGGTTTTCCTTCTACTCCCTGACTATGCCTTTGGTGTATCATTTGTTGGCTCCTCTTTCTGCTGAAAGCTAACTGTTGGACCTTTCTTCTTCTCTATCCACATTCTCATCCTAAGTGAGCTCCTCTAGTCCTGTGGCTTAATACCATCTAGATGCTAATGACTCCCAAATCTGTATCTCCCGTTCCCTGTTTACCCTGAGCTCTGGACTAGATCATATATCCAACTGCACATATGATATCTCCACTTAGATGTTCAATAGAGATTTCAAACAGAGCTATTCCCCTCAATGTCCCCACATAAAGCCCCTCCTACCCCAGTCTTTCCCATTTAGTAAACTGCATCATTTGCTTGACCAAAAATCTAAACATTAGGGATTGCATTCAGCTGCATGTTAACAGAATCCACCTTAACCAGAGAGCAGGGTCTTTTTGTTTGTTTATTTTCATATAATAAGAGGACCAGAGGCAGGCAGACCAGAGCTGTGCACTGGTCCCCCTAAGCTAACAATGTCCCGGCTCCTTCTATCATTTTTCTTCACCGTCCTCATGGTCGCAAGATGGCAGCCCCACCTCCAGCCTCACATTCACATGCCAATGGAAAGAAAAGGAAGGAATTAACAAGGTGAAAGGCACAGAGCCTATAAGGAAAGAGCAAAACACTCCCAGAAATTCCTAATAGATTTCTGCTTATCTCTCATTGCCTGGAACTGTTACAAGCTCTACCTCGGATACAAGAGAAGCTGGGAAATACGGCTTTTTAGCTAAGCACATTGCCACCCTGCACAAATCAGTGCTCTGATATATGGAAGAAAGGTAGAATGGACTCAGATAGGCAATAGCAGTACCCGTTCTATCGTCCTGGACTGCTCTCTTTTCCTACACTTGGTTACCAGTCCCTCAGCAAGTCCTATCACTCCCACCTCCAAAAGACAGCAAATTCGACTGCTTCTCTTCATCTCCATTGCTCAGACCCCGGCCGGAGATACCATCGTCTCTCCCTCAGACCACAGCATTCGGCCTCCTAGCAGGTCACCCTCTTCCACACTTGCCCTCTCTCTAGCCCTTTGTTCACACGGTGGCTGGGATAAGCACTTAAAATTATAAATATAATCACACCATTCCCTTTCTTAAATTCTCCAAAGCAGGGCTCCCCAACCCCCGGGCCGCGGACGGGGACCAGTTCGTGGCCTGCTAGGAACTGGTCCGCATAGCAGGAGGTGGGCAGCGGGCAAGCGAGGGAAGCTTCATCTGCCGCTCCCCATCGCTCGCATTTCCGCCTGAACCATCCCCCACCCACCCCCACGCGCATCCCGTCCGTCCGTGGAAAACCTGTCTTCCAACGAAACTGGTGCCAAAAAAGGTTGGGGACCGCTGCAAAGGATCTGTCACAGTTTGGGTTTCCTCCAAGCAGACCCTGACACAAGTAGTTTGAGAGATGCAGGACACATGGGTGGGGCTTCACAGCGAGACCAGGAAGGGAAGGCAGCCCAGAGCAGGTGCGAGACCAAGGCCTCCTCCCCCGGGGGCCACAGAAGCTCAGCCCAGGGGAAGCCCTGGGAAATGGCGTTAAGACACTTGCCTCAGAATCACCTGACCCCAGGGACAAGGAGGTATTTCTACACCAGCCCCCCAAGGGTTGCTGGCCGCACTCTCTTGGCTTGAGCACCTCGTCCTGGACTTACCCCTTCCCTGAGCTAACTCACTGCAAAAGCCAGCACTTCCTTCCACTTATCAGCCTTTCTGCTTACAGACCCTCACAGCTTCGTCTTCAAGCAGAATCACAAGAGGGTGCAAGAGCCACTCTATTTCTTTAATAGGATAATTTCAAAGTACAATTTAAGGATGATGAATGTCTGAGAAATTCGCTGAGTTCTAGTCTCATTTGAAAGAGCTAAATTTCTGGGATGCTCTCTCTTTGACAGACAAAAAAAGTATATAACATCTTTACTTGAGATGAATAGATACACACTACTATATATAAAATAGATGAACAACAAGGACCCACTGTATAGCACAGGGAACTACTGTGTTGGGCAGAATGTTCATTCAGGTTTTTCTGTAGGATGATACGGAAAAACCTGAACAAACTTTTTGGCCAACCCAATGTATTCAATATCATGTAATACATTATAATGGAAAAAAATCTGAAAAAGAATAGATACCGAATCACTTTGATGTACACCTCAAGCTAACCCAACATTGTAAGCCAACTATTCTTCAATTAAAAAAAATATATATATAGGAAAATTTCAAGGGCATATAAAATTTGGAATATTTATTTAAAGTCCATATACTAAGGTATGCATCATTTACTAATACTAGCAACGAATTAGATGTATATTATAGCTATAAATGGCATTACTATGACTATGGATCTGGAGGGTATAGATGAACAGTCGGTAGATCACTGTGGATATATCTCTGCCTTTAGATTAGCTTACGACTTGTCTTTCCTTTCTTCTTCAATTGTTCTACAAAGTAATCATTACAAGCAACCGTCAGAGCTGCCACCGTGACCACGAATTCATTAAAATCCACTTCAGTGTCCTTATTGGCATCCAGGTCCTGCATTATCTTATCAACCAACTCCTTTTGACACTAAAAGGAAAAAGAAAATTTCTAACTCCCAGGCTCTGACGTTCGTAATGACAACTGAAATCGTATTTTCCTTTTATCTACAGTAAAGTTTGCATTTCCATTTTTAGCATCTAAAGCAATTTCCAAGAGCCTATTTGCAGGGAGGTTTGAACCAGGCACACATTCTAAAGGAGTCTGGGCTTCTGCCCCCCCCCCCCATATAATCTTCAGACCTAAACGCCAAGAGGAGCAAACAGCAGCACATCAAAGTGAGCTGCTGCTGATGAAAATGCATTTACTGGACAGGCTGAGGGCCAGGGCCTGGGGAGGAAGTCAGGGGGACATGAAGCCAAAGGGGGATAGTGAGTGACTCTGCCATTTACCAACAATGGGACTTGGAGCAAATCACTTAACATTTTAAAATGTCCTAATTTATCAAACGAGGAAAAAAATGTCTCCCACAAATCTGGGGGCTACTTCAACACGCTTTTATAAGTGCTTAGCACCACATTGTTAGATTTAGCAAATAAAAATTCAGGATGCCCAATTAAATGTGGATTTCAGATGAGCAATGAATACTTTTTTTAGTATAACTATGTCCCAAATATTGCATGGGTCATATAATATTTTAGCTGGCAACCTGTTTTGTGTGTCGCAAAACAAAACAGAGGCACCCAATAAAGGGTAGATCTTATAAGGATGATCCCATTTTTTAGGTGGAAAGGAAAGCAAGGAGCCCATTGAGGAGATCAGGGTTCAGAAGGGGTGGGGCGGTGAAGCACCTACCTTTCCTATGATAAGAGGCTGATGAGAAATGTTTCCAAAAGTATAATTCACTTCCTCCAAGAACTCCCCATTGTCCTCTCATTAGCTGCCAACCATTAAATGGTTGGAAATTGAAATTGAATTGATCAAAATCAACTCAATCAAAAACAATTATAGGGCTTCCCTGGTGGCGCAGTGGTTGAGAGTCTGCCTGCCGATGCAGGGGACACGAGTTCGTGCCCCGGTCGGGGAAGATCCCACATGCCGTGGAGCGGCTAGGCCCGTGAGCCATGGCCGCTGAGCCTGTGCGTCCGGAGCCTGTGCTCCACAACGGGAGAGGCCACAACAGTGAGACGCCCGCGTACCGCAAAAAAAACACTTATACATTTCACTTGAATAAATCAATGTGCCAAGTGTGGCCTACCAAGTTTTTTATCCTAAATGTTATGTAATACAGTAGCCAAACTGAATTTGAAAAAGAAAAATGTTCTCAGGGACTCTTAAAATTACTGAAAAGGTATTGTATGTTAAAAATTTTTACTTTAAGCTTCTCCCATAGAGCGTGGAGATAAAAGTGTCATAATTATAATTACTATCGTCTTAACACAGGGTTTGGGCAGAATAACATCATGCCAGGCTATTACACGTGCTAAAATCAATTCAGGGCAACTCCAGAAACACAAGAGCGAGCATTTTCTTGAGCAGGCTCCAAACACTCCATTGTAAGGTTTCACGTGTGGTTTTATTGAACTTCTGGCTGTTTTGAGACGTCAATCTATTTGCTACCCAACTGGTCACTGGCCAGACACACCCTTTCGGTCAATCCCAATCAGCTTGTTCTTGGCTGACAAACTCACCTGGTATTTGTTATTCACTAGAAAATTTGCCATCCCATTATAAAGTACCCCAGGTTTCATTTCTGACCCTAAACATAATATTTGTTCATTTATAGACAGCAGGACAGAGCTCCGGGTATAACTTGTGTCACTAGTTATAACTATAACTCCTAGTATAACTAGCTATACCTTTGCTGTACTACAACACTGAATAATTGATAAAAGCCTCAAATATAATTTCCAACACTGAAAACCCTAACCCTAGGCACTATAGAAAAGCGCACACGCCTACAGACACAGAAGACAAAGGTCTCTAGTGTTTGCTTCCCTGTATTTAGAATCTCGAAAGGAATTATACAATGTGTGGCAGGACACAGGAGCTGGTGGTGTACGTGGAGGCTATCCCTGAATGTGCACCGCATCCCCCCTCGACTGGATGGGGAGAAAAGCCAGACTCACCGAGAGGAATTCTGTGAGGTCTCGCTGCAGGAGCATTTTCAGCTCCCCCGTGTTGACCTTGAACCTGTCCCCCTCCTTGCAGGAGTAGCGGTGGAAGATTCTAATCATGGTGTCCATGGCAATCTCCAGCTGGGTGGGCGTGTGGGCAGCAGAAGGGACCACCCGAGGGCAGGCCACCAAAGCCAGGGAAAAAACATTTGTGAAGGATAAGTGGGTGGGGAAACATCAACGCCTTCATTAAAACGGAATATTGCCATCCCCAGGTCAGCCCACGCCCCAGGTGATGGTTGTTAAACCATGATAATCATCAATTAACCAAGCATTCTGCCCATCCAGAGCAAGCCGCAGAGATCTTTGTGGGTGAGTTTTTCTCCTCCCTAATCCCCACTCCCCAACGACGGAGCCGGTTCAAAGTGTTTGGAAGTTAGTAATCAGACAACAAATACAGAGTCATGATAAACACAGATTAAAAATAAACAAAAAGAGGAAGGAAATACGTAACTTCATACCTGTTCAGCCAGTGCAGGGCTCTGTCAACAGGTGTTTACAATTAAACTATAAGCATATATACCCGGGGGTTTCACCCCAGCACTTTTGTTCCCAAGAAGATGAAAATTGGCAGAGACAAGAGGTTCAAGTGGAAGTAACTGAGTCTGTTCTTAATCACAAGAAGGAACAGGTGTGAGCTGCTGCCCCATGGGCCATCAAGGAAGGGCTGGCCCCCACTGTGTGCCCTGAAAGAGAAGGCAAAGAGGGAAAGAGAAGGCTTCGGTTACCCCTCATTACGGAGAGTGTGGGTACAAATGCAGTCAGTTGCTAGGAAGCTGATGACTGGGAAGAACTCTAAAAATAGAGGAGCAGAGAAGAAACACTGGTTCAAACTTGGAGACTCCTCAGCAAAGCCAACAGCAAGGTCAAGGGAATATGCTCAGAGCAGACTCGCTAAACTAACCCAATGGACAGTGAGTTGTATAGCTGTTAAAAAAAAAAAAAGAGGAAGCTCTCCACGTGCCAATTTAAAAAGGAACAAAGCAGCGACCCTGGGGGTGTAGGAAAGAAATAAAGCTAAGAATATATATGTGTATATATACTTGAATTTGTCTAAGGAATCACTGAAAGGTTACCAAAGAAAGTTAAAAAAAAATGAAGTAGTAGCTATAAGGGCCAAGGTGGAAACAGAGCGGTTGGGAGTAAGATTTCTCATTTACCCCTTTTAAACTGATTTTAACTTCTTCAGTTATAGGACTGTATTGCCTAGTCAAAAACTAAAAAATTGAAATCCATGGAATGAAGCCCTAGAAGCCATGCATGTAGGAATCCACAGCGGGGGATTTCTAAGTGAGAGAAACTTAACAAAGAATAAGTCACTGGAAAAACCAAAGCCAGAAACTGGCCGCTGTGCTTTAAATGCTGGCTGTGCTCTCAGGGCTGAACTTTAATTATATGGAAAGCAAACCAGTGTCTCCTTTGTATTTCCTTTCCACAAGCCTGTTGGGATGTGTCCTCGACCAGCCTGCCTCCTCCATCTTACTACGAGGCAGCCTACTGGACCCTCCGGAGAGGTCCCCAGGGATGTCCTCAGCTTATACCTTAAGCCCAATTCTCAAAAATATTTTTAAATTGGTTTTTTTTATGATTAAAGGAGTATAGTGTGCATGGTAAAATAATATTTTAAATACTCAAGAGTATGAAATAAAAGTAAAATTCTCTCTCCACCATTCCCCACCCTCGTCCTTCTAGGTGAACATTTTCCTGCGTGAGAAGCAGGTCACGGTGGTAGAAGGTACGGACTGCCTGGCTCCAGCTCTCCCCTCTGCCCCTGTGTGATCCTGGGCTAGTCACCTACACTCTGTGTCTTCATTTCCCAATCTGTATCAACGGGATCACAGTAGTAGCTACCCAACAGAAAAGATTAAATGAGTTAAAATATGTGCCAGGAACACACCGAGTGCTTTGTATGTACCAGCTATTATTATCCTTACAGAAAAAAAAGATATGTTTATCATTTATATAATTATATATAACATTACATATATATATATCCTTAAATATATATATATCTGTAACAGCATCAACATGTGTGCACCTAGTTTTTTTAACTTCATATGAATCTTACTATATCAGCATATAGATCTACCCCATTCTTCACTGAAGTTGCATATTATTCCACTGGATGCACGTCCCTACGTATAGTCACGAAATATTTGTCAGGCACTGATGTTATGCCAGGTCCTGTGTAAATACAGGAGAAGAACGTTGCCCTAGCAAATTTCATTGCTATTTGTATTGGGGTTGTGTTAAGGATAGAGAATGCAGGGAATGCTGACGTCTTTTTTATGTAGGGTCTTCCCTCCAAGAACACCCCTATAGCTTTGTGAACACACTTTCCTGAGTCTCCCATTTCTGAATGCACTTTCTTCAACTCCTAAACGCTGGCGATTTCAGCTACTCCTATAATTTCAATCACTCCCCAGACCATATCTTTTGGCCCAGAGTTCTCTATTAAGCTCCAAAACCACTATCCAACCACCTGCTGGACCCCATTCCTACCAGAGTGTCCCACAAGCTTCTCAAACTTGGTTAGGACCAAAGCAAAACCCATGCCCTCTCCACACCCACACCTGCTCCTCCTGCTGTATTGACCAGCTCTGTCATCCAGCTGCTCCCATCACCCGGCATCTGGCACTGTTTTTAAATATCAGTTGAACTGGGCTTCCCTGGTGGCGCAGTGGTTGAGAGTCCGCCTGCCGATGCAGGGGACACGGGTTCGTGCCCCGGTCCGGGAAGATCCCACATGCCGCGGAGCGGCTGGGCCCGTGAGCCATGGCCGCTGAGCCTGCGTGTCCGGAGCCTGTGCTCCGCAACGGGAGAAGCCACAGCAGTGAGAGGCCCGCGTACCGCAAAAAAAAAAAAAAAAATCAGTTGAACTTATCCATTTCTCTCCATTCTTCACCACCTTCAGGACTTGGTAATTTTTGGTCTCTATTACTGTGGTAGCTTCCTTACTGCTCTCTCTACTCACTATTCTCCTCCATTCTGAGCTCCATTTTGCTGTCAGAGTAGTTTATCTAAAACACAAATCAATACCCACACTCCTGGGCATTCAAAGGTCTGACCTGCCTACAAACTGACCAAAATGTTGTGCTCTCTCATTCTTCCCTGCCTTGGTTATTCTGGGCCCACTGCCTGGAAGGCTAATTCTGTCTATTCCTCAAGGCTCAGTTCAAATATCTCCTCTTGGAAGTTTTCCTGCAAGCTTCCCCACTCCCCAACCTTCACCCTGATAGGTGCCCACCTCTGTTCTCACTTGTCCCCCAGAGCATCTCTTTTTCTTTTTTATCATTGCACTTATCACACATTCCTGTAATCACTTTTTTATTTCATCTGCCCACATACTCCCCACTCTCTAGACTTTGAATGGGTCCCCTGATGGCAGAATTGATATCTCATTCATCCTTGCACTCCACAGCATTTAGCACAGGGTCAAGCATGTGATGGAAATGCTTAGAAATCTTTGCTGATGGATGGATTAATGAACAAATGCCTCAGAGAGGGAAACTAAGCTCACCAAAGAGTTGAGCCTTGTCTGGTTTAACTCTCCAAAGAATTATTTGATTGCCGTTATTCCACATACAAAATTTGCTTCATGAAAGAAAAGGAGACAGACAGACAACAGTCATTTAAAAGAATAGAAAGAGTGTGAATTTGGAACTATTTTCAGGTTAAGCTGCTGAAGTTATAAATGCACTAAAATGGGTAAGTCTTACAGAGTATGTGGGTCTCAGCAGTATTATATTTAAATCATGTTCAACAACAAATTAACTTCTTGGAAAATTCAGTTGGCAAGCAAAACTCTTAATAGATATTTAAAACTGTAATGCTGTAATCTGATTCGAGAGATGAGAATATGGCCTCTGTGTGCTTTTGCTCTTGGGGTTTAAAAGCAAGGTGGTTTCTGCTTGGTTTCTGCTTGGCTTTAGCAGAGCTAGATGTTTCCTTTGGTATGTGCTGCCCCTTGGTGTCAGGCTGCAGGACTGCATCTGGAAGCCCTCTAATTCCCAGAGTGTGCTTGATACTGTAAATCGAGCATGGTCCTTCTTCAGGAACTTGTCTGTGTTGTAAGCCAGCCCCAGCCTCTGCCCTCCAGGAGACTTTCAGAAACAAAGATAATGTCAAAAGTCTCAAGAGGACCCTGTCAGGCCAGTGACACAAATTTACAGGTGACAGGAAATCCCAGGGCGGGCAGGGGAGACTTACCTGTTCATAGCCCAGAGGGGTCCTCCAGCAGCACCTTATTTGCTCTATGAGTCATTAATTACAGTTTTACTTTTCAATTTCTGGTGTGTGTCATAATCCTTAGGACTAAAAGCTATAACTTCACATACAAGATAGCATGCAAAGAATGAGAGAAATGGAAATATCAGATATGGGAGAGTTTAAAAGTAAGGACTATTGTAGAGAAAAAAAAGCTATTGAAAATCCACAAGTGGGAGGCAAAAAGAGCAGAGCTGCTGGAAAGTGGGGCTTTGGCCATGGAGGCTGAAAAAAAGGAAATATGTGAAAAATAAGCCATCAATATTACCTGGGATATGACTGACACCCTAAAGGTGCTTGAGCCTGCCACAGATTCCTAGGAGGGTCTGCCTCTGAGGCCAGGCCAGAGTCATACAGGAGGCTAAGCTGTCTCCTTCCAACATTTCCAGTTTTGTCTTTTTAAGTAACCTGGTTCAAATGTTCTGTCACTTTCATAACAATGACATGGGTGAGTCTAAAATAATTATATGGGGTAAGAGGGAGAGATTACAAAAGGGTAGGAAGAATCTTTTGGGCGTGATGAATATGTTCATTATCTTGATTGTGGTGATGGTTTTACAGGTATATACATGTCAGAACTTAAAGTTTGCATTTCAAATACATGCAGTTTATTGTATGTCAATTATAACTCAATAAAGCACTTCAAAAAAAGAAAGAAAAAACTTTCCCAGAATCACATAAGTAGATTATAGCAAACTGAGATTCAAATCCATGTTTGTCTGACAAAAAAATTAAACCATGTAGCCATTTAAAAGTAGAATTATAAAGACTACAGAAATGCAAAAGAAAAAAAAGGCTACAGAGATGCAAAAAGAATTTTTTAGCAAAACAAGTGAAAATAGTAAAATAAAAATCATATGTATGCTACAATGGAAAATTTGTGTACATATAGAAAGAAGGAAAATGAAAATAGTTTTAATAGTTATTTAATAGAATTATGGATGATTTAAAAATTCTTTCTCAATAGATGCAGGAAAAGCATTTGATAAAATTCAACATCCATTCATGATAAAAACTGTTACCAAAGTGGGTATAAAGGGACCATACCTCAACATAATAAAAACTATTTATGACAAACCCACAGCCAACATAATACTCAATGGTGAAAAGCTGAAAGCCTTCCCCCTAAAATCTGGAACAAGCCAAGGATGCCCATTCTCGCCACTTCTATTCAGCATAGTATTGGAAGTCCTAGCCACAACAATCAGACAAGAAAAAGAAATAAAACATATCTGAATTGGAAGGGAAGAGGTAAAATTGTCATTATATACAGGTGACATGATACTATATATAGAAAACTCTAAAGACTCCACACAAAAACTACTAGAACTGATAAATGAATTAAGCAGGGTAGCAGGATATAAGAGTATATACAGATATTGGTTGCATTTCTTTACACTAACAATGAAATATCAGAAAGGGAAAGTAAAAAAACAATCCCTTTAAAAAATCACATCAAAAAATAATTAAATAAAATACTTAGGAATAAACATGAACAAGGAGGTGAAAGACACATGCTGAGAATTATAAAGCATTAATATACGAAATTGAAGATGATTCAAAGAAATGGAAAGATATCCCATGCTCCTGGGTTGGAAGATTATTGTTAAAATGGCCATACTACCCAAAGCAAACTACAGATTCAATGCAATCCTTATCAAATTACCATGGCATTTTTCATAGAACTAGAACAAATAATCCTAAAATGATTTGTATGGAACCATAAAAGACCCAGAATTGCCAAAGCAATCCTGAGGAAAAGAACAAAGCAGGAAGCATAACCCTCCCAGACTTCAGACAATACTACAAAGCTACAGTAATCAAAACAGCATGGTAGGGCTTCCCTGGTGGTACAGTGGTTGAGAGTCTGCCTGCTGATGCAGGGGACATGGGTTCGTACCCTGGTCCGGGAGGATTCCACATGCCATGGAGCAGCTGGGCCCATGAGCCATGGCCGCTGAGCCTGCGCGTCTGGAGCCTGTGCTCTGCAATGGGAGAGGCCACAGCAGTGAGAGGCCCACGTACCGCAAAACAAAAAAACAAAAAAAACCCAGTATGGTATTGGCACAAAAACAGACATATGGATCAATGGAACAGAACAGAGAGCCCAGAAATAAACCCACACACCTATGGTCAATTAACCTTTGACAAAAGAGGCAAGAATATACAGTGGAGAAAAACAGTCTCAGCAAGTGTTGTTGGGAAAGCTGGACAGCTGCATGTAAATCAATGAAGTTAGAACACACCCTCACTTCATACACAAAATAAACTCAAAATGGCTTAAAATATAAGACATGACACCATAAAACTCCTAGAAGAGATCATAGGCAAAATATTCTCTGACATAAATCATACCAATGTTTTCCTAGGTCAGTCTCCCAAGGCAATAGAAATAAGAGCAAAAACAAACAAATGGGACTTAATCAAACCTATAAGCTATTGCACAGCAAAGGAAGCCATAAACAAAACTAGAAGACAACCTACGGACTGGAGAAAATGTTTGCAAATGATGTGACTGACAAGAGCTTTATTTGCAAAATACAGTAAGTCCCCTACATACAAACCTTCAAGTTGCGAACTTTCAAAGATGTGAACATGCGTTCGCATGTCCAATCACGTAAGTTAGTTCACGTGTCTGGCGTACATAGGCATGTGCGTGCATCCTCTACAAGTGGTTGTGCTTTTGTGTACTTTATAGTACTGTATAGAGTACAGTAGTACAGTATCTTTATTTCAAGCCCTGATGTCTGGAGCAAGCGTAAAAGCAGCAGTGATGTAGCTGGTACTGCTAAGAAGCACCAAGTGATAATGAAGGAAACAAAAGTGAAAATAATTGAGAGAGTAGAGTGACAAGAGGAAGAAGAAGTAACTGAAGAACTGAAGAGATTCACGATTCAGGAAATGGCAAGGGATTTTCTTTACTTGAGGAGGCACTGTTAGTTTCTGAGGCACAGAACCCGAATGTAGAATGTATATGAAGACTGCAGCAGTCATTCAGAATGCAATCCAGTGCTATCATGTCATCTATGATGAGAAAAAAAGAGCTACTACCCAGTCATCACTGGATCATTTTTTTCAAGAGGGTAGATAGAATTGAATCCAGCAAGGAACCAGAACCTGTGCCATCAACATCAGGCATGAGTGAAATTACAGCTTGCCCTCCTTCTATTGCTGACCATCCTTTGGCTCTACCATCTCCCACCTCCTCTCCCTTCTCCAGTCAGTAACTCTTCTTGCCTGTTCCCTTGATGCCAGCCCCTGTATGCCAGCTGTTATACTGTACTACTGTACTTTTCAAGGTACTGTACTGTAAGATTAAAAATGTTTTCTTTATTTTTTGTGTTTGTTTTTTACGTGCTATTTGTGTGAAAAGTATTATAAACTTATTACCGTACAGTATTATATAGCTGATTGTGTTAGTTGGGTACCTAGACTAACTTTGTTGGACTTAACGAACAAATTGGACTTACGAATGTGCTCTCAAAACAGAACTCGTTTGTGTGTAGTTGTCTTACTGTATACAAGCAGCCCATACAACTCAATAACAAAAAAACACAAACAACCCAATCAAAAAATGGGCAGAAGACCTAAACAGACATTTCTCCAGATGGCTAATAGGCACATGAAAAGATGCTCAACATCACTAATTATTAGAGAAATGCAAATCAAAACTGCAATGAGGTACCACTTCACACCAGTCAGAACGGCCATTCATTAAAAAGTCCACAGACAATAAATGCTGGAGAGGATGTGGAGAAAAGGGAACCCTTCTACACCGTTGGTGTGAATGTAAATTGGTGCAGCTACTATAGAGAACAATATGGAGGTTCCTCAAAAACTAAAAAGAAAGTTGCCATATGACACAGCAATCCCACTCTTGGGCATATATATGGACAAAACTACAATTCAAAGAGATACATGCACCCCTATGTTCATAGCAGCACTATTTACAATAGCCAAGACATGGAAACAACCTAAATGTCCATCAACAGATGAATGGATAAAGAAGATAAGGGGGCTTCCCTGGTGGCGCAGTGGTTGAGAGTCTGCCTGCCAATGCAGGGGACACGGGTTCGTGCCCCAGTCCGGGAAGATCCCACGTGCCACAGAGTGGCTGGGCCCGTGAGCCATGGCCGCTGAGCCTGTGCTCTGCGACGGGAGAGGCCACAACAGTGAGAGGCCCGCGTACCACAAAAAAAAAAAAAAAAGAAGAAGAAGAAGATAAGGTACATATATAAAATGGAATATTACTCAGCCATTAAAAAGAATGAAATAATGCCATTTGCAGCAACATGGATGGACCTGGACATTATCATACTAAGGGAAGTAAGTCAGACAAAGAAAGACAAAATATCATATGGTATTGCTTATATGTGGAATCTAAAAAACAAAATGAAACAAATGAACTTATTTACAAAACAGAAACAGACTCACAGACTTAGAGAATGAACTTATGGTTACCAGGGGGAAGGGTGGGGAGGAGGGATAGATTGGGAATTTGGGATTGACATGTATACACTACTATATTTAAAATAGATAACCAACAAGGACCTACTGTATAGCACAGAGAATGCTGCTCAATATTCTGTAATAACCTAGATGGGAAAAGAATTTGAAAAAGAATAGATACATGTATATGTATAACTGAATCACTTTGCCGTACACCTGAAACTAACACAACATTGTTAATCAACTATGCTCCAATATAAAATAAAAAAATTTTTTAAAGATGTGGTATAGGGCTTCCCTGGTGGCACAGTGGTTGAGAGTCCGCCTGCCGATGCAGGGGACACGGGTTCGTGCCCTGGTCTGGGAAGATCCCACATGCCGCAGAGCGGCTGGGCCACGTGAGCCATGGCCACTGAGCCTGCACGTCTGGAGCCTGTGCTCCGCAACGGGAGAGGCCACAGCAGTGAGAGGCCCGCGTACCGCCAAAAAAAAAAATGATGTGGTATATATACACAATGGAATACTACTCAGCCATAAAAAGAATGAAATAATGCCATTTGCAGCAACATGGATGGACCTAGAGATTATCATATTAAGTGAAGTAAGTCAGAAAGAGAAAGACAAATACCATATGATATCACTTATATGTAGAATCTAAAATATGACACAAATGAACTTATCTACAAAACAGAAACAGACTCACAGACATAGAGAACAGACTTGTGGTTGCCAAAGGAGAGGGGGGCTTGGGGAGGAATGGACTGGGAGTTTGGGATTAGCAGATGCAAACTATTATGTATAGGATGGATAAACAACAAGGTCCTCCTATATAGCACAGGGAAATATATTCAATATTCTGTAATAAACCATAATAGAAAAGAATATGAAAATATATATATATGTGTATAACTGAATCACTTTGCTATACAGCAGAAACTAACACAGCATTGTAAATCAACTATACTTCAATAAAACAAATTTTTAAAAACTTTTAATGTTGCTGTTAAATTGCTTTTTCAATTAAAACATCAATTGTAATTATACAGTGTTTAAAATTATAATCTATCTTCATATTAGGCAAGTCTTTATTTTATTTCATTTTATTTTAATATTTTTTATTTATTTATTTTGGCTACTCCAGGTGTTAGTTGCGGCATTCAGGATATCTTTTTTTAGCTGTGGCATGAGAACTCGTAGTTGCAGCATGCATGCAGGGTCTAGTTTCCCCACCAGGGATCAAACCCGGGGCCCCTGCATTGGGAGCGTGGAGTCTTACCCACTGGACCACCAGGGAAGTCCCTAGGCAAGTCTTTAAAGGTAAAGTGTTGAATTGTAAAATTAGCATATAAAATTCTAGATTCAAAATTATCATGTTATGTTTTTATACATGCATAAGAAAAGATAAAGGAAATATGCAAAAATGTTAACAGGTTTTTTTTAAGGTTTTTTTTTCTTTCTGCTTGTGTTATTCTTGGTTTTGGTAATTTTAAATCTTCAGTAATAGCCATACTTTACTTTCATAACAAAAAAATGAAGTGTTTTAAAAATCATAGAGTTGACAAAGCATTTGAACCACCCAAATACTGACTTGGCTATAATAGTCACAGACTTTCCTAAGGCACTTTCCAGTTTATAAAGCCCTTTTCACACACACAATTAGGTAGCAAGTATTTACCCAGTGCTGGATAGAGTCTGTAAGAGATTATATAATTCAAGACAAATACTCAAAATATTACTGAAAAATACACTACAGATTATTAAATACTAAACCAAACCTAAGGTACATGACCTAACTGGGCCTCCTTCTGCACTGGAGGGATATGACAACCTTGGGCTAAATGGCTCTGAAGCTCCTTTTCCTTTTAAAACAATTTTTATTCCAAAATTAGTTTAAGGTTCAACAGTGAGTGTGAGTGGGCTGGTGTGGGATTCCCATCCTTCAGGAAACAAGGTGACAATAAGGTGAGAGCAGAGGTCCCTGGAGTCACTTCAAAGAGAGCCACACTTCCTCTCCTCACCCTCGCTATCCAGAAAAACAGGTTTAGATACTTGGTCACACATTCTCACCAGGAAAGTCAGATGTCTCTGCCCCAACAATTACAGAAAGGAGAATTTCCCTTCTCTCTCCCTTAAATGATGTCCTTACACCCCTGAGTTCTCCGCTGAATTAAAGGCATTTATCTTGCCTTTTACCCACAGACTAAAGCTGAGCATCAAAAAGAAGAAGAATTCTAAAGGCAAGAGTTTGAATGTTCATTTCCTTTTCACAAGTCAAACATCTATTTTCCTGGCTGAAACGAGAAGATTTCTGCTATTTGCTCAAAAGAATCCAGTGGGTGGGAGGTAGGTGATATGGTGAAGTGGGTAGAAAAGACATTAAACCAGATTGGCCATGAGTCAGGGAACTGTTGAAGGTGAGTGCTGGGTACATGGAAGTTCTTTAGAGTATTCTACTTTCCTATTTTCTATGCACTTGAAATTTTCCTTAATAAAAAGTGCACACACACACACACACACACACACACACACACACACACAATCCCCATCCCTGTCAGCATGAGAAAAAGTTTAACCAAACTGGAATTATCTCACCAGAGGAAAAGAAGTAACTTCATGGGATTGAGTATATGGAGGAATTTTGTTAGAGAAGAAGCTGCCACTTGCTTTTTGTCACTGATGCAATCAACTGAAGAAAAGTAACTTAAACGATATTAAAAGAATATTAAAAAAAAAAAAACCTAACATGAAGGCTGTTAAACACTGAGATAAATTACAGGAGAAGATAGCTAAGGAAATTCTTTCACTGCAAATAGAAAGTGAAACCGAGTTATTTATACTGATGGCAAACAAGGAGAACATGAATGCTTGTTAGTTGCCCAAATTTATTCTTGGGCCAAACAAGGCAGCCTGAACCTTAGGCAGTCATGGTGACTATACTGAAAGCAAGCAGGTAGAATGTGTTTGGGCAAGTAGCATGCATCCATGCCACAGGCCTGAACCTTAGCTCAAGTTTATTGTCAGGACTAGCTATTAACAAGTCCAACAACTATACTTCCCTTGTCAGATAAAACCATACCCATTCTCTGCAAAGTTACAGTGGTAGCCAGCCTTCAAGGATCCTTGTCTCCTGGTACACACCTTTGTGTAGACTCTCCCCACACTGAATGGAGCAGACCCGTGTTACTAGTAGGATATTGTGTGTGACTGACAAGGCTAGGGCATAAAAGACACCATGGCTTCCACTTTACTTGCTCTTGGATCATGGGCTCTGGGGGAAGTCAGCTGCCATGTTGTGAGGATACTCAAGAAGCCCTATGGAGAGACCCATGTGGCAAAGAACTGACCAAGAGCCAGGACCAACCTGTCAGACATGTGATGAGCCCCCTTAGAAATGGGCCATCCACACCATCACCCTATTACCAAAACCAGACAAAGATGTCACAAAGAAAGAAAACTACAGGCCAATATCACTGATAAACATAGATACAAAAATCCTCAACCAAATACTAGCAAACAGAATCCAACAGCACACTAAAAGGATCATACGGGCTCCCCTGGTGGCACAGTGGTTGAGAGTCCGCCTGACGATGCAGGGGACGCGGGTTTGTGCCCCGGACCAGGAAGATCCCACATGCCGTGGAGCAGCTGGGCCCATGAGCCATGGCTGCTGAGCCTGCGCGTCCGGAGTCTGTGCTCCGCGACGGGAGAGGCCACAACAGTGAGAGGCCCACGTAAAGAAAAAAAAAAAGGATCATACACCATGATCAAGTGGGATTTATTCCAGGAATGCAAGGATTCTTCAACATATGCAAGTCAATCAATGTGATACACCATATTAACAAATTGAAGGAGAAAAACCATATGATCATCTCAGTAGATGCAGAAAAAGCTTTCAACAAAATTCAACACCCACTTATGATTAAAAAAAAAAAAAACTCCAGAAAGTAGGTATAGAGGGAACCTACCTCAACATAATAAAGGCCATATGTGACAAATCCACAGCCAACACTGTTCTCAATGGTATAAAGCTGAAACCATTTCCATTAAGATCAGGAACAAGACAAGGTTGCCCACTCTCACCACTATTATTCAACATAGTTTTGGAAGTTTTAGCCACAGCAACCAGAGAAGAAAAAGAAAAAAAAAGGAATACAAGTCAGAAAAGAAGAAGTAAAGCTGTCACTGTTTGCAGATGACATGATACTATACATAGAGAATCCTGAAGATGCTACAAAAAAACTACTAGAGCTAATCAATGAATTTGGTAGAGTAGCAGGATACAAAATTAATGCACAGAAATCTCTGGCATTCCTATACACTAATGATAAAAATCTGAAAGAGAAACTAAGGAAACACTCCCAGTTACCATTGCAACAAAAAGAATAAAATACCTAGGAATAAACCTACCTAAGGAGACAAAAGACCTGTATGCAGAAAACTATAAGACACTGATGAAAGAAATTAAAGATGATACAAATGGATGGAGAGGTATACCATGTTCTTGGATTGGAAGAATCAACATTGTGAAAATGACTCTACTACCCAAAGCAATCTACAGATTCAATGCACTCCCTATCAAACTACCACTGGCATTTTTCACAGAACTAGAACAAAAAATTTCACAATTTGATTGGAAACACAAAAGACCCCGAATAGCCAAAGCAATCTTGAGAACGAAAAACGGAGCTGGAGCAATCAGGCTCCCTGACTTCAGACTATACTACAAAGCTACAGTCATCAAGACAGTATGGTACTGGCACAAAAACAGAAATATAGATCAATGGAACAGGATAGAAAGCCCAGAGATAAACCCATGAATATATGGTCACCTTATTTTTGATAAAGGAGGAAAGAATATACAATGGAGAAAAGACAGCCTCTTCAATAAGTGGTGCTGGAAAAACTGGACAGCTACATGTAAAAGAATGAAACTAGAACACTCCCTACCACCATACACAAAAATAAACTCAAAATGGATTAAGGACCTAAATGTAAGGACAGAAACTATAAAACTCTTAGTAGAAAACATAGGCAGAACAATCTAAGACATAAATCACAGCAAGAACCTTTTTGACCCACCCCTTGAGAAATGGAAATAAAGACAAAAATAAACAAATGGGACCTAATGAAACTTAAAAGCTTTTGCACAGCAAAGGAAACCATAAACAAGACAAAAAGACAATGCTCAGGATGGGAGAAAATATTTGTCAATTGAAGCAACTGACAAAGGGTTAATCTCCAAAATATACAAGCAGCTCATGCAGCTCAATATTAAAAAAACAAACAACCCAATCCAAAAATGGGCAGAAGACCTAAATAGACATTTCTCCAAAGAAGACATACAGATTGCCAACAAACACATGAAAGGATGCTCAACATCACTAATCATTAGAGAAATGCAAATCAAAACTGCAATGAGGTATCACCTCACACCAGTCAGAATAGCCATCATCAAAAAATCTACAAACAGGGCTTCCCTGGTGGCGCAGTGGTTGGGAGTCCGCCTGCCGATGCAGGGGACGCGGGTTCGTGCCCCGGTCCGGGAGGATCCCACATGCCGCGGAGCGGCTGGGCCCGTGAGCCATGGCCGCTGGGCCTGCGCGTCCGGAGCCTGTGCCCCGCAACGGGAGAGGCCACAACAGTGAGAGGCCCACGTACTGCAAAAAAAAAAAAAAAAAAAAAAAAAAATCTACAAACAGGGGCTTCCCTGATGGCGCAGTGGTTGAGAGTCCGCCTGCTGATGCAGGGGACACGGGTTCGTTCCCCGGTCTGGGAAGATCCCACATGCTGTGGAGCGGCTGTGTCCGTGCGCCATGGCCGCTGAGCCTGCGCATCCGGAGCCTGTGCTCTGCAACGGGAGAGGCCACAGCAGTGAGAAGCCCGCATACCGCAAAAAAAAAAAAAAAATCTACAAACAATAAATGTTGGAGAGGGTGTGGAGAAAAGGGAACCCTCTTGCACTGTTGGTGGGAATGTAAATTGATACAGCCACTATGGAGAACAGTATGGAGGTTCCTTTAAAAACTAAAAACAGGACTACCATACAACCCAGCAATCCCACTACTGGGCATATACCCTGAGAAAACCATAATTCAAAAAGAGTCATGCACCCCAATGTTCTTTGCAGCACTATTTACAATAGCCAGGTCATGGAAGCAACCTAAATGCCCACTGACAGACAAATGGATAAAGAAGTTGTGGTACATATATACAATGGAATATTATTCAGCCATAAAAAGTAAAGAAATTGAGTTATTTGTTGAGACGTGGATGGATCTAGAGACTGTCATACGGAGTGAAGTAAGTCAGAGAGAAAAACAAATATCACATATTAATGCATGTATGTGGAACCTAGAAAAATGGTACAGATGAGTTAGTTTGCAGGGCAGAAGTTGAGACACAGATGTAGAGAACAAACGTATGGACACCAAGGGGGGAAAACCGCTGGGGGGTTGGGGATGGTGGTGTGCTCAATTGGGCAACTGGGACTGATGTGTATAAAATTGATAACTAATAAGAACCTGCTGTATAAAAAACAAAAAGACAAAAAAGAAAGCTAATAAAAAAATTAAAAAAAAAAAAGAACGGTGACTGCTCCTTAGATCCAAATAATTGTTGCCACATTAGAATATGGCTCAGAGCTCCGAGAACTTCCAATATTTTCAGACAAAGCCAGAAATCCTAATTTTGGGGAACTCCTGGATTTTAAGACTACACTCCAAAAAGCAAAATTCAAAAAGCCCGACCAAAAATAAACAGAGAAACATTAGACTGCAGGACAACACAAACAGTAGAGTTCAGCTCAATCCAGTCAGCTTGTGACTTCTGCTTTCTGCTGTGTATTTTGTATCAACCTCCCTCCTTCCTCAGTTTTACATTCTACTCTTGTTTTTCTTCTTTCACTTCTACTTAATTGATAATATTTGCCTCTACTTTATGTATCCTTATATATCACTTTAAATTCTACCTGGGACAGAGCAGAGTATCAATAAACTGACTACAGTACATCTCCCCTTAGACAGCACATAGGCATCTCAGGTGCCTTAGTCACACCAGATTGAACTGAACATTTTCACTCCCTTACCCCCTCATTCCTCCTCTGGAGGATCCAGATGGCCCCTCCTTTGTTTACTGTCTCAGTCAGCAGCAACACCCGCATTCACCTAATAGCATGAGCCAGAAACCTGAGTGTCATGCTGTTTCTGGTCCCTCCTCCTCTCATTCATTCATTGTTAGGCTTTACCTCCTGAGTCTCCCATCCCCTCCTCTCCAACCCTAGCACGGAGATTCAGGCCCTTGCCATTTCTGGCCTGAATTACTGTAAGAGACCAGACTCACCTCCTGCACCCACTTTACCTTTCTTCAAACTCAGCCTTCACCAGCTGCTGGGAGGCACACCTGACCGTCTCCCTACCTTAACCTCATGGAGGGTCCCCACAATTTCCAGGTTAAGCCTAAGCTCTGTGAGGTGCTCCTACCCATCTCACCTGCCCATCTGCCCCACACATAACACGCTGCTCCTGGGATGCTCAGTTACCCAGCTCAAGCATTAGTCCTCCAAGGAAGCCTCCCTGACACCCCTCAGCTCCCTCGAATGTTCAAGCCCTCCTAGTGTCCCCATATCACCTCATGCTTTCCCCTGTCCCTGCACAGGAACTGGATTAAAGGAAAATAATAGTAGCTAATATTAGCACATACTCTGGCCAAGTACCATTCTAGACAGTTTAAATGTATTCATTCATTTCATGCTCAGAAATCATATGAAGAATCACTAGCCCTGTCTTACAGCTCATTAATCGGAAGCACTGAGAAATCAGTAATTTTCCCAAAGTCACTGTTGGTGAAGTGAGGATTTGAACCCAGTTCATCTGGCTCCAGAGTACTTGCTCTTTACCACTGGGGGGCGCTGGTGGGGTGGGTCTATCTCAAGCAGTTTCGTGGGAGACTCAGAGCCTTCGCATTCTGTTTACTCAGAGATGTATGGGCTCTAAGTCATAAATTACAGCTCTGCCTGCTTTGTCTCCTGATAACAAACAACATACCTGCCACACCCTGAGTCTGGACTCCACAGCCACAAAGACTTCCTGAGACCTGGATGATTCCCAGCCAGGGCTCCAGAATTAGCTCTCTGGAGGAAGCTTGTCATCTCCACCCCCTGAAATCAAGATAAGAGCATTCTCCTTACCTCATCTCCCCAGAAGGCAGCTTTAAGGTTAAAAAAAGAAAGAAAGAAAGAAAGAAAAAAGTGGAAGATTCTGGTTTCTAACTCTAGAGGTTGAAGTTCGAGGAAGGAGAACTCTGGGCCATAACGCAGGGGTTGGGTAGGACAAGAAAAAGGTCAGAGGGTGGTTACCATGGGGCTTCCTGTGTAAAAGGTGTCCTGATTACCTTGGCCACAAGGAGAAAGAAAGAGAGAGAGAGAGAGAGAGAGAGAGAGAGAAACACGAGGGAGGGGCTGATAGTGGCTCAGAGCCCTGGGCTTCTGATGGGCCCCTTGCCCTGCACAGTTAGTTTCCTTCTGGCTCCTGTGACCATCCTGGTCTCCTGCTTCACTCCCACATCACCTCTAGACACTCAGGTGTCATATTCCTGTCCAAGCTGAAAGATCCAGAAGAATCTTCAAGGTGTGGCTTGGCCTCCCTAGATCTGCTCAGGAGATTTTATTTAATTTTGCTCATGCCTTCCCAGATGCCAGTTGAATACCACTCCCAAAAAGACGCAGAAGCCATTCATGCTTCTCCTCAGACCAGCAGCCCTGGGCCTAAGATGGCTCTTGGCCTAGAGAATCACCACTTGAAAGAAAAGAGAGGGGCAGACACAGGTCGGAAAAGGTCCAACACACACAAGAGTATCTTGAAAGAAAAAACTCCAGGATAGGCTCTGGAGACTGAAACATCTCTCTTTCTAAAATAACTATTCCAGTCCGCCTGAAAAAAGAAAATTAAAAGCTCCAAACTGTAGATTTAAAGAATGATGGACATTCTGGGGAGGCCAGAATGAATGTGTGGCAGCAGAAGGCACATGTGAAACGTCCACACTGTCAGTTAATGATGGGTCCTGTCAGAGTGGAATTCCCAGGCACAGCCAGCCAGACATGGACAGTGGCCTGGGGCCTGCTCTTCCCTGTCCTTAGGAGCACATTAAGATCCCTACATAGGGGCTTCCCTCATGGCGCAGTGGTTGAGAGTCCGCCTGCCGATGCAGGGGACACGGGTTCGTGCCCCGGTCCGGGAAGATCCCACATGCGACGGAGCAGCTAGGCCCGTGAGCCACGGCCGCTGAGCCTGCGTGTCCGGAGCCTGCACGTCCGGAGCCCGTGCTCCGCAACGGGACACGCCACAACAGTGAGAGGCCTGCGTACAGCAAAAAATAAAAATAAAAAATCCCTACATAGAAGAGCAAAGTGATAAGGATTTTAGTATTCCTAGTTGCTTCCCATAAAGTGCAAAATGAACGGATGTATAATCAGAGTTCTTAGGTCAAAAGAGCCTTTTCTTTCCCGCAGTAGGCTTTTTAAATTGCCAATGGAGTGCAGTTAGCAAAATCCAGACTGTGGGAAAATCTCCCAACAAATAACCTGTTTTTTCTTCAACAAATAAATTGCAAGAAGGAAAAAAAAAAAAGATAAATTAAGAGGCTTAAAAGACATTAATCAATTGCAACGTGTGACCTTTATTTGGATTCTAGGGGGGTTTTTTTAACTAAAAAAAAAACGGGCTTCCCTGGTGGCACAGTGGTTGAGAACCTGTCTGCTAATGCCGGGGACATGGGTTCGAGCCCTGGTCTGGGAGGATCCCACATGCCGTGGAGCATCTAGGCCCGTGAGCCACAACTACTGAGCCTGCGCGTCTGGAGCCTGTGCTCCGCAACAAGAGAGGCCGCAATAGTGAGAGGCCCGCGCACCGTGATGAAGAGTGGCCCCGGCTTGCCACAGCTAGAGAAAGCCCTCGCACAGAAACGAAGACCCAACACAGCAAAAATAAATAAATTAATTAATAAACTCTTACCCCCAACATCTTCTTTAAAAAAAAAAAAAAAACAAAATGCATACGCCCTTTAAAAAAAAAAAAAACCGGGCCTCCCTGGTGGCGCAAGTGGTTGAGAGTCCGCCTGCCGATGCAGGGGATACGGGTTCGTGCCCCGGTCTGGGAGGATCCCATATACCGCGGAGCGGCTGGGCCCGTGAGCCATGGCCGCTGAGCCTGCGCGTCCGGAGCCTGCGCGTCCAGAGCCTGTGCTCCGCAACGGGGGAGGCCACAACAGTGAGAGGCCCGCATACCACAAAAAAAAAAAAAAAAAAAAAAAAAAACCCAGTATGACATTTGAGACAAGTAGAAATTTGAACACTGACAGGATAGTTGATATTAAAGAATTGCTTATATTTAAGGTATGATTTTTAAACTCCTTTTCTTTTAGAATCACTGAAACATTTACAAGTGAAATAATATGATTTCTGAGACTTGCTTCAGAATAAACGGGGCGGTGCTGAATGGGGCAGAATTGAAGGGTTGATGGTTGTTGGGACTGAGTGATGGGTACATGGACCTAGAGCTTCCTTATACAATTCAGTCATCTTCTGTGTGGGTACAAAATTCTCCATAATTATTAAATTTTTAAAAAGCAAAGAAAAAAAAAGGATTCTAGTTTTAATGAACAGAAACTATCATTGGAATAAATATTATCATTTCCCTCCTTGCCCTGCAATTCTTTTTAAACCATAAATTCTGATAAATCAGCTATATTTTAAACAAAACCTCCCACCTACAAAAATCTTTAGTTGGAGGGAAAATTTGTCTTGTCACCAATAAGAACTAGATACAGTCCCCTCCAAGTGCCCAGGTAGCTTCTGAAAGAGCTCAGAACACAAGATGTTGGCTAAACTACTCTCTCGGGATTAGGTAATTAAGTCTAGCCAGTGCTACATAGAAGCTCTAATTAAACTCTTTTATGCACTGAAGTCATTCACCCCAGGCTACATGCTGAAGCTGGAGTAAGGTACTCAGATGACAGCCAAGACCTGGCGATGCTGAGAATTAATCCCTCATCTGCAGGTGAGCTGGCCAGGGCCCAGGGCTCAGACTCCAAGCTATTAGGTACCAGGTGAATGGGCTGCAGCCATGCCCTCCTATTCTCTGTGAAGGAATGATAGAGGACTTTCTAGAACAAAGGAGGTCCCAAATGGAACAGGAGATTTCTGCAACCCACCCAGAAGAATACTTTAGGTTTCCTCTCAGAGACAATACAAAGAGAAATGGGACCAAATTTCCCCAAAGCTAGCACCTTTCAAGTGGCACTGCTTTCGTAGTGAAGATCAGCAGAAGAATATGCCCAAAGTAAGTAAAGGAGGAAAGACACTTTCTTTTCTCCCAAGGTGCTCATAGCTCTGCATGACCATTACACTCAAAATTTGTGAAGTTTAGATAGGCAAATATTTAAGACTGTGAAAACTCTGTGTTTAAAACAGTGTGAGGCAAAGACATTCACACACTGTTGACAAGGGTGTAAACGGGTATGCCATCTCAATAGGGCAATTAATCATGATCAAAATGATACATACCCTTTGACCCAGGAATTCTACTTCTAGAAATACAGTATATCCAAAGTCTCTCCCACCATCAGTATCTCTCTGCTCTCTACTGGATCACTCCCATCACCACATTCTAAAGATAACAGAGGGACTTCCCTGGTGGTCCAGTGGTTAAAACTACCCACTTCCACTTCAGGGGGGTGCAGATTCGACCCCTGGTCAGGGAACTAAGATCCTGCACACCACGTGGCGTGGCCAAAAAATGTTTTAAAAAAAAAAGATAACAGAATCACTCCCAGTGCCTCTCTTGCCCCACATGCCTCTGCTCCCTTTTGCAATTAAACTTGCTGTACGGGATTGTCAGGATTGTCTATCATCACTGCATTCACTTCCTTACTTCTCATTCTTTCTTGAAACTTCTGGCTTCCTCTCTCTCCCCACCACACCATAGAGACTGATGGTCTTGTCAAGGTCACCAACGTTTTCCATGTGATAAGATCCAATAGTCACTTCTCTGTTCTTATCTCACTTGACCTCTAGTAATATTTCCTGTGATTGACCCCTCTCTCCTTCATGACCTTGGATTCCCCCAAAACAGATTCTCTGGACTTTCTTTCTGCTCCAGTGGCCAGTCCTTCTCAGTCTCTTTTATTAGCTCCTTCTCTGCTTGAAAAGTTTTAAGTGTCAAAGGCCTTTGTCCCAGGCCCCCTTCTCTTCATCTATTCTCTTGCCTAGAATATCTAAGTCCTTTACTTTAAAAGTGCCAGTGATATGGCAAAGACTCAAATCTGGATCTCTCGCCCTGATCACTGAAAATTCCAGACTCAGATATCCAAATGTCCTACTCAACGGTTCTACTTGGATGTCTGACAGGCATCTCAAACTCAAGATGTCCTGGCCAAAACAGAACTCTTGACTTTCAAACTCCAAACTTGCTCACACCTAATTATTTCATCATTATCCACTGAGAAAAAATCTAAGTATGATCTTCGATTCCTAGATTTCTCTTTTCCTCACATCTGTTGACTTTACCTTCAAAACGCAGCCCAAATTAGTTCCCTTCTCTCTATCATCACCCGAATTCAAGCTGACATCATCTCTTGCTTGTGTTGCTGGAATTCCCTAATTGTTCTTGCTTCCCTCTTGCCCTTCTATAATCCATATCCTGTGGTAGCGAGTGACTATCAGTAAGACAATCCTATGGCATCCCACCTAGAAGGAAAGTCAAGCTCCTTACTCCCTTACAAATCCCTTCAGTTACCCAGCACCTGCCTGTCTCTCCAACCTATTTGTTCATACTCTTATTCCCCTCACCCATTCCCATGAAGCCCTTGCTTGGGATCCTCCCAGGGCTGGCTTCTTTGTCCTTTATATTGCAACTTAAATTTCACCTTCTTTGAAACCTTCCCTGAAACCCTAGTATTCTTAGCATTTGCCCTCTCTTAAAATTTACTACTAGTAGATATTTTTCTTATTTCTGATCTCTGCCCAATCAGAAAGTCAACTCAGTGAGAACAGGGATCTTGTCTATTTTGTTCTCCACAATATCCCTCACTGCCTTGAGCATGACTTGGCACATAGTACATGGTGGAAGAAATGAAATTGAATGAACAAGTATGCAAATATATAAAAAGATATTCACCCAAAGATTGCCTGAATAGCAATACAAGTATAGCAAAAAACTAGAAACAACCTAAGAGCTGGAGGATTCCTTATATAGTATATCCATACAATGGATACAACCATTTAAAATAATGAGGTCAATCTCTAAATGCTGATATGGAAATAATGTCCAAGATGTGTTCATATAAAGTGTGGTAGCCAGTCTCCAATATGGCCCTCAGTGATCCTCGACTTCTGCTATTTATGCTCTTATGTAGTCCCCTTCCAAAGTGAATTGGAGTTAGTCTGTGTGACCAGTAGAGTAAGGTGGAGATGATGGTGTGACTTCTGAGGCTAGGTTCTAAAGGTCATTGCAGGTCCTCCTTGCTCTCTAGATCACTCATTTTGGGGGAGGCCAACCTTCGTGTTATGAGATGACTTGAGCAGGCCTGTGGAGAAGCCCTCATAGAGAGGAACCAAGGCTTCCTGCCACCAGCCAGCATCAACGTGCCAGCCCTGTGAGGAAGCCACACAGGAAGTGGATCCTCCAGCCCCAGTCAAGCCTTCAGATGACTGCCACCTCGTGAGATCCCAAGCAAGAACCACATGGCTAAACTGCTCCTCAGTTCATGACCCACAGAAACTGCGCCAATTAGCAAATGTTTATTGTTACTTTAAGCCACTAAGTTTTGAGGAAATTGATTATGCATAAATAACATACATAGTATAACTCTTTTACTTTTAAAAAGCATATAGGTACTTATACTTATTCATGCATAAAAAATACCTCAAAGGATGCACAAAGGGAGTAACTAGGTTCTGATGTGAATGGGTCCACTTTTCAGTATATGCTTTTATATTCTCAGATTTATTTACAAGAACCACTTATTACTTTTATAATTTTTAGGTTTATTTTTTGAAAGGTTTAAGCATCACAATATTAAGAGAGAAGCCACAATAATGGCCCTTCCTAAGCCTTCTTGTCCTTTTGTTTTCCTTGACTTTCTCCCACTCTCAAGACCTGGCTTTAGAATAGGCTCTTCTTTAAAGGCTTTCCATTAACCCAAATACTGGAGGATTTTTTTTTTAATATTGATTAATTTCACCGAGAACATTAATCCCACAGTTAGAATGTTGCTCATGTGGGAATCCTGATTTAAATTTGCATTTAATAAGGCAATAATGTTGCAATAACTGTGGGATGAGTGAATGAACCACTCACACTTGCTGGGTGCTGATGGCTTAACTAGAGTTTGTGGAGCCCACAGGCTAGGGCTGTGTTTTCTGCAGGAGGCGGTGCAGAACTGGTTGTGCCTAACTTCTCACCAATAAAGACAGACACTGGGAAATATTCCAAAGGCTGACCAACAGGTAGAGGCAAAGGCAGCTCATACCCAAACCACAGAATTCATCACACTCTTCCTCAAAAAAAGGCATTTCCAAAGTGTGACCTGAGTAACTCCAATTATTTACATTTAAACAACCATCTCAGTGACATTCCAAGGCTTTGGATAAAATGGAGGACCAGAGGGTCCTCAGGGTCTGGTTTTTTCCCCTTCAGAATGAGGAGTGGGAATGGACTAGACACATGCCTTTGACTAGTGTGAAATCAGAAAGTTCGCTTTTTAAGACAACATCCAGGGCTTCCCTGGTGGCACAGTGGTTGAGAGTCCGCCTGCCGATGCAGGGGACACGGGTTCGTGCCCCGGTCCGGGAAGATCCCACGTGCCGCGGAGCAGCTGGGCCCGTGAGCCATGGCCACTGAGCCTGCGCGTCTGGAGCCTGTGCTCCGCAACGGGAGAGGCCACAACAGTGAGAGGCCCGCATACCGCAAAAGGAAAAAAAAAAAAAAAAAAGAGACAACATCCAAGCTCTTCAGCAGACCCATGATTTTAATCGATGAGACCAGGGAACAGTATGATGAACTGTACCTTTGATTTGATAATACATTCCAGTCCTCCAAGGGCCTCCAGAGGGTTAAAGCTACAGGAACAAAGTTGTAATCAGTAAACTGTGCATACTGATGAGATTATAGCCCTAGGATTTATGAAATCTTGATAACTGGGAAATTAATTACCTCTGAAACTCCTGCTACAAACAACTGAAATGACATACAGAGAAATGCCCAAACAACTCCAATCAATCCAGTTTAACATGTGTCCCGCACAGTGGGACAATCCACATTCACTTTCAAATTAGGAGAGCTCTCCTTCAGTCAATGGAGCCAAAGGAGTGCAACATTCAAGTATTCAGATAGTTTAGAAAAATCAGAGCGCACTAAGACTGGGGGCACAGAGTAAAGACAAGAACATCCAGGGCACTTCCAAGCTCAGGTTCAGAGTTCCTCCTCCCTCCCGTCAGGGGCCTGATTCAGGTAGAACAAGACCTTTGTGAGCCACTCCTCAAAGGGAAAAGAAACAAACATGATTGGAAAAGAATTTGCTTTAGCAAACAAACACTCATGATTCTATTTCTCAAATCTTTTTTTTTTACACTTTTTAATGTAGATTCACAGACTTGGTGAAAATGAACCAAGAAAAATACTTCTTCGATAGGTAGTGATTAAGTTATGATCACCTGTGCACAGAATACTACCTAGGCACTGAAAATAATGAGGAAGATCCATATGAACTGATTTAGAAGTTGACATATACATGCACATATATGTATTTACATACACATACATATTATTTTAAGAGTATAACATACATATAACATACATATTACATATATTTTCTATACATTATAAAAATTAGTTCCCTCTGAGAAATAAGAATGGGCATGAGTAGCAAAGAAGTAAATTTTTTTAATTTTATATATTTTTATTCAGTTTGATTTTTTTAACCATCAGCATGTATGATAAAAATGACTAATTAAGAAATAGCAGGGGGCTTCACTGGTGGTGCAGTGGTTGAGAGTCCGCCTGCCAATGCAGGGGACACGGGTTCGTGCCCCGGTCCGGGAAGATCCCACATGCTGCGGAGTGGCTAGGCCCGTGAGCCATGGCTGCTGAGCCTGCGCGTCCAGAGCCTATGCTCCGCAACGGGAGAGGCCACAACAGTGAGAGGCCCGCGTACCACAAAAAAAAAAATAATAATAATAATGATAAATAAATAGCAGGGACTTCCCTGGTGGCGCGTGGTTAAGAATCCGCCTGCCAGTGCAGGGGACATGGGTTCGATCCCTAGTCTGGGAAGATCCCACATGCTGCGGAGCAACTAAGCCCGTGCACCACAACTACTGAGCCTGCGCTCTAGAGCCCATGTGCCACAACTACTGAGCCCACGTGCCACAACTACTGAAGCCCATGTGCCTAGAGCCCGTGCTCCGCAACGAGAAGCCTGCGTACTGCACCGAAGAGTAGCCCCCACTCACCGCGACTAGAGAAAGCCCGCGCGCAAAAACAAAGATCCAACACAGCCAAAAATAAATAAATAATTGATTAATTTTTAAAAATCACTTAAAAAATAGCAAATACCAAACAAATGTTTTCCATGGGATGAGCCCACAGACCACCTGCAGGGCCCCTGAGAGCCATTTGTTTCTTCTCCCTTTTATCCTGTGTCCACCATCTTTTGCTTTCCCACCTATAAAATGGGAACCCCACTATGAGACAGCCTGCTATGAGACTGAAAGCAGAGCCTGCAAGGAAGGCAGGGAGGGTGTATCTGGCACTGAAGTGAAAGGGGGCAAATCAGAAATGAGATGACATCAGTAGTTAGAGAGTAACAGTAATAATGCTACATAAAATTTATGAGCATATATATGCCAAACATTTAATCCTAATAACTCTATAAGATACTATTATCCTCATTTTACAAATGAGGAAACTGAAGCACAGAGAAGCATCTTCCCTAAGTTAAACAAAACAAAGAAATAATGGAGTCAGAATTCAGCCCTGACTGGCAGCCACTAAGCTGTGCTGCTTCAATACAAACTAAAATAACAATGAGATTTTTTCCTATCAGATTGGTAACATTTCAAAAGATTGATGGGGCTTCCCTGGTGGCACAGTGGTTAAGAGTCTGCCTGCCGAAGCAGGGGACACGGGTTCGTGCCCCAGTCTGGGAGGATCCCACATGCCACGGAGTGGCTGGGCCCGTAAGCCATGGCCGCTGAGCCTGCGTGTCCAGAGCCTGTGCCCTGCAACAGGAGAGGCCGCAACAGCGAGAGGCCCATGCACCGCAAAAAAAAAAAAAAAAAAAAAAAAAGAAGATTGATGGATGAGCATTTCAGGAAATAGGTGCAAACATACATTTTGGTAGAAGTATAAATTACTGAAGGCCATTTGGCAAGCGTTACCTAAATTTTAAATGGGCATCGATAACTTTTGACCTGGTCATTCTACTTTCAGGACCTCATCCTACAGAAATACTCACAAAGATGTCTACACACAGATGTTCAATGAGACACTTTTTTGTTTTTTAAACTAGTTAATTAATTAATTAATTTTATTTTTGGCTGCGTTGGGTCTTTGTTGCTGTGCGCGGGCTTTCTCTAGTTGTGGTGAGCGGGGGCTACTCTTCACTGTGCATGCAGGCGTCTCATTGTGGTGGCTTCTCTTGTTGGGGAGCACAGGCTCTAGGTGCGAGGGCTTCAGTAGTTATGGCACTCGGGCTCAGCAGTTGTGGCTCATGGGCTCTAGAGCACAGGCTCAGTAGTTGTGGCACGTGGGCTCAGTTGTTCTGTGGCACGTGGGATCTTCTCAGACCAGGGCTCGAACCCGTGTCCCCTGTACTAGCAGGTGGATTCTTAACCACTGCATCACCAGGGAAGCCCAGCACTGTTTTAAAAGAGGAAGAAAAAAAAACAGGGAGAGAGAGAAACAATTTCAGGAGCCATAGGTAGGAAATAACTAAATGACTAAAACGTCACAATATATCCAAAATATTAAGTAGTCTGTATCCTTTAAAAATGGAGGTCAATTCATAGATGCAGACGTGGAAAGAATTCTAAAATGTGGTTAAAAGAAAAACACTTATCACAGAGCAATGTGTATAATATGGCCCTATTTACGTAAAAAATAAGATGTGAGAATCACTTACATTTCTTCTTAGAAGAGTGATGCCTTTGCTTCCCTTCTCTCACTCCCTCCCTCGAAAACAAAAATGAAGGCAAAAGCCACATAATTCAGAGATAAGTTAGATAAAGAGATAAATCAGTCATGTGTTATTTATAAATCAATCATACAATAAAACAATTATTTTAAAAGGTCACAAATACACCAGTTGTATAAAGTCAGCTTGGAGTCAAGTACCTCTTTAAACACATTGCAAATCACTTCTATTTCAGAAGTTCTTTTCCAAACAGATGTGGTTCAAACCCAGTGACAGTTTTATAATTTCATATTTGATAACAAGTCAACAAAACTGGCAATAAATAGTCCAACAATAATTTTTTAAAATACTAAGTGGTAAACACTATTCCTAGTTGTGAAACAATCTATTATTCAGACAACCTGAAGATTTTATTGAAGTCAGTAAAGAGTTACACAAGGGCTTCCCTGGTGGCGCAATGGTTGAGAGTCCGCCTGCCGATGCAGGGGACATGGGTTCGTGCCCCAGTCCGGCATGATCCCACATGCCGCGGAGCGGCTGGGCCCGTGAGCCATGGCCACTGAGCCTGCACGTCCAGAGCCTGTTCTCTGCAACGGGAGAGGCCACAACAGTGAGAGGCCCGCGTTCCGCAAAAAAAAAAAGAGTTACACAAAATTTATTTTTCTACATTTAAAATCCTTGCTGTATTTTCCCTGAAGTGGTAATGATATACACAAAAGCTCAAAGGATTGATAAATAATTGAAAGTCTCAATGAGTCAACAAACAGAATTCATTATAAGCTGAACATAAAAGAGACACACAACATTCTTTTTGCTTCTCTTTTCAAAAACTGCCATGGCCCCTTGTCAAGTCGGAGCAGTACCCAGACCAATAGTTCCCAAAGTTTGGAGTGCATGAAAATCTTGTTAAAATGAAAGTTCCTGGGCCCTGTCCCCAGATTCTGAGCTCTGATTCCTGAGTATAATGAATCTGCATTTTTCAACAGGATCCACAAGGATTTTGATGAGGTGGTACAAGAACCCCACTGACCATTCAAAACTGTCCAGTCCTAACTTATTGCCATTGGTTGGAAACCTGATTCTGGGCAGCTGCCTCACCTCTTTAGTTTCCTTATCCTTAAAGCCAGTCAATTGGACCAATCATCTCTGAGGGCCCTGAAGCCCTAACATGGTTGTGACTGACCCCAGATGTAAAATGTAGTTTTAGCTAAGAACTTAGTCTTCACGCCAATACTAGTCTTTGCAAATCACTGGGTTTCTGTCTTTTCTCCACCTTCTGAAAAGTCTGCTTCCATCAGTTCCGTTTCCAAGAGCACCTGAGTAGAGGAATTCTGAAACTGACATCTATGTTAATTTGGGGGACTTTCCTTATGCAAACAGGGAAGCTCCCAGCAATCCTGAGAGGTGTTGCATATACATGGTATGTGGTGAAACCCACTTGGTTGGGAAACAACAGAAGCATCCCCATAATGTTAATCAGGTTCCAAATCCCCCTACATAACTTCCACCCGAGGAGCTAGAAAACTCAATTGGAGGTTTTAACACTGGTTGAACTTGAAGAGTAAGAGCTGGATTTCCTAGAGAATTTAAGTGATGTGAGGGATACTTGCATCTGCTTTACAGTACGGACACTCTGACAAAGCAGAGCATTCTTTGCATGATCCCTGAAGTCTTGTGAAATGAAGTAATAGACAAAGGGGTCAATGCAGCTGTTGAGGGTGGAGAGGCAGAGGGCTACGATGTACAGGGCATAGACGTGGCTCTGGCCCCAGTTTTTAATCAGGAAGTAATGCACCACGAGCAGAAGGTTACTAGGAGTGAAGCAGATCAGGTACATGGCCAGGACAGTGACAATGAGCTTGATGGCTCTCTGCCTCTTCTTTCCTGAGTTTTTATCCAAGGCAGAAGATTGGAGGGTCCGGATCATCAGCACATAGGCAAAGGCCGTAAGGAAGGCGGGGAACAGAAAGACTCCGATGGCCAGAGAGAGGAAATAATTGAACATGTCCCCCACCAACACCTCCTTTGGCAAAACATCATGACAGGTCGTGATGTTAAGGGCTGGAATGTAGATGGCCTGCTTCACAGTGTATAAGGGGATAGTAACCAGCAGAATCAGCAGCCATATTCCCAGGGAGACACTGAGGGCAATGCTTGCCTTCTTCATGGGGTACACCATGGGGTTCACGATGACCCAGTATCTCTGCACACTGAGACAGGTCATGAAGAGGATGGAGCAGTACATGTTGCCATAGAAAAAGCCAATGAGTACCTTGCAGAGAGATTCCCCGTAAATCCAGTTGTTGCCATGGACGTGATAGGCAATCTTCAAAGGGAACCAGATAACAGAGAGGAGGTCCGCCAAGGCCAGGTTGGCCATGTAAATCACAGCAGGGTGCTTCTTCTTCGTTCGGAAAAGAAAGACCCACAGGGCCATGCCATTACTTGGTAAACCAACCGCAAATACGATCGTGTAGACAGTTGGAAGAAAGACAGTAGTCAGTTTTCCAGTGAGGACAGAGGCAGAAAACTCATCCACAGAAACGCCTGGTTCCACTGTTGCTCCTCTCCCAGTGACCTGAGGTGAGTTATCAACATAACCAATGAGACTTCTTCCTTTAGAGGGTCTACTGGTTCCTGCGCAAGAAAGGCAAGGCAGACGAGGGTCATTACAGCAATCAATGTTTCCACAGAAATGCTGGTTTGTCCAAATAAAATCACTTTAAAGAAAGACAGAAGGGCCGGTGGGAAGGTCACGGACAAGATGGGGCTGCTAAGCGCTACAGTTACCTGAACATTTGGGCAGAAGAGGAAAGGAGGAGAGCAGCTGAGGAGAAAAAGAAGCAGAATGAACTGAAAGGGATGGAGAGAGAACTGGCATGGATAGCACAGCATGTTATGGCAGCCCTGCCTTTCTCCAGAGCAGTGTAGTTGAAGAAAGCTTCCTGTGCTGTGCGAAAGAAGAGAAAGGAAAAAGACAGGAGGAGGAGTACACAAAATACTTATGGGTGCTTTCTTTGGGTGATGGAAATACTGGGATTTCTATGGTCTGGATTTGTTTGCTTGCTGCTTTTTTTTTTTTACAGTAGGTTTTTTTTTTTTTTTTTTTTTTCTGTACGCGGGCCTCTCACTGCTGTGGCCTCTCCCGTTGCGGAGCACAGGCTCCGGACACACAGGCTCCGCGGCCATGGCTCGCGGGCCCAGCCGCTCCGCGGCATGTGGGATCCTCCGGGATCGGGGCACGAACCCGTGTCCCCTGCATCGGCAGGCGGACTCTCAACCACTGCGCCACCAGGGAAGCCCTACAGTAGGTATTTTTTATGGGAGGGTTGTGAAGTATGTGTAGAATATAACATTGATTTCTATGAATCTCGAAAAAAGTGACAGTATTTCAATTTATTTTTACAAACTGTCCACACTCATTAGTTCCTACCTGTTCTCATCATGGCCATCTATCTCCCTTGGGGCTATAAGACAGGATCCAGCCTGGCCTGTCACTCCCTAGCCCAAAGTCCAACACGGTGAGATTCCCAGGAGCACAGAGATAGTCCCTCTCCAGCCACAAGGACAGCCTCCGCCGTGGGCAGGGATCCCCCACTTCTGTGTGGGCTTCTTGGAGACTTTCCCATGGAAGCCAGAGGGCAGGCAAGCCTTCCGGCCTCAAGGTCACTGGACGGATAGGTACATGATTTCTGTTCAGACAAATCTGTATTCTGACTTTTAAGCAAGTAACATGGCAAGCTTTAACAATTTCCACTCTCATCCCCATATTATGAATTAAACTTTACAAATCACAAACCAATGGCATAGCCAGCCTATGCCAATGAAGTGCTCATGGACCTGCAGATGAACGTGAGGGACAACGTGAGGACATGGAAGGATCTGACTTTAATTCTGGGGAAGAGCAGTCCTTCACCATGGCACTACAGTATGCCAGGGAGGATGTTCAAACTACTCACAAGTTTATCTGATAATTTGTACGTTTAGTCATCATTTTTTCCTCTCCTACCTTTGTGCCCATGTTCAGCAGGATTATTCACTTCTCTTAAGGCTTCCCTACTAAGAAGTGACAGTGATTAGGGTAGGTGGAGGATGAAAGGGTGTAGAGATCAATACTTCACTTTTCATTCAGCAGAGTGGGTAGCCCCCCAAAAGAGATGTCCGTGTCCTAATCCCTAGAATCTGTGATCCTTACCTTATTTAGAAAAAAGGGCTTTGTAGATGCAATTAGGATCTTGAGATGGGAAGATCATCCTGGATTATCCAGGTGGGCCCTAAATCCAATGACAATTGTCTTTATAAGAGAAAGGCAGAGGGAGATTTGAGAGAGAAAGAAGACAGAAAGGAGAAAGCAATGTGAAAATGGAGGCGGAGATTGGAGTAAAGCCAAGGAACAAGCTAAGGAATGCCAAGGAATACCAACAGCCACCAGTAGCTGGAGGAGGCATGGAAAGGAGTCTCCCCTAGAGCCTTGAGAGGTGCCCACACCTGATTTCAGACTCTTGACCTCCAGAACTGTGAGAAAATAAGTTCTTACTAACTGAAAACAACAGCTCATGGCAATTTGTTATGGCAGCCACAGGAAGTTAGTACACTTAGGAACAGACTCATCTCTTCTTCCAATTTCTTTTATAATTTTTTCAAAAGAGCATGAATTATTTTTAAATTTAAAAATTAAAATAATATTCCTACATATTACAGTGTTCTTCAAAGCTTGACCATAACCCACAGTAAGAAACATATTCTATATGGTAACCCAGTTCTGATACACATAACCATAATGGAAAAAAGGTTTCACAAAATAATAATTAGCCTTATTGTGCAGGGTACACTCTAATACTTTCTGTTGTATTCTGTTCCGTTCTTATAAAATCCAGTCACCACCTTCTACATTGATTTCATGACCCACTTATACATGTTTTTCGCAACCAGTTTAGCAGAGTGACCGATGTTACACAGCACAAGAGAATAGTAACGACATATTTATAGACTGGTAATGTCTGTGGAACTCGCTCCAGGAGCCAAAATGGCCAGAGTCGCTGTGTGAGATTACAGGTTTAATTCCAGGACTGTCCTAATTCCTTTACCCTTAATTCCTAATTTCCTTATCCCCATGGTCCCTGGCGAAGCCCTGGACCTAGCACCTGGGGTGGATTGAAAAGCTCAGCTAGCCCTACCCTACCGATGAAGGAAAGGAAGGAGAATCAAGAGCCCAGCTCATGTCTTTAGAACAGCTGTAGCCTGGCCCAGTTAGTACCCAAACCACACAGACGCCGGCAGGGGATTCCAGGAGTACAGCCCTGCAACAACCCTACAACCCTTTTTTTTTTTTTTTTTTTTTTTTTTTTACCAAGCAAAGAACTTTATTAATCTTTGTTTCAAACTTCATTCCCAGGCTTCCTCAGCTTAATTAGCTGCAAAGAATGAATTGTATATAAGCAAAAACTGAAAAGAGCTGCAGTGTCCAGGGGCTTGGGCTTAAAAATATTAGAGTTCTAGATTTTATCAGATCCATAAACAAAATTTTAAAAAGCAGTCATAATATAAAATAGCAGCTCCCAGTAACTTCTTCAAGATTTATCTTCTTCAGAAGTTGACTCAATTCAGTTTGCTTCATTTTTGGAAGCCTCATCAAAATTCTCCACAAGATCTGGAACTTCATCATCATCATCCTCTCCAGTAGCAAGTGGTGCTTTTCCATCCACAGATTGTTTGGGCAGAGCTTCAGCCAGTCTCCTTAAACTGGTCAGACTGTCTGCGCCAAGCTGGTTTAAGATGCTGGGTAGCATTTCTGTCAGCTGCTTCGTCTCAGCATGGCCTGTAATGGTGAAAGTGTTTGCTGCCAGAGATGCCTGAACTTTAGGGTTGCAAAATAAAACCACCTTAATACCAACAAGCACCCGCGTGTGTCCAGCGTTGCTTTCAACACTTCACGTGTATTAGCTTACTTCACTTTCACAACACCTTATGAGGAAGTACTATTATTAGAGCTGCATTTTCTAGATGCATAAACTGAAGCTTGAAAAAACGGAGTAACTTTTCCAAGGCTGAACAGTTGTTAGGTAGGGGAGTCAGGATTGAACCCAAGGCAGTCCGTTTCTAGACTCCCTGGTTCTAACCCCTAGATCACACTGAGCCTCGGAGACCGACGTGAGGTTACGCGCTGGAGTCTATTGAGACCAACCTAACCTGTGCGGATTCCACACGTTTGTTCTCAAACAGAATTTTTTTTTTTTTTTTTTTTGCGGTACGCGGGCCTCTCACTGCTGTGGCCTCTCCCGTTGCGGAGCACAGGCTCCGGATGCGCAGGCTCAGCGTCCATGGATCACGGGCCCAGCCGCTCCGCGGCATGTGGGATCTTCCCGGACCGGGGCACGAACCCGTGTCCCCTGCATCGGCAGGCGGACTCTCAACCACTGCGCCACCAGGGAAGCCCCGAAAAGAAAATTTTAAATGTAAAATTTGACCATTTTAACACCCCCGCTTTGAACTAGCCCTTCCTCTAATAATTTATATATTTATTGGTATTAATATTAACATGTTCTGGAAGACTTTCAGAGGTGTAAGAGAATCCTATAAATTCTCCATTGGTTTGAAAAGCGGTTACCGGCTCTCTGGAGAGGCAGGTGTGGCAAAGATGGTGACTGGACAGTGGACCCCTGTTCTGAAGACTCTTCCATTCAGAGAGCTGGGGCACCCAACCCAGAAACAGCCCACCAGAGACCAAGTCAATGAGTCAGACTGCGTTTCTGCAGAATGGAGCCACCAAGATTTTCTAATTACCACAAAAAGACTCAATTTTTTCCCTTGGTACCAAAACAAACCAAAAAAATTACATAACTTGCTTTATAAAAGGGAAGAAAATCTAAGCATTGATTGTCCGGAGTTACCCACATCACAAACATGATAACCAGACGTTATTTGCCTCCGAAGGGAAGAAGTACCTATGAAGTAATCTTGCAACAAGCAAACGAACGAACGAACCCTCATCTGAACAAGCCCCTGGATTCAACTGCCAAATTAATAGAAATAAAGGGGACAGGGGCCTCCCTGGTGGCGCAAGTGGTTGAGAGTCCGCCTGCCGATGCAGGGGATACAGGTTCGTGCCCCGGTCTGGGAGGATCCCATATGCCGCGGAGCGGCTGGGCCCGTGAGCCATGGCCGCTGGGCCTGCGCATCCGGAGCCTGTGCTCCGCAACGGGAGAGGCCACAACAGTGAGAGGCCCACATACCGCAAAAAGAAAAAAAAAAAAAAAGGGGACAATAGGACATGTTAAATAACATAAGAATGTCATCAGCAAAATCCAGGCTGTGGAAACTGCTGCAGGATAAGGACCTTATTTCTTCAAAATATAAATTACAAGGCAAAAACCAAGAAAGAGGTGTGGGGCCTCCCTGGTGGCGCAAGTGGTTGAGAGTCCGCCTGCCGATGCAGGGGATACGGGTTCGTGCCCCGGTCTGGGAGGATCCCATATGCCGCGGAGCGGCTGGGCCCATGAGCCATGGCCGCTGAGCCTGCGCGTCCGGAGCCTGCGCGTCCGGAGCCTGTGCTCCGCAACGGGGGAGGCCACAACAGTAAGAGGCCCGCATACCGCAAAAAAAAAAAAAAAAAAAAAAAAGAAAGAGGTGTGGAGGTAGGGCTCATAAATTAAAAGACTTAAAAGACAATATTAACCTTATATAATGTGTGGACCCTGTTTGGATCCTGATTCAAACAAACTATTAATATAGTATTTATGACACTTATGAAACAATTAGAAATATGAACACTGACTCAGTATTTGATTATATTACCCAATTTTTGTCAGTGGTTATTATGTGGTGATGTTTGAAAAGGAAATTGCCATCTTTTATGAATACATACTGAAATATTTTAAGATGAAATTATATGTGGATTTATTTCCAAATAACACAAGGAGGGGAACCCTCAGGTGCTGCTGGTGGGAATGTAAAGTGATGCAGTCACTGTGCAAAATAATTTGGCAGTTCCTGAAACGGCTCACCATAGAGTTGCCATATGACTCATCAATTCTTACTCCTAAGTATACACCCAGGACAAATTAAAACACGTGTTCATACAGAAACTTATACAGGAATGTTTGTAACAGCATTATTCATAAAAGCCCCAAAGAAGAAATAACAAAATGTCCATCAACTGATGAATGGGTAGACAAAATGTGGTATACGTATACAATGGAACATTATTTAGCCATAAAAGGAAATGAAAAACTGATACATGCTACAATACAGATGAACCTTGAAAAGGTTATGCTTTTGAAAGAAGTCAGTCACAAAGGAATATGTATTGTATGATTCCATTTATAATAAATGTCCTGAATAGGAAATCCATAGACAAAAAGTAGATTAGTGGTTGCCAGGAGCTGGGGAATGGGGCAAATTGGGGGGTGATGGCTAAGAGCGGGGGGGTGGGGAGTGGGATGTTCTTATGGGGTAATCAAAATATTCTAAAGTTGATTGTGGTAATGGATAGACAACTGTGAATACTCTAAAATGCACTGAATTGTAGACCTGGAATAGGTGAATTGTATGGTCTGCAAATTATATCTTAAAGCTGTTAAAGAATAACACAGGAAGGAGGGCAGGAAGGAGGCTGGGGCATCATTATTGAAGCTGAGTGAGAGGTACCTGGGATTCAGTGTAATATTCTACTTTCACATGTCTAAAGTTTTCCATAAAAATAAACTCATGCCAGGTCAGGAAGGTTCATGTAAAGACAGATAAAAATCTATTTTAAATAAGAGTACTAAAATAAAGGGGAGGCGGGGGAGAGCCAAGAAATACTACAAAAAGTTAGGGAAGGGTTCAAAGAGAGAGAGAGAGAAAGAAAAATTTCCTGAGAATATTCCAACATACGACCTTGAATGATCTCAATCTGAAATACCAGTCGTATTAGCTATGTTCATTGTACCAGTGACAGAGCACACGAGCAGCATGCTGCTTGGTATAACACTGGGCAGTTCTAACACTGGTAAAGGTCAAGATGCTGCTCAAAGTTCCCTGAAGCCCTTTCAGCACAGCGCACAGACTTTTACCTCGTACAGCATCCTATCCCAGTCACCCCAACTACAGAACTTGTCTAGAACTGATGCTATTCCAGCTTCCGACTCTATAACCCATCTGTACACCAGACAAAATCATTTCTATTTTAGAGAGTGAAGATGAAGTTAAATGTACATATGAAGTTTAAACACATGTAAAAGGTTTAAACATACAAAAGCATTCTCCATTTGGGACCTGTAATCAACAATACTTGCCCAAGTACACAAGAATACGCACCCGCTGATGCTCAAGGCAGCATGCCCCCACCCCAATTACAAACAAACAGGAAATAAGCAACATTCATCAACCACCATTCCTAACTTACCATATCCTCAGCACAGTCCCTAGCATTAATAGCAGACACTACACTACTTAATAAGCATTGAAATGGAAAGATAGTCACAATATGTCCATTGAAAAAAAAACAACTGGCAAAATAATATGCTTCCATCTATATAACAAAATTATAATTTGTTTGCAAATCTGAAGTCTAGAAAAATACCCACTAAACTATAAACAACAACCATCTCTATAGAGTAAAATGGATGGGGAGGGAAACTTACTTTTTTTACTTCACACCCCTCTATGTTGTTTGGATTACTTTTTCAAAGGAGTATAAATTGGTACAATCTATTTGGAGGGCAATTTGGCAAAAATATCAAAATTTTCAGTGGGCTTGCCCTATGACTCATCAATTTATTGCTAGGAATTTGTCCTGCACATATACTAGCTAAAGTGCACAAAAACACTATGTACGAGAATATTTACTAGAATATTGTTTACCATGGTAAAACAAAAATGGTAGTTTCAATGACCATCGAAAAACAAAAACGGCTAGTTCAATAATTTATGGCATTTATACAATGAATAATATTCCCTCTACACAAGTAAGGACAGATTTTTTTTTATACTGACCATGAATAGATCTACTAGGTTAAAAAAAAAATAACTGTAGGACAGAATGTACTACAGTTAGCAAATGAAGAATGAAGTGAAGGGACTTGCCCAGAGTGACCTGGTGGTTGACGGCAGTTCAGCATTTAAGTCTGCTTATGTAGACTTAATGTATGATCCTTCTATTGTTACAAAATACATATATTTCTGCATAGAGAAGTCTGTTGAGAGTGAAGAGGGGAGAGAAGGGGAGAGAAGAGGGGATGTTTCTCTTTCTTTTTAACTCTTCTGATTTGTACAATTTCGGGGACAAAATGCATGGAAAACTTCTAACTTTAAAAACGCTACCTGTTCTTTGTTATATTAAGCATCCACCTGTTGCCCACCCTCCCAACCAAAGCAAGTACAGAGCAGCTACTTTATTTGTTTAAACTCTCCTCTTGTGTTCTTTCCCCTACTATCCTGCTCACCCCGAATCTTCTTTTGCTCCGACCTTTGGGAGCACAGATCAAAAAAAATAAAAGCTTCAGTTGCTCGGTACCCCTTCTCTAGGTAAACTTTAGTCAACTTTCTCGTGTTCTTTCAGGATGAACTGTTTTCCTCTCAACACTTGTCCAGCTAATAAAACCATAAGAAACACAAACACAGACTTCACTAAAACATTGCCTATCAAGGTTAATTAGTAACTACAATGCCAGGAAGGTGACCAAACACAAATTTAAAGTCCCATCTTCATGTTCTATGTGTTCTCTCTTATTACAAAACACTGGAAATAGCCCATGTGTCTATCAATAGAGGACCAATTAAAAATTATGATACATCCATTGACAACATTTTAGAGTCATTAAAAATGTTTTATATTTACTGATATGCTACTGATGTTTATATAAACACATACTTGTACAAAAAAAATTTCTCTGTGAATATGTATTTTATGCACGGATGTATGAAAGCATGAGAAAGGCTAGAAACCAAAATGTTAGCAGTGCTTTGGATATGGAGGGTGATTTAATTAATGCAACCCCTTTTTTGGACTCATTTTTCCTTTACAGTGATCACATACAGCTTGTATAATTAAAAAACAATTACAAAAAAACCACACGTTTCAGTCTCCAAAAGAAAAATGGAATGACTGCATTACAGGGGACTTCTCAGGTTCGTGACATGGTGGAAAGAAGTAAGTGCCTGAAAGAAGCAGACTTAAATGCTGAACTGCCGTCAACCACCAGGTCACTCTGGGCAAGTCCCTTCACTTCATTCTTCATTTGCTATTTTACTGAGGTCCTTTAGGGAATGAGACTGTGCTGGACCGTGGTGATGGAGGTGCCGCTAGGGGTCCCTGGCCTCCTGGAGTACGTGATCTGGTGGGGAGACAGATGAAACATATTTACAGAAATAACTATCGATTACTGTTGTGATCAGAAAGAAAGCAGAGGCTGATGGACAGTTTTCCTTGCCCCTCACTCAATTCAGTGGCCCGTATCTGTAAAACGAGAAGGTTACACTCTAGGTTGAGTTCCCTTCCATAAGGCAGTCTTTTGGGGAAAAACCTTGGGGAAGAAAAATCAAACCTAGGATGTGTCCTGCTGCAAACTGAGGGGCACACCTTAGGGTCGAACCGAAGAGGGTAAGCAAAGACAGGTGCTAAAGGGCAGAAACACTGGTGATGCCCTGTTTCTTAATCAAAATCAATCTAGCTTCAAGTTGTGAGGAAAGCTCCATCTACCTAAAGTCTCGCTGTTACTTAACTGACCCTTTAGGACAGTTACCCTGCAAAGGAGTAAAAATATGTGGAGGGGAAAAAAAGTGCAATATTAAATACTTCAGGTTAACAAGTAACTTGATTTTTGTTGTTGTTGTTAAGTCCCCCTTATACTTCAGGAATCCCCCCAGCTCCAGCCCCTCACTTTGTAAACAAGAACAAGCCAGACACTCGGGCAAGCTTCCTATAGGAACCATTTGAATCATAAAACAGATGAATCATCAACATCCACATATTTTTTTTTAAAAAATGTTTGCACATACTAAGCTTTGCTCCTAAATTTTAAGTTTATGTTTAAAACATAAGGGTAAACGGACATGAGTGCATCACAGTTTCAGTACTTTCTGTAAATAAATAAATGCCTTTATTCTTGCTTTTTAAATTTTTAATACATCTTTATTGGAATATAATTGCTTCATAATACTGTGTTAGTTTCTGTTGCACAACAAAGAGAATCAGCCATATGCATACACATGTCCCCATATCCCCTCCCTCTTAAGCCTCCCTCCCACCATCCCTATCCCATCCCTCTAGGTCATCGCAAAGCACCGAGCCGATCTCCCTGTGCTATGCGGCTGCTTCCCGCCAGCCAACTATTTTACATTCGGTAATGCTGTCAATAAAATGTGTACCAGGGGTGCAGTTTCCAAGTATCCACCAAAATACCCTTTGCTGTAACTCCAAAGGGAAAAGAATCACATTCTTCCGTCTAATTCAAATTCACAGTGACTTGCTCTTTTACAATGTCTTTATGAAGAGGATAAAAGTGAGAACCTGCCTTTTACAACAGGTCTGCAAATTTCGCAGGGAAATTAAAACTTCCCTTTTAAGGCTACCCTGGCTGCCCCAAACAGCGGGGCGTCCTTTAGCATCACAGCAGTGCCATACCAGGCTTAACAGCGCCTACGCCCACGGAGGCCTGCTCAGCCCGGGAGGCTTCACCCGCAGCCGAACAAGTTCGAGCACACCCAGGGCAGCACACCCGTGGAACCCGGCTGCGGCGTACAAACTGGCACCTGAGCGCCGCCAGGGACGGCTCCCGTGCTGTTCCCTTCCTGGGGCGGGCAGCCTCCGGCCTACAGACCTGAGCCGCAGCCAGCATGGCACTGAAGGCCGGGGAAAACCAGGGCCGTAAGGTCACTTGGTCGAATTTTACAGGGTCGAAGAAGTTCCATTCACTTAATCCGCCCAACTGGCCTAAACCTCGGGGTGAGCGCTCGTCACCCCAAGAACCCAGCAGGGTCCGGCCCTGACTTCCACACCCCGGCTGTGCCCTGTGCCAGAGGAGCTGCAGGCCCCGGGGGCGTCTGGAACGCCGTGGGCCGACCCCAAAGAGTGGCCTCCAAAAGTTGAAGGAGGCTGCAAAAAGCGAGGCAGAAAGTTCCCAGGCCGCGGGCTCCCATCCACACCACCCCGCTCTGAGCCATCAACTCGCTAACTCCGCGGGTCCCGCAGGACCAGCCCGGAAGAGTCTCAAGGGTGTGCGAAATGTTCCTTAAGGATTTTCGTGTTTGCGAAGAAACCCACCGACGCCCGAGAGGCTAAGCCCTCTGGGTACTCCGTAGAAGCGAGCACTCCGCTCCCTCCCTTTCCCCTCCGTAGACTTCAGCCTCTCCCGCTTGTCCCAGCCGGTTGCTCCCCGGGCGCAGGGATCCCCCTTCAAAGCCGCCGAGAGGAAACTGCGGGATGTCGGGAGGAGTTGGCGGCGGCGGCAGAACACCCTTCGCGCACCTGCCCCTCTTCCCCCACCTGCCCATGGTGCCCAGGACCCCCGCTCCATAGCCGCACGAGCCCTCCTTGGCCAATTTCTCACCTAGGACGGTGCGATTGCAGGAGGCAGAGGTCCCCATCAGGATGACGCCCCCCAGCAGCCACGCTGCGCTCAGGCTTCGCATCCTTCCAGCAGCCCTGACACCCGGCGGGCGGGGAATTCGCTGCCAGCGATTCGAAACTCAGAGTCCCACTCACCGCTAGGAGAGAAAGCCACCCTCCCACCTGCCCCTAATTGGAGCCTCTGCGCACGCCTCACCGGAGCTGGAAAAGTTTCAGTGAAACTCGAGAAGCTCGACATACCTGCGCGACGCCACGCCCCGGGGCCGGAACGCAACGCTCGGCTCTGCGGTTCGAAGACCGGGCGCCCCGGCCCCGCCCCCGGCCGCCGCCCGCACGCTGTGGCCCCGCCTCCGCCGCCCCAGGGGCGCCAGCCGCTAAGGAGCTGTATCGGAATGCAAACGGCTGGAACGCTCAGATCGCAAGGCCGAAAACTACCGTTAACCTTTAATTACTCCTAGGGAGCCAGCCAGCGTTGTCCATCCCTATATCTCCCCTTTCCTAAATGGCAAAAAGCCAAGACCCGAGCTCGCTGCAGTTATCGTCGGTACTTGGTAGAGACTTCCCAGTGTCGTGGGCACTGTGGGATGAGGGGTGAGCTTCTAATCTGCATTGGCAGGATGGACGTCTGCGGACACCCGCGAACGCGATGGGGAGCAGGAAGGGGTCCCGGCCAACCGGAGTAATCAGGGATCTGGGTTTAGGTTTCCGCTCTGATGTTAACTAGCTGTGACCCCTAGTAATACTCTCACCCCCTTCTAGGCCCCTTTCCCAGTCTGTGAGGTGGTGAGGGAGAAAACATTTGTAACAGCTACTTGAAGTACCGCGTATAAATGATTTAGGAGCACAGTCTAGATTAATCCCAAAACAACCCGCGCAATAAGTTTAACTATTATTACCATTTTACAGATGAGGAAATAGAACTGAGAAAGGTTGGATAAATTGCCCACAGTCACACAGTTGGTAGACACAGTTTGTAAATGTTCATCACAAGAAAACTTTAGTCTGTGACTTCTGCTTTCTTCTATTAATCACTGCACTATAAATGCTCCCACCAGCATCTTTTCTGCATTGGGATCCCACAGTCCAAAGAAATATATAAGCAGTATGTACACCTGTATGTATGTATGTATGCAGAAATATATAAGAGGGGGTGTGGGGAGAAGAAGTGGGAGACTGGGGATCGCTGCACAGGTCCTTCATTATATTGGTAATGTCTTTTTACTTGCTTTAAAAAGATAAAATAAAGTGTACTGTAATTCATTTAAACTCTTGGGTAGTGGAGGAGCAGAGAAGAGAAACGTGAGTGCTGTCCTGAGATACTTGAAGAGTTAGCATGTAGAAGAGGATTAGACATGTTTTGACTAGCTCCAGAGAGCAGAACTAGGTAGTAGCCACAGTGGGGGGCTGGTTTCAGCTCAATGTAGAAAGAGATTTTTAACAGGGCTCGCTGGGGGAGTTCCCTGGTGGTCCAATGGTTAGGACTCGGCTCTTTCACTTCCGTGGCCCAGGTACAATCCCCGGTGGGGAAACTAAGATCCCCGAAAGCCGCCAGGCATGGCCGTAAACAAACAAACAGCCCCCTGCTGTAAATAAATAAATAAGTAAAAAAATAAATAAAAACAGGGCCCCCTGGTCCCAGTCCTGGGGGCTGCCTGGTGAGGTTAAGGGCTGGGTCACTGCAGGGCTTACAGCAAAGGACCAGGGCATCCGTCCTGCAGGTTGGAGAGGGAATTCCCTCCCAGGATCAGGGGTCAGATTGGGTGAGTCCAGGTAGCCTCTTGAGGGGCTTGAGTCCTGGGAGTCCATGATTCTTCCTTGAAGACCAAAGTTTGCTGAGTCAGTTGCCAGTGACCATGATTATTTATTGAACAGCCATAAACTGAATGGCCACCATCTTGGCCCTGTGAGTTTCTAGGATGGAGCTTACCTCTGATAAAGGCCCTGTGTCATGTGTGTGACCTCTTGCTGAACCTACCATGGGACCAATTAACAAACCAGTGGGGGTCCCAGATAATTCAGGCAGACAAAATTGTATAAAATGTCATGTTAGCCAGTTGTTTCAACCATATCCCCAATAAGATATTTCCCCAAATTAACGTAAGTGGAGGGTTAGCATTCTGCCTCTTCCCTCTGCCCTGACAGAGCTCACAGGAGCAGGAAAGTAAATGGTTGAAAAGGAAGAGAAGCAAATGGCTCTGGATGTGCCATGAGTGTGGAATAATTGCTCCCTGAATAACAGGAGTGGACTGCTTCCACAGAAAAGAGGGGCCAGGGAAAAGCTGTCCAGTGAATGAGATCATTCTTTTTAACGGGTGCCTTTCAGTAGCCCCATCTCTTAAGAATCTCTCATTGCTATGTCTGGAGTTCTTTTGGAAATGTGGTAAGAGCGTAGCTTTTGAGATTGTATAACCCTGTGGGCAAATTCTGGCCTTCCCCCTTCCTAACATCTGTGTGACTTGAGAGAAATTACTACTTACCCTCTCGAAGCTTTAAGTTCCTTACCTATAAAATGGAGCCAAGGGAATTTCCTGGTGGTCCAGTGGTTAGGACTCTGTGCTCTCACTGCCGAGGGCCCAGGTTCAATCCCTGGTCAGGGAACTAAGATCCCACAAGCCTTGTGGTGCGAAAAAGAAAAAAAATGGAGTCGATATTTTTTTAGTTGAGATGTGCCTGAGGATAAAATAAACTGTGATTGTGTTTTTGTTTCCTTCCTTTCTCTCAGGAGTCTTCTTTACACCCCCTACCTGCACCTCAGCTCTCAGGATGCTGTGTCCCAGAATCACACCCCTGGGCCCTCTTTTCCTCCCTGGAAAAGTTGCCTTCTAGAAGCAGCACCAGGGCCTTCCTCATCCTGTCCAGGAGACAGTTCTCCTGACGGGGATCAGGTCACTACTGAGGGTCCTTCAATAGGGAAGATACTCAATCCCAAGACATCCCTTCAATCTTTCCAAGCCTCCATTTCATCAGCTGTTATATGTAACTATTATGTCTATAATCTGGGGATGATAATAGTACCTTTCTTATAGGCTGGTTATGAAGATTCAGTTTGCTAAATGTCCATAAAGTACTTCTTAGCACAGTTCCTCACATATAGTAAATAAGAAATGGTAGCAACTATAGAATGACTGCCCCAAGGGGCAATCTTCCTCTTTCCAGAGAACAATGCATCAACATCCAGCTGTTTTCACTTAAATTTTTATTAGTATTTTATGGAACTATGCCCTGAATCATCAAAATTTCCAAGAACATATTTTATTGAACAATGCCATGAGTTAATGATCTCAAGAATGCGGTTTCTCCCAGTGGCCTGACTACATTCATTTGAGTCAGTTTGCAGATGTTTTCTTGTGACTTTGGGACTAGAGTATTTGTTTTTTAGATCTTGACTCCTTTGCCCTGAAGGGCTTGGGGTGTTTTATGGCCCTGCGGAACAGTACAGAGAAATAACCACAGGCAATTCCAGATAGTCTGGCTTTCAGGGATTGGGAACTTTGTGCAGTTTCTCACCCTCTACCGCTCTAAGGAAAATAAAGTAGGAACTGGGGGAGGCCAGACCCTGAGGGAAAACCCATTTCATTCAATCCTTCCTACAGTCATTTATCAAACTCATCAAACTCTTTCTGGAGAAACAAAGACTTAGTCCCCATGTCTGAGTAAAAAAAAAGACTTAGTCCCTGCACTCTTGGGTCCCAGGCAAATATAGATGGAGGAAAAGTGACATTCATTTACTCATTCTGGACAAGGTTAGGAATGACCTTCACACGGTAAATCCTTTGATCAGTTCTCAGTCTTCATGTTACTCAACCCGACTGTGGAATTTGGCATAATTGACCTCGCTCCCTTCTTGAATGCTATGTTCACCTGGCTTCCTGGACCACTCTTGTCCTGATTCTCCTCCTGATTCTCCTCCTGTCTCCCTGGCAACTCAGAAGGGGTTGGTTCTTTTCTGGTTCTCATTTACTGTCCTGAATTCTACACTCTAGGGTGCCTGTGGGTTTGTCCTTGGACTGCTTTTCAATATACACTCATTTCCTTTGGTCATCTAATCCAATCCTGTGGTTTTAAATACCATATTTATGCTGACAACATCCAAATTTGTATTTCTATCCCAGATTTCTCCTTTCCAGACACAACATATCCATTCAGCTACTCAACATCTCCACTTAGACATGACTGTAGGCGTATCAAGCATAAGTTCAAAACTACATTTCTGACCCGCCCTGCCCCTCTCATAGTCTTCCCATCTCCTTAAATTGCAATTCAATCCCTCCAGTTGCTCAGATCAAAAATCTTGGAGTCAAAAACAAAACAAACAAACAAACAAAAAAAAACAAAAAAAATCTTGGAGACATCTGTGACTTCTTTCTCTTATATTCCACATCTGATCCATCAGCGAATCCGCCCTTGAAAATAGATCCAAAATACCACCCTGGTTCAAGTTACCATTATCTTTTGCCTAGATTATTGCAATAGCCTTGTGACTTGTCTCTCTCCTTTTACCCATAAGCCTCTACAGTCTTCTCTCAACATAACGGTGAGACTGAACCTGTTAAGCTGTGCATCAGTTCAGGTCGCTTCCTCACTTAAAATACTGAAGTAGCTCCCCACTTCCCTCTGCAGAGAAGCCAAAGCCATCCTGCCCTCCCCCACCTCCCATACACAACCTCCTTGACTTCATCTTTTCTGTTCCCCTCACTCATTCTGCTCCAGCCACACACACACCCTTGCCATACCTTTGCCTGGAATGGTTTTCCCTCGAACACCTACATAGTTTCAGTCTTCACTTCCTTCAGGTTTTTGCTAAAATGCTATCTTCCCAGTGGGGCCTTCTAAGACCTTATTTAAAATTATATTCCCATCCTATACTGTCCATCCTCCCTCTATGTTTTATTTTCCTCCATGGCATGGATTGCCAGATTGATATTCTACATGTATTTATTTATTATCTAGTTCCTCCACTGCAATGTAAGCTCCATGAGTACAGAGTTTTTTGGTTTTTTACTTTGTGGCATTTTTAAAAGTATTTAGAGAGTAACAGTATCTAGCACTGGCAACTGCCTCTGATATACTTATCTCTATAAGGTCTTAAATGTTATTATTTAAGTCCCAGTTTAAATCACTTTTCTGTGTGTGTGTGTTTTCTTGTATTTTTTTAATATAAATTTTATTTATTATCTAAGTCCCAGTTTAAATCACTTTTCTTTTTATGTGTGTGTGTGTGTGTGTGTGTGTGTGTGTTTCCTTCTGCTGTTTTTTTAAATAAATTTTATTTATTTTATTTTGGGCTGCACTGGGTCTTTGTTCCTGCGTGTGGGCTTTCCTCTGGTTGCAGCAAGCAGGGGCTACTCTTTGTTGCGGTGCACAGGCTTCTCACTGCAGTGGCTTCTCTTGTTGCAGAGCACGGGCTCTAGGTGCACAGGCTTCAGTAGTCATGGCATGCGGGCTCAGTAGTTGTGGCTCGCGGGCTCTACAGTGCAGGCTCAGTAGTTGTGGCACACGGGCTTAGTTGCTCCGCGGCATGTGGGATCTTCCTGGACCAGGGCTCGAACCCATGGCCCCTGAATTGGCAGGTGGATTCTTAACCACTGCACCACCAGGGAAGCCCTAAATCACTTTTCTTAAAATGCAGAAAGGCAAATGTCTAAAGCACTGCAAAAGCCAACCTATAAAATGTAGAGGACAGATATTTTTATCTGTTTTGTCTACTGCTGTGTTCTCAGTGCTAGAACAATGCCTAGTCCATAGAACGAGCTCAACAAATACTTGTGAATGAATTAATTCTTACATATTGTCCACCTACTATCTTTCACTCACTCTGCTAGAAGCTAGGATCACAAAGGTCCGTATCTCTACCTCCACTGTGTCATTGGTCAAATGTGAAGTGAGATGCGTAAGTCAAGTATTGAGGGGGAGGAGTCGGTGAGTGAAGCATCTTTGAAGGGCTACGCACACATGGAGAAAGGATGACGCTTACCTGGGGGAATCAGAAAAGGCTTCCTGAAGGAGGGGGCATCTGAAGAGGGCTTTGAAGGATGAATAGTTCGCCAGGTGATAAATAAATCTCCAGATAAATCTCCAAATCTTAGTTGCTTCACTGAAATAGATGTTTCTTTCTTACTCAAAGCCAAATCCAAGTCTAAGTTTGGTGGAAGGTTCTCCTCCAGGTGGGGATAAATGAGCCAGGCTTCTCCCAACTTGGGGCTCTGCCATCTTCACCTCATGGCTTTCAAGGGCGCTACAGAAGGAAAGAGCAGGAAGGATTCTGCATATACGGTTTCCACAGCTCTGGCCTGAAAGTGGCGCACAATCATTTCTATATTCCATTGACCAGAACTCAGGCACATGGTCACAGTTCACTGCAAGGGAGACTACGTGCCCAGAAGGAAGGGGGAAAAAAGGAGTTCAGTAGACAGCTAGACAGTTTCTGTTATCCCAGGCATAATGGGGTAGAGACAGGCCCCCAAGAGAAAGCACGTTATGAAAGTGTGGTATGTTTGGGGAACACTGTGGTGGAAACCAAGAGAGTGTGAAGGAAAGTGGCCAGCGATAAAATTAGAAAGTAGGCAGAACTCACCTAGGAAGGGCTTCTGTTTACCATGAAAAAGCCCTTGGACTTTGGTCCTGAGGGCGTTGAAGGTTAAACCATCCTTTCTCAGCCCTATCTTCACATCACCGAAACTGACAGGGTGGCTTTGCTGGGGCCAAGAGAAAAGACTATATCAGGTAGGAGTCATAGGAGGAAGAAACAGGGAGAAGAAAATGGGAGGAGACGAGAGTCACTCCCACCACAAATGCCGCGGACATGAGCATCTCAGCCCACCAGTCAACCCGGTCTTTTTAATCACCATGTGGCATAATCATGGCTCTCATGCCTCAGCCCCGTCATGTGCTTGTTTCATTAAGTAATCACTGGCACAGATGCCATCACCGAGCTCTTCATGAGGTATGGATGCCAGTTCTGCCCCCCCTCGAGTAACCCCTTTTCAGAACGTGAGGTAGGGCCGCCTTTCTCTGTTTACACTCTTCCCAGCAATGCATGGCCTAACGCCCCCTGCAGCCCTGTTTGAAAGCCTTGTAACATTTTTCCTTAAAGTTATTTCCCCCAATTGTTTGAATGGCAGAAACAAAAAAATCTAAAAAAAAAAAAAACCCGAAGATCATAAGCCTAAACAGTAGTTGGTGGCTAATGCCTAAAAATACTATCACTTGAAATTATTCCTTTGGGTCTGGCAAGCCTCTGGGAAGCCGAGACACCTGCATTACGGTTCCAATCTTTTGTCTCCCATCCCCCAGACACCCCCGTTTCACTGCTGCCGAGCTGAGAGATGCTGGGTGAGTGGGACACCCCTGGGGGCCTCCCTTCCTCATGCCCCAGGGCTTCTAAGGGCCCCTCCAGCTCTAATTGATGAGTTGAAGTAAACTAATGCTTCTGAGATGAGTGGAGAGAGTGGGGAGCGAGGGAGTCCAGCGTGGGGCGACTCCAGGCTGACTGGGGGACCAGAGGGCAGTGCCAAGGACACACCTGCCACCTCAGCTCCTCTCCAGAGAGGCTCTTAGTGTCGGAAGGAGCCAGAGCTCCCCTGGTCTAACCACGAGGAGTGAAAACCACCAGCCCAATTTTAAAGAAGCCTAACTGCTGACTTTTCTTCTTACACTATTCTCTTTAGATAAGTGGCCAAAAAAAGAAAGAAAAAGACATTCAATCCCAGAATATAGTTGTTTTCCAATTTGGTTGCTCATAGACTAGTTAGTTGTTCCCTCTTCTTTGTTTCCAGTCTCTACCACAAGCTCCACCCGCCACTTGCAGGGGCTCATTCTTAGAGCCTCATCTAAAGAAGAAATGCTTCTCTTTCCTGATTACGCATGCAACACATACTTATTAAGTTTATTGTAAAAAAGACTGGAAAATACAAAAAGAAGGGAGGAGAGGGAGGGAGGGAGGGGAAGAAGAAGGAAGGAAGGATCCAGAGATAACTGCTCTTAACAGCTGGACCTACGTCTTCCTAGTTAGAGCTATCTTTTGAAAAACCAGATTAAGATTACATTGCCTAACTGTTTTTTTAGTTTTCCCCACTTGACAACATAGGAACATCTTCCCAAAGTCTTAAATATTCTTCCACAGCACCATTTTTGGTTACCGTAGAATATTTCATCTTCTCAGTAGATCCTTATTTACCCTGTTATAGACTACCCATATTATTTTAGGGTTTTGTTGTTGTGTTTTAAATAACAGAGATAAACATATTCTGATACATACATTTTTTCCCTGCAGTCTCAGACTATGCTTTTGAGGCAAAATATTTTTATAGATGGGTGGATTTCCTACATCAGAAAAATTCTTTTGGGACTTCCCTGGTGGCACAGTGCTTAAGAATCCACCTGCCAATGCAGGGGACACGGGTTCGAGCCCTGGTCCGGGAAGATCCCACATGCCACGGAGCAACTAAGCCCGTGAGCCACAACTACTGAGCCTGCACTCTAGAGCCTGCGAGCCACAACCACTGAGCCCGCATGCTGTAACTACTGAAGCCCACGCACTTCAAGCCCGTGCTCCTCACCAAGAGAAGCCACTGCAATGAGAAGCCCCACGCACCACAATGAAGAGTAGCCCCTGCTCGCCACAATTAGAGAAAGCCTGCATGCAGCAACGAAGACCCAGTGCAGCCAAAAATAAATAAATAAATTTATTTTTAAAAAATTCTGTTTATTTTAAAAGCTTTTAATGATTATTATCAGATTACCCTTCAGAAACAATGTACCAATTCATAGTCCCCTCAGCACTGTATCTGTGTCCATCTCTTCACATCTTCACTGGAAATGAGTGTTACTTTTTAAAAAATCTCTATTAATGTGGTCATCCTGCCCTGATTTTAATATTTATTCACTCAAGGAGCAGAGTAGGGGAAAGGATTGTTCATGGAGGTGAGAAGAACCTGAGAGATGGGGAGCTGTGATCCTAAAGCATAATCTAAGCACACAACCAGTCAATATTTGTACAAATTCTACATAGATGCGTGTTTAGCAGAGTTACTTTACTATAATGAGTATATTGGCTGCAGTAGGAGACTTGCCTCAAAGTCCTTTGTACTTATTGGCTACAGGACAGAAAGTAAGCAAACAGTGAGGCCTCTCAGTCTCAGGTTTCTCTTATATGAAATAGCTGTTCCACCCACAGGGTGTTTGTGACAATGAAATAAGAAAATGTGCATAAAAGTCCTTTGGAAACCAGGACAGCACTAAACCTAGGCTGGGGATTCTTACTGTCTAACCACAGTGAAAGATCATATTATACCCGACCTTACATAAATCATGTTGTTTTTAGACAAAACATCCCATAATCCCTAGCCAACTAAAGGTCTTGCCTCTACAACCCAGCAGGATTAGACCTTCGTCCTGGAGATGTGGCAGACTATACAGGTGAGAGGAAGAGACCTCAGAGCCACTTCCTAACAGCCCAGGATCTTACAGTTTCACAAAGTAACCAGGCGCATGAGACAGATGCACCTACAAAACCAGTCAGGGATGTTGGAGAAGGAACTGAGACCAGCGTGTGCCCCCATTCGGGGCTGTGAAAACGTGTGGTGGTACGAGGGGCCAAGCCCCACCAGCTAAGAAGAAGTTGTAGCCCTCAAGCAGGGCCAGACTGGAAGTCTATATGCTTGGTAGAGGCTGGTAGGAAGCTGCTGTTTGCCTGGGATCCCTGGTGAAACTGCAGAGACCCAAAGGCCTGTGGGAAGCTGGTGAGGAGAGGAAGGGGTTTGGAGAGCCAGGGGTGTTTGGATTTGCTATGAAAGACAAATGGCGGGACAGAGGCCCAGAGAGCCTGTGAGCCCAGAAAGTTATTTCCTGGCAGTTTAAGCACAGTTGGTGGGAACGTAGAGGGAGGAGGGCCTGGGAAATCTGGGGTTAGAGTGAGGCCATAATTCTCAGCTGCTCGGGGCAGAAGAAACTAGTTTGGTCCTGCTGTTTAGCATTTGTGAGCTTGTCATTAGCATTTGAAGGAAGTGCCAGCAGAACACCCACAGAGCCTTTAGAGCTGTGCTCAGCCTGCTGGGCTGGACGGGGGCGGGGAGCCTAATTGCTCTGACGTCAGCCTGACTTCAAGAATCCAGTTACCTCCTGGACCCTAAGAAGGGGCTGAATCCAGTTGCTATCCCAGCTAAAGCCCAAAGTCATCCTATTTATAAAACTTCCCAAGTTCTTAGCTACTTCTATCTTTGGCCCAGTATACTGGGTTGGCCCAAAAGTTCGTTCGGGTGTTTCCATAACATCTTACGGAAACCCTGAACGCACATTTTGGCCAACTCAATAGAAAGCATAATAATTTGGGAAAGAAAAAGATTACTGTCACAGGAAATGTTCAATTATTACCTCACTTAACCCTCACTCCGTCTTACAGAATAGAGACTAGTGTTGTCTTCTTGTCAGAAATAGGATGTTTCAGAAGCAGTTTCAGAAACAGATGCCAAACTCATAATCTGATAGCAGAGGCATCCCTAGTAACACTACATACTTGAGTTTCCAGAAGGTTCCCTGAATTTTTTGCACTTTAATTAGAAATTAGGTGTTTATTTCTTAGGGGAAAAATCAGGCCAATTTTTGGCTCTGGAGCCCAAGGATGGCACGTAGGTGAGTCCAGGGATTCAGGTTTTGGTTCTCGAAGAACTGCAACCAGGCACTGAATGTGCAACTGTCTTGTCCTGCTCTTCCGAGAGGGAAAAAGATGGAGTGGACGAATATGGAGTTTAAAGCACAAAGAATCCCAGCTCCGTCCTGTCAGCTCTACAGGCCCCAGTTATTTTGAAATGAAACTCACTTTAGAAATGCAAATGACTCACCATTTGGAGTTGGGGTTTCAGCATCCACCAAGCTAACTGTGGCTTTGAAGACCTTTTGGGAGCTGGCTGTGTTCGCCCGGGAATACCTCCCTCCCGGGGATACCTCCCTCCCGGGGTTGCTGCTGGAGCCAGAGGAGATCGGGACAGTAAAAGGGCTTTTGGTAAAGTGTGAAGGAACATTCAATTTTATAGTGATAGTGTCGAGTCCTGAATATCTCACAGCCCCTTGAACTAGCCAGTGGAAGAGACAAGATTTTGCAAGGACTCTATGCCACTGCCCCTGGGTAGACAAAGTCTTGGTCTAGCGCTGCTTCTATTCTTTTTTTTTTAAAAAGATTTTTTTGATGTGGACCATTTTTAAAGTCTTTACTGAAGTTGTTGCAATATTGCTTCTGTTTTATGCTTTGGCTTTTTGGCCACGAGGCACGTGGGATCCTTGCTCCCTGACCAGGGATCGAACCTGTACGCCCTGCATTGGAAGGCGAAGTCTTAACCACTGGACCGCCAGGGAGTCCCCTAGAACTGCTTCTGTTCTTAAAATCTATCTGATTTCCTATTTCTCCCTGCCCCTCCTCCCCGACAGCACCACAAAGACTGGGGCCTCTCTTGGGCAGGGTTCTCTGCCAGATTGAGTTAGCCCATGACACTGCAGCTGCACGGGTCGAAGAAAAAACATACCTGGGGCCCCCAACAGTAAAGCCATGTGAAAGCATCTGAGATGCTATGCGGGGAGGAGGTGGAGAAGGCAACAGAGGAGAGAGCTGGGAGAGGAAGACAGGAAGAGAAGCCCAGAGCTCAAGATATCTCACAAGTGCCCATTGCAAACTGCTTACTGCTCCATGCCCAGCAGGCTCCCCAAACAGGCCTCAAGGAAGGTTTATCAGATGCTAAAATCCCTCATTTCCATTTCCAGAGGGAGTTTTATTTCTGAGTAACTGAGCTAGATAAAATAACTGAAAGGCAGCAGGGCCTCACCCGTTAAGAGCTAGGACTTCTAGGCAAAACTGCTTGGGTTTGAATCTTGACTTCACCTCTTATGAGCTGTGTGACCTTGGGCAAGATAATTAACTCCTCTGTGCCTGAGTTTTTCTTATCTGTAAAGCAGGACTAATAGTAATAGCACCGGGTTCTTACATTACTGTACAAACTATGGGAGTTAATCTTTATCAAATACTTAGAACAGGTCCTGGCACATAGTTTCTTTAACGTTTTAAAAATAGATATTATATTGGGCCTCCCTGGTGGCGCAAGTGGTTGAGAGTCCGCCTGCCGATGCAGGGGATACGGGTTCGTGCCCCGGTCTGGGAGGATCCCATATGCCGCGGAGCGGCTGGGCCCGTGAGCCATGGCCGCTGGGCCTGCGCATCCGGAGCCTGTGCTCCGCAACGGGAGAGGCCACAACAGTGAGAGGCCCACATACCGCAAAAAGAAAAAAAAAAAAAAAAGATATTATTATTATTATTATATTATTATTTTGGCCATGCCTAGTGGCTTGCAGGATCTGAGTTTCCTGACCAGGGATCGAACCCGTGCCCCACGCAGTGGAAGCGTGGAGTCCTAACCACTGGACCACCAGGCAAGTCCCAAAATAGATATTATTATTTTTTTATTTTTTTGCGGTACGCGGGCCTCTCACTGCTGTGGCCTCTCCCATTGCGGAGCACAGGCTCCGGATGCGCAGGCTCAGCAGCCATGGCTCATGGGCCCAGCCGCTCCGCGGCATGTGGGATCTTCCTGGACTGGGGCACAAACCCGTGTCTCCTGCATCGGCAGGCGGACTCTCAACCACTGCGCCACCAGGGAAGACCCCCAAATAGATATTATTTTATTAATGGATCTCCCTGACTAGATATATGCTCTGAGAGGAAGGCCCTGTCTGGATTTGCTTATTGTACATCCAGTGCTTAGCACAGCATATAGTAAACAGTCAACTCTCTGGATAAAGGGACCCTCTCAAACCCTTCCTAGACTCCCCACTACAGAGAATGAAGGCTGCAGCTCCAGCTCCACCCACGCAAGCAATAAAAGGCACAGCTGCTAGCAGTCAACGAAACCAAAGTGACCCCTGGAGCTATGCCATGACACAGTTCCCTGTTCTCAGACCCATGGACTTCTCCTTGTCTTCACCGCACAGGATGTAGGGCCCCGAACTTATTTACTTGGAGGAAGCGTTTGGTCTCTGAGTCGGGAGTGTCTGCCCAGGTTCAGGTGTGGGCCAAGTGTCCTCGGTCTCCCACACTCCCCTGGGGAAAACAGTCAGCATCCCAGATAGCACTGTGGCTTGTGGGCAGAGAGCCAGCCTCCTTCCCCTGCTCTCCAGGCACCTGATCCTTCTGCAGAGGCTTGGGCTGGACGCATGTGTAACAGAGAGCTGGCTCCAGCCCAAAGTTTCTTCCTGAAAATGTCGACATCTCCCCCTCAACTCACAAAGCAATCAACATTTGCGGGACCCTGCTTGGCCCTCCCCAGTGCAGAACTCTAGTGGGGACCAAAGTATAGTGATGTTCACTGAATCCAAGTCATCTATATTGTATGTAGCGCCGAGAAAGAATAAAAACCAACAATGAAACGCTCCATTGATTTTAAGATATACTCCAAGATATACTTCATAGAAGCTACAATATGAAAAAATTGCATTTTAGAATTGATGAAAACAGAGCACCATTACTACACGCAAACAGCAGGAAGAAAAGAGAAGCGACCAAAGAACATTCACATGTTCCACCAATGCATCTACCTGCCGTGTACTCTGCCCTCCCTCTTCTGACAGTGGGTGAACTGCCCACACCCCCATCTACACCAACCCCTGCACCTATGAACTGGGTCCCATCCCCTCTCAACAACTTCAGGACACATCGCTCCATCAATCCCCACTCCTCTCCTCTGCATGGTTAATTTTTCCTCTCATTTGTTTCCACTGCCTAAAACTATGAAATAATGTCTTCCTTCTTGATCTCTCTCCAATTTCATTCTTGGCTGCATTTTACACAAAATTCCTTAAAAGAGAAGTGCACTCTTACCTTGTCCTCTCCTCCCACGTGTTTCCTTGAACCCTGATGGGAACACCAGCCTTCCATCCCCATTGCTCCATCTAAACAGGTTTCTGTCTAGGTCCCCAGTGACCTTCCATTGCCAAATCCAAGGGCTGACCCTAGTCCTTAGCTTCCTCCTCTCTCAGCAGCAATTTGCTTCCAAGATGCTACTCTCTCCTGGTTCCCCTCCTCCCCTCCCTGGTCCTCCTCCATACACTGGCATTCCCTGAGGACCACACTTCTTTTCTACCTGCCCTCAATGCCCTGGTGATCTCACCCAGTCCCGTGGCTTTAATTACCATCCTCACTTTAATAACTACGGTCCCCAGCTCTGGCCTCTCTTCTGAACTCAGGGCTTGAACCTCCTGATAGGCATCTCAAACTAATATGTCCAAAACCAAACTTTCGTATTCTAACCTCAAGAAATCTTCTCCATCTTAATTAGTAATTCTTTCCAGTTATTCTGGCCAAAAACCTTAGAATTCAAATCATCCTTGACTATTCATCCAATCCATCAACAAATCCTTTTGGATTTCAAAATCTCCAGAATAAGATCGCATCTCACAACTTCCGCTTGCTGCCACCCTAGCCCAAATCCCCACCCTCTTTTACCTGGGCTGTCGCAATAGTCTTCTACTGGTTTCCCTTTGGCCACTCTGTCTCCAGCATTCTATCTCCCACTCAAAAGCCAGAGTGATCCTTTAAAAGGACACCAGACCCTGAACTGTCTTTGTTCAAACTCTCCAAGGCTCCCGTCTCAGGCAGAGGAAAGCCCCTCCCGCAGAGTCTAGCTCCTGGCCTCTCCCCTCTCTTGGTTGGCTCCAGCCGCAGGGGCCTCCTTGCTATTTCTAGAATACATTGAGCACTCTCCCACTTGGGTTTCTTCTTCCCCCACCATGACTGAGCCATGTACTCACCGCCTCACCCGCTGCAGGTCTTTGATCCACTGTCACTTTGTCATTGTGGCCTCCCCTGATGTCCTCCTCACAATGGCCCTCCCCAATGTCACCCCGCCCCCTACCCTGCTTTCTCTTCCTGTACATGTCACGCCCTCACATATCTATGTGTTGTTTGGGGGCTGTGACTGTGGCCCCCACTTGCACGTCAGCTCCATGAAGTCAGGGATTTTGTTCACCGCTGTATCCTCAGCACCTCGGACACCACGTGGCCCATGGAGACGCTCCAAGAAGATTTACGGAGCGACTTCTGATGTTGAAGAAAACTTTCTTTATGCAGAAATGTTAGGAGCATGACTAGTTTTCCTATTTCTTTCTACAACTAGGTCACTGGGAGTTAAAAGAAAAGCGTATACAGAAGTGTTTCCTGGAAGTCGCCTGAAAACACAGAAAACAGCTGCCCTGTTAATCTTACAAAAGGATCATGTCTGAAAGCATCTGTTCATGGCCTGAGTGTGCTTGTGTAACAGAGGAGTCCGGCCAGGCTTCAGGGGGTCACTGAAATGACCAGAGGGTATTGCAGCCAAGGATCTTCTTACCCTCCCCCGCCTACCCCCCCACCCTTGCCCTCTTCATCTCTGCCTATAGGGGCCTGACCATCCTTGCTCAACTTCTCTCTCCCTTTCCCCACCGGGTCTCCCTCTTTGCACCCTTGGCTCTTTACCAGACCCTTCTTAAGCCATTTATAAGCTTATGTGGCCCCATCAGGACCTGTCTGTCTCCTCCCCAACAAGCCCCTCCCCCCAACCAAGACTGTGAAGCATTTGAAGGCTGGGGTTGTGTCTGACTTATCTTTGTACCCCTAACACCTAACACAGTGCCTGGCATATTGTAGGTACTCGAGAAATGTTTGCTGAATGACTGAATGAACTCTCCACTGTTGACAGGCTGGCTTTTTCACAATTTCCCAGAGACAGGCTGAGCTTATTCTTGGCAAAGCTTTGCTCATGCCATGCTCTCCAACCAGTATTCCCTACCCTCTCATTTCTACACACACACACACACATGCGCACTCACACACACACACACACAGCTATCCTTTGATAGCTAACTCTTAGTTAAACAGAATATTTCAGCTCAAAAAGTATTTATTGTCTATTTACAACATTCTAATACTGTACTCAATGGTTGATAAATGTAAGTTGTGGTTGATGTATCGGCACAAGTTTCATCAAATACTATTTTCTTCATGAGGCCTTTCTTTATAATTCCAAGCAATGCACATCTGTCCCCTGTTGGCAGACACGCTGCATGGAGGGTTGGTTTGAGAGAGAGGTCGTAAAGCACTGCCATGTGGTGATGCGGTGGGGTGTAAGGGCTTGGGTCAGACTTCCTGGTTCAAACCCAGGTTTCCTACTTACTAGCTGTCTGGCCTTGGCCCAATAACTGTCTATCTGAGCATCTGTTCCCTCATCTATAAAATAGGGATAATAATAAGCTCCTTCAGAGGGCTGTTGGGAAGGTTTAATGAAAGCCACAGAAGAAAAGAAAAAAGAAAGCACATAGATCATGATCAATGAACAACAGCTGTTATTATCTCACAGTTTAAGCCTTTGATATGATTTACAACTTTATGTGGTGCTGTGTTTTATTTTCTAATTCTGTCATATATGTAAATTCTCTCTTAAATGACAGTTCAAGTTCCTGGAAGGCACGGATCATAAACAAATAGGCCTAGAATGAACAGAGAGGCATTAAGTTGTTCTAATTACGAGTTAATTCATGGTTCCCAAAGCTGTATCTTTTTTACTACTTGGCAGGTCATTTTCTCAGACTAGGGTTAGGGAAGAGAGGTAGGCATTTCATATATGGTTTCATAAACAATTAGGTATTTGTAAGTCATCATAGCTGATGGGAGTGTGTTGTGTGGGAGAGTGTAAAGGAACCCTTTGGCCCAGAGCTGCCTTCTTTTCCTAATCAGCTGGAATGATTAATTAGAAGCAACGCTACATAAGGCATAAGCCTACAAAAAGGCTCGGCCTTGGTTCTCCATGCTGGTTCTGCCTTTGTCTAGCTGTGTTACTTCGGGTAAGTTATTTAACCTCTGTTTCCTTATTTGCAGAGTGAAGATGATGATAATAGTCTCACCTCCTAGGGTTATGGTAAGAATTAAATGTTAAGTGCCAGACACACAGTTAAGGGCTCAATATGTGATTATTTTTATGACAACTTCTTTGTTCATTTGCTCCAGTTCTGGGGCAGGTCTTAGGGCCGGGCCACCAGCGGATGTGTTTTAACACTTCCAGGCCACAGAAGGGACCTGTTTGAGTGTCACACAGGTGACAGAAGCTTGCTTTGTGCCAGGAGTGTCCCCTTCCCTGAGGGAGTGCCCAGACATCCCCAACTACTCCTCCGTTGGGGGGTAGCTGGGGCATAAGAAAAAGCCAAACTTCTATTGCTATTATTTTATTTGCATTTCTCAAACTAACCTCGCATGGGAATCAGAATTTTATTTTTAATTTTTTTAATTATTTTTTTTTAGTTTCTTTTTTTTTTTTGAATTTTTTTTTCTATTATTTATTTTTGGATGCGTTGAGTCTTTGTTCCTGTGCGCAGGCTTTCTCTAGTTGCTGTGAGCGGGGGCTACTCTTTGCTGCAGTGCTCGGGCTTCTCATTGCAGTGGCTTCTCTTGTTGCAGAGCACGGGCTCTAGGCTCACGGGCTTAGAAGTTGTGGCTTGCGGGCTCTAGAGCGCAGGCTCAGTAGTTGTGGCGCACGGGCTTAGTTGCCCCATGGCACGTGGGATCTTCCTGGACCAGGGCTCGAACCTGTGTCCCCTGCATTGGCAGGCGGACTCTTAACCACTATGCCACCAGGGAAGTCCCGGGAATCAGAATTTTAGAGCAGCAAGAGCTCTTGGGGCATGATCTCTGAGAGGTGATAAAGGCACAGGCATTGGGGTCAGACTGAAGCTAAGCTGGGAACCTGGCACTGACCATCCCCAGGGCGCGACCTTAGGTGAGGACCCAAGCTCTCCGGCTCCTGCTGTTCAGAGTGGGAGCTTGTTAGACATGCAGAATCTCAGATCTGCTGAATCAGGACCTGAATTTTAGCAAGATCCAAAGGCAGTTCATAGAACTTTAAGGTTTGCAAAGCTGTGATCTAACCCCTCACTCTTCTCTTCTATAAGACTGGGTGAACAGTTATTTGAGAAATGAATACCTTGGCACAATGCCTGTTAGAGTTATTAGCTATCTCTCTTTTATCCATAACATCCTTCAATTTCCCTTTTATAACATGCATCTTAATGGTTTATAATTGCCTGCTTAGCTGTCTCCTTCATCAGAATGGGGATTGTCAGATCAGAGAATGTATTTATTATGTTCACTGCTGTATACTCAATGTCTGTCACTGAGTAAGAGCCATGCATTAAGGGACTGACTGACCAACTGAATGAATGAATGAGGTCCAGGACTATCTCCTGCCCATTCTCTGTGACACACCCAACTCAGGCACATTGCTTTACACTGTATGCTCAGTGACAATAAGCCAATGACCTTATCCAACCTCCTCACTTTATAGATGAAGAAACTGATGCTCAAAGTATGGGTTAAGTAACTTGCCTAGGGCACCCATATCTGTATGTTATCCCCCTCTGGGCACTAGCAAGTGCAGTCTTCTCTGTGACATCTTTATTTTAAACATCTCCCATATGTAACAGCTATCTAGATGACTATCCTTCTGACTTGGAGGGGGAGTGACTGCCTTCTTTTTTAGAACTAACATATTTAGAACTAATCCACTTGACAGATGGGCTGCTTTCTGTGGTTAAGAGAGGGATTTTATTAGGGCTGCCTACTTATTTATTTTCTATGTATTTATTCTAGATATATATGTATATATTGCTGTCTAGTGCAACAGCATTTCTATCATTTCTTTTCTTTTTTTTTTTTTTTTTTTTTGGCCAAGCCACACAGCTTTCAGGATCTTAGGTCCCTAACCAGGGATTGAATCTGGGCCCCCAGCAGTGGAAGCGCAGAGTCTTAACCACTGGACCACCAGGGAATTCCCCATCATTACTGTTTCTAAAACAGCAGAATATCGGATTGATATTGACTCAGCTTTGCTAAGCTGCTATCATTGCTTTCTCCTAATTTGCCTTTACGTTACTGTTATGCATTTACCCTCAGGTCCACCTTTGTAGATCAGTATTAATTCACCTATTAACTCACAAAATAAGGAAAACCCAACAACCAACAGTGGTAATACTGGTAAGCCCACTGCCCACTTAACCTTGAAATGTGGCACCAGAAGAATGTAGTTCTTTCTACTTGCCGGTTATACACCAGATGTTTAGGAGATCTCTACTATTTTGCCAGCATGTTATTGAATTCAGTGATCAGATTTCTTACATTATCCTTCTAAATTAAAAATAAGTCAGTTCCTTGATTTTTTCATTTGTTTTTCCATTCACTAGGGGACCCAGGGGGAGAATAAAATATGGGGGCTCCAGGAAGGGAAGCTTCAGGGCAAGGGAAGGAGGAAGCAGATGGGAAAGAGGAAGAAGACAGGTGGGAATGAAGAAGATGAACCTGAAAGAGGAAGTTGAGGAGAATACAGGGAAAAGGCAATGAATGCAAAAGGTATAAGATTATTTTTATATAATTACTTAACCATGCACAGTATGCATAAAAAAGCCTGGAAGGAAATACACCAGTATGATAACCGTAGATCTCCACTCTTACCTGCTGTGTAACGTACAGTGTTCTAGGGCAGGCAAGGTGCCGTTCTCTACCCCATCCACATCGGCTCGGCCACATGGCTTGCTCTGGCCAATGGAGTGTGAGTGGCAGTTCCACTACACTAGCTTCAAGTGAAGACCTCAAGAGGCATCATGTTTTTCTTCTTACCCTCTTGCATTCTTGTGATCTCCCATGGGGAAAAAAATATCTCCTGGTAGGTGCTGGTCTGAGGAAAATGAGGAGACACATGCAGGTGATCAGACTTAAACCAACTCAGCCTGAACCCAAGCCCAGCCCAGCTCAGATGAGAACCCAGAGCCGCACTGGACCCAGGAAAGAGAAAATTAATGTTTTTGCTGTCGACTGTTTAGATTGTGAAGTTGGCTGTTGTGTGGCAAAAACAGATTCATTCTGATCATCTCTGAATGATGGAATAGTTGATGGTTATTTTCTTCCTTATTATTTTCCGTATTTTCCAAGTATATTTGAATGAGCTTGCTTTACTTTTAGAGGAAAAAAATAAATAAAGCATGAGGAAACATGCATTTCCTACTAAGTCCTTCACTAATTATAATACAAGATCAAACTTATCTGAACTGTACACACAAAGAATATAATTTATAAGACTGTTAAGGCAACTTCAAAAACACCAGTATACTGATTCATATGCATTTTTCTCTCACATTCCTCTCTCTGCACAGTTAACAATGAAGTTCACATGTCTATTGTCTTAACATATATTCTTCGTGTTTTGAAAAGAGCAGCTGTTTCCGAGGTTGTGTTTTAGGATCTGATTACATCACACACAAAGGCGAGCTCAGGGGCCTGGGAGATCCTATTCAGTTTGAGAGAATTAACACAAAGCTAATTCTCTGTCAAGGGTTGAACCAACCCCTTCCTTTCCCATCATTCTTTTTTTTTTTTTTTTTTTTTTAAGTTTTGGCTGCACTGTGTGCTTCACTGCTGCCGGCAGACTTTCTCTAGTTGCGGTCAGCGGGGGCTACTCTTCGTTGTGGTGTGCAGGCTTCTCACTGCGGTGGATTCTCTTGTCGCGGAGCACAGGCTCTATGTGCGTGGGCTTCAGTAGTTGTGGCATGCGGGCTCAGTAGCTGTGGTTCGCGGGCTCTAGAGCGCAGGCTCAGTAGTTGTGGTGCACAGGCTTAATTGCTCTGAGGTATGCAGGATATTCCTGGACCAGAGCTCGAACCCGTGTCCCCTGCATTGGCACGTGGATTCTTAACCACTGCGCCACCAGGGAAGTCTCTCCCATCATTGCTTGGTCAGGATAATTTTTTTGCTTTACTGATTTTTTCTCATTCATTATGGGATGTAGGGAGGTAAGAATAAAATAAAAGGGGCAAGGGGACTTCCCTGACGGTCCAGTGGTTAAGACTCCTCACTTCCGCTGCAGGGGGTGTGTGTTCGATTCCTGGTCGGGTAACTAAGATCCTGCATGCCGGGCAGTGTGGCCAAAAATAAAAAATAAAATAAAAGAGTTGCTTTATAAGTGGTTTAAAAATAAATAAACAAATAAATAAAAAGGGGCAGGAAAGGAACCTCAAAGAACGTATGGAGGGGAAAGAGGAAGAAGACTGATGGGGATGAATAAAATGAATCAGAAAGGGAAACTGATGAAAAGCAGAGAAGTGGGGAAACAAGGCAGTGGGTGAAATGGGAGGGGCTGGGGCTGCTGGAGGAGAACTAGTCAAAGTGGCTTCAGAAACTTGGTGTCGCTTGGTTCCTCACTGTCCATACCTGCACTCACTGTCCACATTTGCGCTAAGCCAGTGCCACAAAACCAAACTCTCCCTGACCTTCCAGCCCTCCCCAGCCTGACCCTCCCCTCTTTCCTCCAACAACTCACCTCTCCCACCTCTGGCCCCTGCATCCTGACTCAGTCATTCTGTGTCTGCCTTCCTGTGTTCTCGGTCACTTTGTTCTGCTTCCAAAATTCTCTCCAGTTCCTCTTGGTCCTTCCAAATTCTGACCATCCTTCAAGGCCCCATGCAAGCCACCTGCTCCCTGAAGCATTCCCAGCCCACACGGAGGTCACCCTTCTCTGAACTCTGGCCCAGGTCTCTCCCCTGAGCTCCAGCCTCATAAATCTGATCTCCCCCTCGGTGTCTAGTAGTATCTCAAATGTGTCTGACTTTTCCAAACCCTACATTAGGATGTAAGCTCTATAAGGCAGAGATTGGGTTTGGTTTGTTCATTGCTGTATCCCAGTGCCCAGAAGAGTGCTTGGCACCAAACAGGCACTCAATAACTATTAGTTGAATGCACCCCAGTGTTCATAGCAGCATTATTTACAATAGCCAAGATATGGAAGCAACCTAAGTGTCCATCAACAGACGAATGGGTAAAGAACATGTGGTATACACGTATACAATGGAATACTACTCAGCCATAAAAAAGAACAAAATTTTGCCATTTGCAGCATGGATGGACTTGGAGGGCATTATGCTAAGAGAAATAAGTCAGACAAAGAAAGACAAATACTGTATGATTTCACTTATATGTGGAATCTAAAAAATACAACAAACTATCGAATTTAACAAAAAAAGCATCAGACTCAGATATAGAGAAAAAATTAGTGGTTAGCAGTGGGGAGAGGGAAGGGGAGGGGGCAATACAGGGATTGGGGAGTGGAAGGTAGAAACTATTGGGTGTAAGATAGGCTCAAAGATGTATTGTACAACACAGGGAATATAGCCAGTATTTTGTAATAACTGTAAATGGAAAGTAACCTTTAAAAATTATATAAACATTTTTAAAAAATAAAAATAACTATTAGTTGAATAAATAAATGAACCCCTACAGCAGCAACAGCCAGGAGGACATAAGTTGCTTCTATTGCATTGCGTACTGATGTCGCTTGGCTGTCTAATTTTCCCAGCTGGCCTTTAGGATCAGGGATTCTATAGATTTCCTCTGGGTCTTTAGCACAAAGCTGTGCACATAAGTGAGTTATTCACTGATTAAACAGCCAAGTCCCACAGCAGAACAAGCCCATGTCTAAAGCCACCTTTCTCAAAGCCTGGGAACCACATGCTAACTCATGAAAAGAATATATTTATTCCTATCCACAGATTTTTAAAAAAATTAATTACTTTATTTATTTATTTGACTGTGTTGGATCTTCGTTGCTGTGCGCGGGCTTTCTTTAGTTGTGGCGAGTGGGGGGCTACCCTTCACTGCAGTGCGCGGGCTTCTCATTGCAGTGGCTTCTCGTTGCGGAGCTTGGGCTCTAGGCGCATGGGCTTCAGTAGTTGTGGCGCACAGGCTTAGTTGCTCCGCAGCATGTGGGATCTTCCCAGACCAGGGCTCGAACCCATGTCCCCTGCACTGGCAAGCGGATTCTTAACCACTGAGCCACCAGGCAAGTCCCTCCTATCTGCAGATTTTTAAGCACGTGGGGTTGAGCCCTGTATCAGGTCAGTATAATACTTCTTCATGTGTTTCATTCTCATCACTCTTTAATTGGGTATGTTTTATCTGTACATCTGGATGGGGAGCAGGCTCTGAGTCTTTTCCGACTCCTTTGCCCCCTGCAGTGGCCTGCCAGCACCACCTGAGCACGCAGAGGGAGCTCAATCCAGGCTGACCTTGATTAGAGACAAAGGCCTTTCAGTGCTTGAGTCCTGTTGCCTTGTAAGTCCCTGTGAGGCTGAAAGCAGGGGTTCTGATTGGCTGCCAGTGACATCACACTCCTGGCACCCTTTCTCCCCAGATGCACGTCTGCTTTACCTTAGTGCCCCATTTCACAGCAGCAGAAAGACACAACAGGAAGCAAATGTCTAGAGCTGTTCCATCCACTCCAATTTCAGGGTTTTTCACAGCGTCACTGACAAAAAAGCAGCTCCACATCAGTTCCGTGGGCTACATGGGGAACTTTTTCCCACCAGAGTTATCGCTGTGGGTGGAGCAGACTTTGTGTTCTACCTTATTTGCTGTCTATATGGAACTGCTATTGGAATGACTAATAGTCACATCATCGTTATGTTAGGAAGCAATTACCGGGAAAACAAATTCATTTCCTGAGTCATCCAGTTTATTTAGCCTGCATCCCTCTCTCTCTCTCTTTTTAAAAAAATTATCTCAGCCGGAGAGAAGTACAAACTTCCTGGAGTACCTCCTGCTGTATTTGTCAGGAGATTATAATCCTGTTTAGATGGATTAGCAGACGTATTACTTCTGCCCGTGTTACTCAGTCTGTCCCATTCTAATCCTGAATTTATTTGCAAAAGACAAATGGTTTGCAGGATTAATTTCTTTGCCTTTCACTCCTTTGTGTGATAGATGACTCACGCTGCTGTATTCCTTAGCTCACCAACGGCCTGGCTTGGTTTTTGCCTTTTTCTTTCCTTCTTTTCTTTTTTCTGTTTTCCTTCCTTCCTCCCTCCCTCCCTCTTTTCCTTGCTTCTTTCTTTTCTCCTTTCCTTCCTTTTCTTTTCCTCTCCTTTTCTTTTCTTTTCTCTCTCCTTTCCTTCCATTTTCTTTTAAAGATATGAATATTTGTTTTAGAGATACGAATACGTTCATATCTTCTTCAAATTCTGTATGAGTTTCCTGTGGCTGCTATAACAAACTACCACAAACTCGGAGGCTTAAAACAACAGAAATACATTCTCTCACAGTTATGAAGGGCAAAAGCCTGAAATCAGTACCCCTTGCTGGAGATGAAGGTGTCGGCAGGACGGTTCCCCCTGAGGACGCTCTAGGAGAGAATCTGTTCCTTGTCTCCTCCAGCCCGTGGTGGCCAGTGGCATTCCCTGGTCTGTGCGCTCATCACTCCAGCCTCTGCCTCCATGGTCACATCACTGGCTCCTCTTCTGTAAGAGTCTCATCTCTCTCTGCCTCTCTTGTGTAAGGACACCTGTGATGGCATTGAGGGCCCACCTGGATAAAACGCAGGATAACTTCTCCATGGCAAGAACATTAACTTAATCACATCTGCCAAGACTCCCTTTCCTTAGAAAGTAACATTTACAAGTGTCAGGGGTTAAGGTCTGATATCTTGGGGGCCATTATTCAGCCCACCACACTTTCTGTTCCCTGCTTCTCACAACGCACAGAATAGTTTGTATCTACGTGAAAAGGTTGGTGGAGAAAGATAAGAAAGAGCAAATCTAGAGGAAGGAGAAGAGAGTTCAGTGTTTCCTTGCTTGCTAATTCCTTCCCGCGGCGCGGTGGCCCTCCTGGCATGGGTTCCAGCTTCCTAAGGAAATGTGGGGCAGTGGGAGGTACTCTACCCTGCGAGCTGGTGGGCGGAATGGTGGGAGGCCCAGCTAGTCCCTTTTCTTCTTCCTTGGCAGCCAGGGCACTGACGTATGACACAGGTTCATCCAATCAGTTATTCTCACTCAGGGGCTCTGACTTTTGAGGGTGCGGCACAGGGATGTCTGGAGAACTGGAAATTCTTTCTTTTTTTAAATTTTATTTATTTATTTATTTATTTATGGCTGTGTTGGGTCTTCGTTTCTGTGCGAGGGCTTTTTCTAGTTGCGGAGAGTGGGGGCCACTCTTCATCGCGGTGCGCGGGCCTCTCACTATCGCAGCCTCTCTTGTCGCGGAGCACAGGCTCCAGACGCGCAGGCTCAGTAGTTGTGGCTCACGGGCCTAGTTGCTCCGCGGCATGTGGGATCTTCCCAGACCAGGGCTCGAACCCGTGTGCCCTGCACTGGCAGGCAGATTCTCAACCACTGCGCCACCAGGGAAGCCCCTGGAGATTATTTCCAAGGCAGCAGCGTCAAGGGTCAGGAGCAGCGCCCACCAGCGTCCAGTGGCAGCAGTCTCCCTCCGGGGCTCCTGCTGCGGCAGGATCTGGCTGAGTTCTCCCTCCGCCTTTCACCTCCTGGGGTTCCTGCTCAATTTTCCATCCGGGTTCTCCCACGGTCCTATCCATTCTGTGAGCTACTACTGAACACCCTGCATTTCTTTTCTGCTGAAGTGAGCCCAAGTTGGTCTCTGTTATTTGTAACCACATGCCCTCCCTGACTTAGGAACAGCCAGCTCCAAAGCAGCTCTTTCACTCAAGGGGAGGATTCTCACTTGAGGACAATGCAGGCAATGAGGGTAAGGGTCTGCGATGTCCGTGGCAGGACTGTTGGGAAACACCCAAATGTCTGTGTGATAAAAAAAAAAGTGCCTTCATGTTATGAATTACTGTGCAGAATTTAAAAAGAAGGAAATGTGTACAGTTCTCAACTATTGGATTATGACCCTTTTAAAAAATATTGTAATGCCCTTTTTCCTATCCTGAAATGAAATTCATCAATAATTTACCTACTTATATAATTTTAAAAGGCCAATACAATATAAAGGGGAAATTATATATAATTATTTGTGTATAAAATAATATAAATTATTAAAGGAAATAACTTGTATATATAAATGTGGACTTCATCATGTAAATGCATACGTATGACTACATCAGAGGACCCCACAAATTTACAACACCGAGAACTACATTCCAGTGAATGACAAATGCAGATTGCAGAAGGAGGCATAGAATACAGTTAAATGCCTTCCAAAAAACAAGCTACAGATGCATATCTACCTACATGTCTATGTATGTACAGAAAGGGAACCAAGAAGAATAGAGTGCTGGGGGAGTGGTGAGGAGGAATGAGGGACTTTCACATTTGTCCTCTATCTTTTTGTATCCTTTGTGTCTTTAATAAAATTAATGTGTTACTTTTGTCATTAAAAAAAAAAAACAGAAAAGGAAAGAAGGTGATTAGAGTGGCATTGTGTGCCTCAAGCAGTGTGGAAAAGAGCCAGATCAGAGCAAGTGGAGAAGGGAAGGGCTGGGCTAGTTTGCAATGGAGATTCTGCAGCTCCAGGGAGGAGAACACTTTGATTGTTTTCTGTCGTGGTCATTAGAATGAGGTAGGCGATTAGTGGCCATGTGATCTTGTGCAAGGTCACCTGCCAGGTGTGCTATCCTGGGGTCACGGAGCTTCCTTCTTTATAGCATCACAGCGTTGTGTTGCCATTACTGCATACCTGGGTGGAAACACCTTACCTGTGGGGCTGGCAGCTGATGCCAAATAGCCAAGTATCCAGGTGGTCCTGCCGCCATCGCCCAGGGCTCTTTGACTGTAATTCACTTGCACTGTGGCAATCTTCGAGCCCAATACCTGGAGGGCCTTTATTCTTTGGTTTCTTCAACTGACATTAATTGGCTGCAAAGGTAAGTAGAACACTTAACTTGTTTGCTGAAATCCAAAAGCATTAGAAAAAGCATTGGGTTTAAATTCCTGCTCTACAACTTAACAAATATTCTCTGAGCTTTCCTTTCCTTGTCGGTAAAATGAGGAAAATATATTTACTTCCTAAGGTTTGTTAGGAGTAACAAAAAAGATAGTGTATGTCAAGCACAAATTTTAAAAATTGAAGAGGAATTTCAGCTGCTGGCCACCATGAGGAAGACAGAATCTGGAGCTTGAGTTCAGCCAGGTTAACTGCCCGCTAAACCAAACATCCAGAACCTCAGAGGAACATAACAGAGATCCGGAATCTTTACAATTCACAGTTGTATGGGTCTGGGTTCTCCAGAGAAACAGAACCAAGAGGATATGTAATGAGGAAATGGCTCACACAGTTATGGAGGCTGAGACGTCCCAAGATCTGCAGTCAACAAACTGAAGACCCAGGAAACCTGATGGTGGGAATTCCCTGGAGGTCCAGTGGTTAGGACTCGGCGCTTTCACTGCTGTGGCCCGGGTTCATTCCCTGGTCAGGGACTAAGAATACTGCAAGACATGTGGTGTGGCAAAAAAAAAAATTGCTGACGGTGTAGTTCCAGTCTGAGTGAGTCTGAAGGGCTGAGAATCAGGAGAGCTGATGGTGTCAGTTCGAATCTGAGTTTTGGGTCCAGAGGAGAAGACTGATGTCCCAGCTAGAAGACAATCATGGAGTGAATTCTGCATTCCTCTGCCTTTTTGTTGTATTCACACCTTCAATGCATTGCATGAGGGTCACTTACGCTGGGGAGGGCAATCTCCTGTACTCAGTCTATCCATTCAAATGTTAAACTCTTCCACAAACACCCTCAATAATGTTTAACCAAATATCTCCAGCTCTGTGGCCCAGTCGAGCGGACACATAAAATTAACCATCACCACACTGCCTAGGATAAAATCCAGAATCTTTCAGCAGATGGGGGAGGGCAGGTAGGGGAGGTTTGTTACAATGAAGATCTTGGGTTTCACCTGTGACCTACTGAATCAGAATCGTTGCTTAAAGAAATCTGTGTTTTTAAGAAGTTCCCCAAAGGCTTCTGATTTACATTATAGTCAAAGTACTGCTGCTTTAGATTCTGACAAGATTTGGCAATATGGACCTAGCACCCAATCTGAAGGATGTTAGAATCACAGTAATAATCACAAGTGGTATATGGACCATTTTCAAGTGGGAACTGGGAGTATATGTGGAATATAAGTGTTGATCTACCACAGGGAAGAAACCAATCTGAGAGAGTAATGTTCCAGGGCACACTCCCTCACTCTCCTGCACTGTAGAGTAATTTCACAGACTTCTGTTCAGAGTCCAGATGACAAAGGACACTGCTGGATTGTCAGTGTTCTTGGGTGAGTCATTCTTGCTTGCAAATTCCTCTTCCTCCTCAAACCTGCTTCCTTCCACTTTCCTGAGGGTTGAGGGTGGTTTGTTTTTGTTTTTTGTTTAAATCATACTCACATTCCACAAGTGGGGACCTTTTAATCTATTTTACTACCAAGATTTCCCTCTCCCCACCCACTTGTGTGTGTGTGTGTGTGTGTGTGTGTGTGTGTGTGTTTCTGAACTTTGGAAAGCTTTTATAAAATTCTCTGTGATGTAATAATCTTTTTTATTTCCCATAGTGAGTCCCGCCTTTAACTGTATACATATACTTATTTTTTTAAATGTATGTAAAATTGTTGATGTGTTATTTACCTATAAAAAATGCACATATGCAGTGTCATGAATTTTTACGAAGTGAGATTACACATATAACCAGAGTCCAAATCAAAAAGAGAACACCGTGGAATCTTGGAAGACCCCACCCCCAGGGTCTCTTCCAGTCATTGGTCTCCACAAGGGTAACAACTGTTTTAACTTCTAGGAGGAATGATTTGTTTTGTCTGTTTCTAACTTCCGAATTTTGTGTAAGTGGAATCATAGTCTCTGGCTTCTTCTGCTCCTTGTTTTGTTGGGAGACTCCCCCATGTGGTCGCTTGCAGTTATAGTTCCTTCCTTCTCACTGCCGTATACCATTCCATTTTGTGTATATACCACCAGTTATTTCTCCATCCTATTTTTAGTGGGCATTTGAGTTTCCAGTTTTTGGCTACTGCAAATAGTGGGAAGCATAGCTTTTATACTAAGTTGGGGTTTTAAGAGAGAGTTAGATATTCAAGTTTAAAAAACAAATTCTGCTTGTGGCAAATCATAGAAACAAATGAACATTCCACAGATTCCTCTGCTCACCCTGAAAATGGCTCCCAGCGTTGGAAGTCATGAAAGGAGAGGGAAAAAGAAAAGAAGTCCAGAGGAGAGAACGATTTACAGTTCCACCTGCCACCCCTATTTGCTTCTCCAAGGCAACTCCTTGCCCGTCCTCCTAATTTAGCCTAAATCAGTAGCTTTTCAAAGCACCTGCTGGGCATCCAAATTGACCCATCTAGGGGCTCCATTGTTATCTGGCCAGCAGACCAAGAGAGGGGTGGGTCGTTGGCCACGTGTTAATGTTTTAAATCAGGTTGATGGAATTATGGGTATTTTAATTTTCTTCTTTTAGAATTCTCGAATTTTTTACAATCAGGAAAAAACTGATAAAGGTAACAAAAACAAAATAATACTTTTCAAATGACACTCTCCACATTAGAGCCTGTAAGCCTGTAAGCACCAACTTACAGTTGCTCTGGAGTACAATTTTAGTGGCTAGATTGGAAAAACAAACAAGCCAACGCTCTTATTAAAACTATAAAGTGGGTACTGTATGCCATTTAACTGCTAGGAGTCTGGGAAGTGTAGTCCTGGGCTGAGCAGCTACTTCCCAACCACAAATCAATCATTACGGAAGGTGAGAATGGATTTCAGTGGAAAAATGGCCTTGTAGGGCTTTGGCTTTAACTCTGAATGAGAGAAAAAGCCATGTGAGAATTGGTTGCAGACATTATATTTCACCCCTAAATACTTCAGCATGCATCTCCTAAAATAAGGACACTGTACATAACCACAGTATCATTATTAGAACATTAGCAATAATATTCAAATATTATTTAGTATCCAGTCCACATTCAAATTTTACCCAAATTGCTATATAAATAATTTTGGAAATCATATTTATTGATTAAAATATGTAAACAAATACACATGGTGATCCAAGTGGAGTCCCCTTTCTCCAGCCACTACCTTCACCTAGAGCCTTTTTAAAATTTTTCCCTTTGGAGTGCAGCCCAGGAAGATGCAGTCTGCCAGCAGGACAGTAGGGGGCCCCACATGCTCATTCTGCTCTTTGCCCACTCTGGTGATTTCCCTAGCTGGGAGTGGGTGTCCAGGAGTCTGGGTAATTCCCACTGTGTCACATGTGCATGGGTGACTTCAGGGTACACTCAGGACCCCACAATGTCACCAGTTTCCTTATGGGAAGTTATAAAGAATTCAAAGCAAAATTTATTTTTATTCCATTAAGAAGCCAGCACAAGCTATGCATCACTTTTTCTGGGTGATTTTCATAACTGTGCTGTGAAATCAAATAAGCAGAAAGCTATAATTTATTGACCTAAATACTTAAAGGCAATGACCATAGTAATTTCGAAGTTGGACGTACAAGTCAAATTGCCAGTAGTTAGCCATAATTCAACCATTATATACAAATTTTCAAAGTAGGGAGGGGTGTGGCCAAGATGGTAGAATAGGAAGACCCTGAGCCCACCTACCCACAGGACCACACAAAAATTACAACTGTTTACAGAGCAACTATCTATGAGAGCAACCTGAAGACTAGCAGAAAAGATTTTCCACAACTAAAGATAAAAAGGAGACACAACAAGACGGGTAGGAGGGGCAGAGACGTAGCATAGTCAAGACCCACACCTTCAAGTAGGCAACCCACAAACAGGAGGAAAATCACAACTTCAGAGGTTCTCTCCAAGGAGTGAAGGGTCCAAGCCCCACATTGGGCTCCCCAGTCTGGAGGTCCTGCACTGAAACGATGAGCCCCTAGAACATCTGGCTTTGAACGCCATCAGGGCTTATGTATGGGAGAGCCAGAGGAGTGTAGAAAACAGAAACTTTGCTCCTAAAGGGCATGTGCAAAATCTCACACACTCCAAGTCCCAGTGCAAAGGCAGTAGTTTGAAAGGACCCTGGGTCAGGCACACTTGCTTATCTTAGAGAGCCTCCCAGAGAGGCAGAAGGCAACAGGAACTTGCCATGAGGACACAGATGCTGGTGGCAGCAATCTGGGGAGCTTGTTCTACTACGAGGACACTGGTGCTGACAAGCAGTATTTTGGAGTCCCCCCTCCAGGGGCTTACCTGCCCACCAGTGGGCTGGTACCAGTCCCAGGACTCCCCGGGCCATGAAGCCAGCCATCCTGGGACCCAGCCCCACCCACCAAAGAGCGAGCAGCCACCTCATGAGGCAGGGCTACACAGCCAGCCCCACCTACTAGTGTCCCCACTGTAGTCAGCCCCACCATAACAGAAGGCCCACAGAGACCACATAGGGGACACTCTTGGAGCATTTAACTCTGGTGACCAGAGGAACGTGTGTTGATGGGCCCCATAGAATGTCTCTTACACAAGGCCACTTCTCCAAGTGGTTACATCTCCTGGAGATGTAACCAACCTACCTAATATATAAAAGTCAACACAGAGAATTGGCAAAATGAGGAGACAAAGGTGTATGTTCCAAAAGAAGGAACAAGACAAAATCACAGAAGAAGAACTAAGTGAAGTGGAAATAAGGAATCTAACTGATAAAGAGCTCAGGGTAATGGTCATAAAGATGCTCAATGAATTCGAGAGAATAATGGATGAAGCACAGTGGGACTTTTAACCAAGAGTTAGAAAATATAAAGAAGAACCAAATAGAGGTGAAGAATACAATAACTGAAATAAAAAATACACTAGAAGGAATCAACAGTAGATCAAATGATACAGAGGAATGGATCAGCAAATTGGAAGATAGAGTAGTGGAAATCACCCAAGCTGAACAGAAGAAAGAAAAAAGAATTTTTAGAAATGAGGATAGTTTAAGAGACCTCTAGGACAACATCAAGCATACTAACATTCACATTATAGGTGTTGCAGAAGGAGAATAGAGAAGGAAAGGGGAAGAGAAATTATTTGGAGATGCAATAGCTGAAAATTTCCCTAACCTGTGGAAGGAAACAGACATCCAGGCCCAGGAACCACAGAGAGTCCCAAATAAGAAAAACCTTAAGAGATACACACCAACATACATTATAATTAAAAGGCAAAAAATTAAAGATAAAGCGAGAGTATTAAAAGCAGCAAGAGCAAAGCAACTAGTTACATACAATGGAGTTCCCATAAGGCTATCAGTTGGCTTTTCAGCAGAACTTTGCAGGCCAGAAGGGAGTGAGTGGCATCATATATTCATAGTGATGAAAGGAAAAAACCTACTACCAAGAATATTCTACCTGGCAAAGCTATCCTTCAGATTGGAAGGCGAGATAAAGAGTTTTATAGACAAGCAAAAGCTAAAAGAGTTCAGCACCATTAAAACAGCTTTACAAGGGCTTCCCTGGTGGCGCAGTGGTTGAGAGTCTGCCTGCCATTGCAGGGGACACGGGTTCGTGCCCCGGTCTGGGAGGGTCCCACATGCCGCGGAGCAGCTGGGCCCGTGAGCCATGGCCGTTGGGCCTGCGCATCCGGAGCACAGGGAGAGGCCACAGCAGTGAGAGGCCCACATACCGCAAAAAACACACACACACACACACACACACACACACAAAAACAGCTTTACAAGAAATGTTAAAGGGAGTTTTCCAAGTGGAAAAGACTCAAAACTAAAAATATAAAAATTATGAAAGGAAAAATCTCATTGGTAAAGGCAAACATACAGTAAAGGTAACAGATTGACCACTTATAAAGCCAGTAGGAAGGTTAAAATGCAAAAGTAATAAAAATCATCTATATCCACAATAAGTAGCTAAGGGATACATAAAACAAAGAGGTATAAAATATAATGAAAAACATTAAATGTTGGAGGGGGTGTAAAAATGCAGGGCTGGTAGAATGTATTCTAACTTAAAAGACCATCAACTTAAAATAATCACGTATATACATAGATTGCTTTATACAAGCCTCATGGTAACCACAAACCAAAAATCTATAATGGATACACACACAAAAAAGAGAAAGGAATTGAAACATAATACTAGAGATGGTCATCAAATTGAATGGGAAGAGAGCAAAAGAAGAAAGAAACAAAAAAGAACTACAGAAGCAACCCAAAAAACAATTAACAGAATGGCAATAAGTACATACCTATCAATAATTACTTTCAATGTAAATGACTAAATGTTCCAATCAAAAGCCACAGAGTGGCTGAATGGATTAAAAATATAAAACCCATATATATGCTGCCTACAAAAGACTCACTTCAGATCTTAAGACACAGCCTGAAAGTGAGAGGATAGAAAAAGGTATTCTATGCAAATGGAAACAAAAAGAAAGCTGAGGTGGCAATACTTATTTCAGACAAAATAGACTTTAAAACAAAGACTATAATAAGAGACAAATTAGGACATTACATAAGGATAAAGGGATCAATTCAACAAGAAGATATAACAATTGTAAATACCTATGCACCTAACATAGGAACATCTAAATATATAAAGCAAATATTAACAAACATAAAGGGAAAAACTGACAGTAACACAATAATAGTAGGGGAATTTAGCACCTTACTTATATCAATGGACAGAACATCCAGACAGAAAATCAGTAAGGAAACACTGGCCTTAAATGACACATTAGACCAAATGGACTGTGTGTATGTGTGTGTATGTGTGTGTGTGTGCATACATTCCACCCACAGGCAGGAGAATACACACCCATTTCAAGTGCACATGCAAGTATCTCCAGGGTAAAGGTAAACCACATGCTAGGCCACAAAACAAGTCTCAATAAATTTAAGAAGATTGAAATCATATCAAACATCTTTTTCAACCACAATGCTATGAGACTAAAAATCAACTACAGGGACTTCCCTGGTGGTCCAGTGGTAAAGAATCTGCTTTCTGATGCAAGGGATGAGGGTTCAATCCCTGGTCAGGGTACTAAGATCCCACATGCAGCGGGGCAACTAAGCCTGCATGCTACAACTACTGAGCTTGCCTGCCTCAATGGGAGAGGCCGTGTGCCACAACTACAGAGCCCACATACCCTGGAGCCTGTGCGCCACAACTAGAGAGAGAAAATCTGCATGCCACAAATAGAGAGAAGCCCACGTGCCACAATGAAGAGCCTGTGCCTCAATGAAAGATCCCCTGTGCCTCAATGAAGACCCCACATACCACAACTAAGTCCCAATGCAGTCCCCCACAAAAAAAATTATTTTAAAAAATCAACTACAGTTGACCCTTAAACAATGCAGGTTTGAACTGCATGATCCACTTACACATGTAGATATTTTTCAATAGTATATAGCACAGTGCTCCATGATCTGTGGTTGGTTGAATCTGCAGATGCAGAGGAACTGCAGATATGGAGGACTGACTATAAATTATACATGAATTAACTCCCATGTTGCTCAAGGGTCAACTGTACAAAAAAATAACTACAAAAAAAAACACAAACATGAGGATGCTAACAATATGCTACTAAACAAACAATGGGCCACAGAGGGAATCAAAGAAGAAATTTTAAAATACCTGGAGACAAACAAAAATGGAAACACAATGATCCAATACCTATGGGACACAGCAAAAGCAGTTTTAAGAGGGAAGTTTATAGCGCTACAAGTCTACCTCAGGAAACAACAAAGATCTCAAATAAACAATCTAATCTTACATCTAAAGGAACTAGAAAAAGAAGAACAAACAAAACCCAAAGTTAGGAGAAGAAAAGAAATAATAAAGATCAGAGCAGAAATAAATGAAATAGGGCTTCCCTGGTGGTTCAGTGGTTAAGAATCCACCTGCTGGGCCTCCCTGGTGGCGCAGTGGTTAAGAGTCCGCCTGCCGATGCAGGGGATACGGGTTCGTGCCCCGGTCTGGGAGGATCCCATATGCCGCGGAGCGGCTGGGCCCGTGAGCCATGGCCGCTGGGCCTGCGCATCCGGAGCCTGTGCTCCGCAACGGGAGAGGCCACAACAGTGAGAGGCCCGCATACCGCAAAAAGAAAAAAAAAAAAAAAAGAATCCACCTGCTAATGCAGGGGACATGGGTTCAAGCCCTGGTCTGGGAAGATCCCACATGCCATGGAGCAACTAAGCCTGTGAACCACAACTACTGAGTCCATGTGCCACAACTACTGAGCCTGCGCTCTAGAGCCCATGCTCCACAACAAGAGAAGCCTCCACAATGAGAAGCCTGTGCACCGCAACAAAGAGTAGCCCCCACTCTCCGCAACTAGAGGAAGCCCGCACACAGTAACAAAGACCCAATGCAGCCAAAAATAAATAAGTAAAATAAATAAATTTAAAAAAAGAAAGAAATGAAATAGAGACCAAAAAAATAGAAAAGATCAATGAAACTAAAAGCTGGTTCTTTGAAAAGATAAAGAAAATTGATAAACCTTTAGCCAGACTCATCTCTTTTTTAGCCAGAAAAAAAGAGAGGGCCCAAAGTAATAAAATCAGAAATGAAAGTGGACAAGTTACAACCGATATCACAGAAATACAAAGGATCACAAGAGATTACTATGAACAATTATACACCTATAAAATGGACAACCTACTAGAAATTAATAAATCTCTAGAAACACACAATCTTCTAAGACTTAATCAGGAAGATATAGAAAATATGAAAAGACCAATTACCAATAATGAAATTGTATCAGTAACAAAAAATTTCCCAAGAACAAAAGTCCAGGACCAGATGGCTTCAAGGTAAATTCTACCAAACATTTAGAGAGGAGTTAATGCCTATCCTTCTCAAACTATTCAAAAAATTGCAGAGGAAGAACACTTCAAAATGCATTAAAAAATGCATTCTATGAGGCCAGCACCACCCTGATATCAAAACCAAAGATATCCTAAAAACACAAAAAATTATAGGCCAGTATCACTGATGAACATAGATGCAAAAACTCTCAACAAAATATTAGCAAGCCAAATTCAACAGTACATTAAAAGAATCATACACCAACATCAGGTGGGATTTATACCAGAGATGCAAGAAGGGTTCAATATCTGTAAAGCAACCAGTGTGATACATCATATTAACAAACTGAAGAATAGAAATCATATGATCATCTCAATAGATGCAGAAAAAGCATTTGACAAAATTCCACATCCATTTATGATAAGAGTTCTCAACAAAGTGCATATAGAGGGAACATATCTCAACATAATATAGGTCATATATGACAAACCTACAGCCAACATCATACTCAATGGTGAAAAACTGAAATGATTTCCTATAAGATCAGGAAGAAGACAAGGATGCCCACTCTCGCCACATTTATTCAATATAGTACTGGAAGTCAGCCACAACTATCAGACAGGAAAAAGAAACAAAAGGCATCAAAACTGGAAAAGAAGTAAAACTGTCAGTCTGGCAGGTGACATGATACTAAATACAGAAAATCCTAAAGATGCTACCAAAAAACTATTAGAATTAATATATACATTTAATGAAGTTGTAGAATACAAAATCAATAAGCAGAAATATGTTGCATTGCTATATACTAACAGTGAACTATCAGAGAAATTAAGAAAACAATCTCATTTAGAATTGCATCAAAAAAAAAAAAAAAAGAAATACCTAGGAATAAATCTAACCAAGGAATTAAAAGACTTGTACTCAGGAAACTGTAAGACAGTGATAAAAGAAATTGAAGATGACACTAAAAAATCGAAAGATATACTGTGCTCATGGATTGGAAGAATTAATATTGTTAAAATGACCATACTCCCCAAGGCAAGCTACAGATTGAATGCAATCCCTATCAAAATGTGAATGGCATTTTTCACAGAACTAGAATAATTCTAAAATTTGTAAGGAAACACACACACACACACACACACACACACACACACACACACACACACACACCTGAATAGCCAAAACAATCTTGAGAAAGAAAAACAAAGCTGGAAGTATCATGCTCCCTGATTTCAAACTATATTACAAAGCTACAGTAATCAAATCAGAATGGTACTGGTAGCCCATACTGCCACACACAGACACACAGATCAATGGAACAGAATAGAGAGCTCAGAAATATATCCACACTTATATGGTCAATTAATCTATGACAAAGGAAGCAAGACTAATGGGAAAAAACCAGCCTCTTTAATAAACGGTGATGGGAAAACTGGAAAGCTGCATGCAAAAGAATCAAACTGGACTACTTTCTCATACCATAATCAAAAATAAAGTCAAAATAGATTAAAGACTTAAATGTAAGGCCTGAAACCATAAAACTCCTAGAAGAAAACATAGGCAGTATGCTCTTTGACATTAATCTTAGCAATATTTTTTTGGATATGTCTCCTCAGGCAAGGGAAACAAAAGCAAAAATAAACAAACGGGCCTACATTCAACTAAAAGGCTTTTGCACCATGAAGGAAACTATCAACAAGATGAAAGGCAACTTACAGAATTAGAGAAGATATCTGCAAATGATATGGCTGATAAGGGGTTAATATCCAAAATATACCAAGAGCATATACAAATCAACATCAAAAAAATAAACAACCTGATTTAAAAAATGGGCAGAGGACCTGAATAGACATTTCCCCAAAAGACTATAGATGGCCAACAAACACAGGAAAAAATACTCAGTATCACTAATCATCAGGGAAATGCAAATCAAAACCACAATGAGATATCACCTCACATCTGTCACAATGGTTAGTATCAAAAAGACTGCAAATAGGGCTTCCCTGGTGGCACAGTGGTTGAGAATTCACCTGCCAATATAGGGGACATGGTTTTGATCCCTGGTACAGGAAGGTCCTACATGCCACGGAACAACTAAGCTCGCACGCCACAACTACTGAGCCTGCACTCTAGAGCCCATGAGCCACAACTACTGAGCCCACAAACTAGAACTGCTGAAGCCCGAGAGCCTAGAGCCCATGCTCTGTAACAAGAGAAGCCACCACATGAGAAGCCCGCACACCACAATGAAGAGCAGCCCCTGCTCGCTGCAACTAGAGAAAGCCTGGGCGCAGCAACAAAGACCCAATGCAGCCAAAAATAAATAAATAAAATAAATAAAAATTTTTAAAAAGACTGCAAGTAACAAGTGTTAAGGAGGATGTTGAGAAAGGGATCCCTTGTGGACTGTTGGTGGGAATGTAAACTGGTGCAGCCACTATGGAAACAGTATGGAGTTTAAAAATAGAACTACCATATAATCTAGCAATTCCACTTCTGGGTATTTTTCTACAGAAAACAAAAACGCTAATTTAAAAAGATATATATACCCCTATGTTTATTTCAGCATTATTTACAATAGCCAAGATATGGATGTAATCTAAGTGTCCATCCATAGGTGAATGGATGAAAATGTGGTATATACACAATGGGATACTACTCAGCCATAAAAAAAAGAATGAAATCTTGTCATGTGTGACAACATGAATGGACCTAGAGGGTATTATGCTAAGTGAAATAAGTCAGACACAGAAAGACAATACCATATGATTTCACTTATATGTGGAATCTAAAAAACAAAACAAACAAACATAAAACAGAAACAGACTCATAGATACAGAGAACAAACTGGTAGTTTCTATAGGGGAAGTGGGTGGAGGGATGAGTGAAATAGGTGAGGGAGATTATGAAGTACAAACTTCCAGTTATAAAATAAGTCATGGGAATGTAATGTACATCATAGGGAATACAGTCAATAATATTGTGATAACTTTGTATGGTGACAGATGGTAACTAGACTTATTGTGGTGATCATTCTGTGATGTATACAAATGCCAAATCATTATGTAATACACCTGAAACTAATATAATATTGTAAGTCAATTATACTTCCAAGAAAATCAAAGTATACATGGACACAGTTAAAAGGGAAAAAACCCAAATACTAGTTAGAAAAGGTTTTAAGAAAAAGCAATTATTTTCCCTCTTTCCTATCTTTCCTCAGAGATGATCACTTTTTAACAATATCTGGTCTTAGTTTTTCTGGATGTTACCACCATAAACTTCTATTTCTTGATTCTTCACTTTAGAAAGTCTCTATTGATTTCTAACAATGAGAGATTAGAATTTCATTCACTTATACTAAATTCACCTTTCCTTTCCCTCTCCTCAAATTTCATTGATAGCCATATTACTGTTTCAGATGATTTTAACTGGTTATTTTTATAATTCTAAATAATACACTTTAACTTCTATTTCTTATTCCATCCATTTAAGACTCAAACTCTAGACTCTCTACAATGTAGAATAAGAATATTAGCATCTCCACTCTCCCTCATCTTTCCACCTCTCAAACTCTGCCAGATGTATCTTCACTTTAACATGATCAAAGCTAATCACATTTTAATTCTGTTCTATAATCATCAAGTTATCCCTGTTAGGTAGCATTTAAAAACTGAGAATCAGTAAACCAATTATATTATTATGACTATGTATATATTGTTCACAGAAAAGCCAAGTTTCTTTGCTTTCAGCAATGATTGTTTCCTTCTCTCTAGATGCAATGGCATATTCCCTATGCCACTATGAGAGAATATATCTAGCATTGAGGCATAAATATTTTTTTGTTATACTCCATTATTGCTCAAGATCATGTTACAATTTAGTTTGCTTCATATTAGAATTATTAATCTCTTGTGCAGATTTTTTTTTTGGAGTTTCTAACTGCATCTCTATGAAAGAAAAAAACATGTTTTTGCCACGAGTTTTTTTCCCTTAGCTTATTTTTATATATTGCTTGGAATCCACTCTTTTCTTCTTCTTCTTCTTTTTTTTTTTTTTTGTGGTATGCGGGCCTCTCACTGTTGTGGCCTCTCCCGTTGCGGAGCACAGGCTCTGGACGCGTAGGCTCAGCGGCCATGGCTCATGGGCCTAGCGGCTCCGCGGCATATGGGATCTTCCCAGACCAGGGCACGAACCTGTGTCCCCTGCATCGGCAGGCGGACTCTCAACCACTGCGCCACCAGGGAAGCCCCAGTCTTTTCTTCTTGATGGTATTCTTGCAGCCCAAAGACTTTAAGAATTTGCATATCTCTAATCCTGGCTTGGTTCCTCCACTGCTTGTATCTCCTACCTATTTTCCTATTTATTACTCCCCTTTTGCCGGAGAACATCCTCAAGTAACTTCTTAAGAAAGTGTAGGTAGTAAGTAAACTTAATCTGTCTTCTGAAAATGTCTTTATTTGCCTTAATTTTTAATATTTTTAAAAATTAATTTATTATTTTATTTTTGGTTGCATTGGGTCTGTTGCTGTGTGCAGGCTTTCTCTAGTTGTGGCGAGCAGGGGCTACTCTTCATTGTGGTGCACGGGCTTTTCACTGTGGTGGCTTCTCTTGTTGTGGAGCACAGGCTCTAGGCTTGCAGGCTTCAGTAGTTGTGACACGCAGGCTCAGTAGTTGTGGCTCATGGACTCTAGAGTGCAGGCTCAGTAGTTGTGGTGCACGGGCTAAGTTGCTCTGCGGCATGTGGGATCTTCCTGGACCAGGGTTCAAACCAGTGTCCCCTGCATTGGCAGGTGGATTCTTAACCACTGTGCCATCAGGGAAGTCCAACTCTGTTTTGCTAAATACACAGAAACAAATGACGCCATATTTATACAGCAGTTTTGCAAACCTGACTAGGTCCTTTGGATATTTCAGAATTATGGAAGCATTAACTGATGATTAAGGCTGAAAAAGAAGTATACGAGGAGGGAGTGCCTCCCACAAGTCAGAGGATACACCCCTGATTATTTCTCAGAACAAGCATTTATTAATCTATAAGCTTCCTGGAATGGCACTCTTTATAGAAAAACCATTGTTCCCCTTCCTGATAAGTCCATAATTTCCAAGAGTAAAACAGACACAAGCATTTATACTTACTACCAATAAACTGCAAAGCCAGTGAGGAATAAATAATGCCATAAATTAACAAGGTCTTTACAAATCACAGGACCCTTTTATCCTTAATTCTAATAATTTGTTCGTTTGAACAGAATTCTGTTTTAATAAGGTAATCATGACTATAAAAAAGTGGCAATGTTTAGTCTCTCACAGAGACTACCTTTCTTGCAAGGACTGAGGATTGTTAGAATTTTCGTATTATTTAGGCATGGAATCTTATTTGAGATCAACGATTTTTGGCCATCACATAACAGCTACAAATAATAGTATAAGAACTACAGATATTATAAAAGGTACGGAATAATAGTAGTCTGATGTCTTTAATATTAGAGAAGTGCACAGATGGATTACTTTTCTGTAAGAATACCTGAATATCATATTTTCATATTGATAATAATCTTTTAAAAATAATATAATACATGCATATTGAGGATGGTTGGAAGGACCACATTAATTGAGTTTCAGGCAAAGGCCACTGGGCCCACATTTCTCTGTTTTGTTTTGTTTTTAATATCTTTACTGGAGTATAATTGCTTTACAATGGTGTGTTAGTTTCTGTTGTATAACAAAGTGAATCAGCTCTACATATACATTTAACCCCAAATCCCCTCCCTCTTGCGTCTCCCTCGCACCCTCCTTAATCCACCCCTCTAGGTAGTCACAAAGCACTGAGCTGATCTCCCTGTGCTATGCAGCTGCTTCCCACTAGCTATCGATTTTACATTTGGTAGTGTATATATGTCAATGTCACTCTCTCACTTCATCCGAGCTTACCTTTCCCCCTCCCCGTGTCCTCAAGTCCATTCTCTACGTCTGTGTCTTTATTCCTGTCCTGCCCCTAGGTTCTTCAGAACCTTTTTTTTTTTTTTTTAGATTCCATATATATGTGTTAGCATATGGTATTTGTTTTTCTCTTTCTGACTTACTTCACTCTGTATGACAGATTCTAGGTCCATCCAGCTCACTACAAGTAACTCAATTTCGTTTCTTTTTATGGGTGAGTAATATTCCATTGTATATATGTGCCACATCTTCTTTATCCATTCATCTGTCAGTGGACCCTTAGGTTGCTCCCATGTCCTGTGTATCGTAAATAGTACTGCCATGAACACTGTAGTACATGACTCTTTTTGAATTATGGTTTTTTCAGGGTATATGTCCAGTAGTGGGATTGATGGGTCATATAGTAGTTCTATTTGTAGTTTTTTAAGGAACCTCCATACTGTTCTCCATAGTGGCTGTATCAATTTACATTCCCACCAACAGGGCAAGAGGGTTCATTTTTCTCCACACCCTCTACAGCATTTATTGTTTGTAGATTTTTTGATGATGGCCATTCTGACTGGTGCGAGGTAATACCTCATTGTAGTTTTTTTTTTTTTTTTTTTTTTTGCAGTATGCGGGCCTGTCACTGTTGTGGCCTCTCCTGTTGCAGAGCACAGTCTCCAGACGCGCAGGCTCAGCAGCCATGGCTCATGGACCCAGTCGCTCCGCGGCATGTGGGATCTTCCCGGACCAAGGCACGAACCTGCGTCCCCTGCATTGGCAGGCGGACTCTCAACCACTGTGCCACCAGGGAAGCCCCCTCATTGCAGTTTTGATTTGTGTTTCTCTAATGATTAGTGATGTTGAGCATCTTTTCACGTGTTTGTTAGCAATCTGTATATCTTCTTTGGAGAAATGTCTATTTAGGTCTTCTGCCCATTTTTGGATTGGGTTTGTTCTTTTGATATTGAGCTGCATGAGCTCCTTGTATATTTTGGAGATTAATCCTTTGTCAGTTGCTTCATTGGCAAATATTTTCTCCCATCCTGAGGGTTGTCTTTTCATCTTGTTTATGGTTTCCTTTGCCATGTAAAAGATTTTAAGTTTCACTAGGTCCCATTTGTTTATTTTTATTTCCATTTCTCTAGGAGGTGGGTCAAAAAGGATGTTGCTGTGATTTATGTCATAGAGTGTTCTGCCTAGGTTTTCCTCTAAGAATTTTATAGTGTCTGGCCTCACATTTAGGTCTTTAGTCCATTTTGAGTTTATCTCTGTGTATGGTGTTAGGGAGTGTTCTAATTTCATTCTTTTACATGTAGCCGTCAGTTTTCCCAGCACAACTTATTGAAGAGGCTGTCTTTTCTCCATTGTATATTCTTGCATCCTTTATCAAAGATAAGGTGACCATATGTGTGTGGGTATATCTCTGGGCTTTCTATCCTGCTCCATTGATCTATATTTCTGTTTTTGTGCCAGTACCATACTGTCTTGATTACTGTAGCTTTGTAGTATAGTGTGAAGTCAGGGAGCCTGATTCCTCCAGCTCCATTTTTCTTTCTCAAGATTGCTTTGGCTATGCGGGGTCCTTTGTGTTTTCATACGAATTGTGAAATTTTTTGTTCTAATTCTGTGAAAAATGCCATTGGTAGTTTGATAGGGATTGCACTGAATCTGTAGATTGCTTTGGGTAGTATAGTAATTTTCACAATGTTGATTCTTCCAATCCAAGAACATGGTATACCTCTCCATCTGTTTGTATCACCTTTAATTTCTTTCATCAGTGTCTTATAGTTTTCTACATACAGGTCTTTTGTCTCCTTAGGTAGGTTTATTCCTAGGTATTTTATTCTTTTTGTTGCAATGGTAAATGGGAGTGTTTCCATAATTTCTCTTTCAGATTTTTCATCATTAGTGTATAGGAATTCAAGAGATTTCTGTGCATTAATTTTGTATCCTGCAACTTTACCAAATTCATTGATTAGCTCTAGTAGTTTTCTGGTAGCACCTTCAGGATTCTCTATGTATAGTGTCATGTCATCTGCAAACAGTGACAGTTTTACTTCTTCTTTCCCGATTTGGATTCCTTTTATGTCTTTTTCTTCTCTCATTGCTGTGGCTAAAACTTCCAAAACTATGTTGAATAATAGCAGTGAGAGTGGGCAACCTTGTCTTGTTCCTGATCTTAGAGGAAACGGTTTCAGTTTTTCACTATTGAGAATGATGTTGGCTGTGGGTTTGTCATATATGGCCTTTATTATGTTGAATACCCTCTATACCTACTATACCTACTTTCTGGAAGTTTTTTATCATAAATGGTGTTGAATTTTGTCAAAAGCTTTTTCTGCATCTATTGAGATGATCATATGGGTTTTATCCTTCAATTTGTTAATATGGTGTATCACATTGATTGATTTGCATGTATTGAAGAATCCTTCCATTCCTGGGATAAACCTCACTTGATCATGGTGTAAAATCCTTTTAATGTGCTGTTGGATTCTGTTTACTAGTATTTTGTTGAGGACTTTTGCAACTATGTTCATCAATGGTATTGGTCTGTAGTTTTGGTTTTTTTTGTGACGTCTTTGTCTGGTTTTGGTATCAGGGTGATGGTGGCCTCATCGAATGAGTTTGGGAGTGTTCCTTCCTCTGCTATATTTTGGAAGAGTTTGAGAAGGATAGGTGTTAGCTGTTCTCTAAATGTTTGCTAGAATTCACCTGTGAAGCCATCTTGTCCTGGGCTTTTGTTTGTTGGAAGATTTTTAATCACAGTCTCAATTTCAGGGTTTGTGATTTGTCTCTTTATATTTTCTATTCTTCCTGGTTCAGTCTCAGAAGGTTGTGCTTTTCTAAGAATTTGTCCATTTCTTCCAGGTTGTCCATTTTATTGGCATAGAGTTGCTTGTAGTAATCTCTCATGATCCTTTGTATTTCTGCAGTGTCAGTTGTTACTTCTCCTTTTTCATTTCTAATTCTATTGATTTGAGTCTTCTCCCTTTTTTTCATCATGAGTCTGGCTAAAGGTTTATCAATTTTGTTTATCTTCTCAAAGAACCAGCTTTTAGTTTTATTGATCTTTGTTATTGTTTCCTTCATTTCTTTTTCATTTATTTCTGATCTGATCTTTATGATTTCTTTCCTTCTGCTAATTTTGTGGGTTTTTTGTTCTTCTTTCTCTAATTGCTTTAGGTGTAAGGTTAGGTTGTTTGAGATGTTTCTTGTTTCTTAGGGTAGGATTGTATTACTATAAACTTCCCTCTTAGAACTGCTTTCACGGCATCCCATAGGTTTTGGGTCATCGTGTTTTCATTGTCATTTGTTTCTAGGTATTTTTTGATTTCCTCTTTTATTTCTTCAGTGATCTCTTCGTTATTTAGTAGTGTATTGTTTAGCCTCCATATGTTTGTATTTTTTACAGGGTTTTTCCTGTAATTGATATCTAGTCTCACAGCGTTGTGGTCAGAAAAGATACTTGGTATGATTTCAATTTTCTTAAATTTACCAAGGCTTGATTTGTGACCCAAGATATGGTCTATCCTGGAGAATGTTCCATGAGCACTTCAGAAGAAAGTGTATTCTGTTGTTTTTGGATGGAATGTCCTATAAATATCAATTAAGTCATCTTGTCTAATGTGTCATTTAAAGCTTGTGTTTCCTTATTTATTTTCATTTTGGATGATCTGTCCATTGGTGAAAGTGGGTTGTTAAAGTCTCCTACTATTATTGTGTTACTGTCCATTTCCTTTTTTATGGCTGTTAGCATTTGCCTTATGTATTGAGGTGCTCCTATGTTGGGCGCATAAATATTTACGATTGTTATATCTTCTTCTTGGATTGATCCCTTGATCATTATGTTGTGTCCTTCTTTGTCTCTTGTTATAGTCTTTATTTTAAAGTCTATTTTGTCTGATATGAGAATTGCTACTTCAGCTTTCTTTTTTTTTTTTTTTAGGTTGCTTCTCCCATTTACACTTGCCATTTTTAAAATTAGTTTCTGCTTTATAACAAAGTGAATCAGTTATACATATACATCTGTTCCCATATCCCTTCCCTCTTGCGTCTCCCTCCCTCCCACCCTCCCTATCCCACCCCTCCAGGCAGTCACAACTCCAGCTTTCTTTTGATTTCCATTTACATGGAATATCTTTTTCCAGCCCCTCACTTTCAGTCTGTATGTGTCCCTGAAGTGGAGTCTCTTGTAGACAGCACATATACGGGTCTTGGTTTTGTATCCATTCGGCCAGTTTATGTCTTTTGGTTGGAGCATTTAATGCATTTATATTTAAGGTAATTATCGATATGTATGTTCCTATTAGCATTTTCTTGTTTTGGGTTTGTTTTTGTAGGTCTTTTCATTCTCTTGTGTTTCCTGCCTAGAGAAGTTTCTTTAGCATTTGTTATAAAGCTAGTTTGGTGGTGCTGAATTCTCTTAGCTTTTGCTTGTCTGTAAGGGTTTTAATTTCTCTGTTGAATCTGAATGAGATCCTTGCTGGGTAGAGTAATCTTGGTTGTAGGTTTTTCCCTTTTATCACTTGAAATATGTCCTGCCACTCACTTCTGGCTTGCAGAGTTTCTCTTGAAAGATCAGCTGTTAACCTTATGGGGATTTCCTTGTATGTTATTTGTTGCTTTTCCCTTGCTGCTTTTAATATTTTTTCTTTGTACTTAATTTTTGATAGTTTGATTAATATGTGTGTTTGTTTTGTGTGTTGGTGTGTTTCTCCTTGGATTTATCCTGTATGGGATACTCTGCACTTCCTGGACTTGATTGAATATTTCATTTCCCATATTAGGGAAGTTTTCAACTATAATCTTTTCAAATATTTTCTCAGTCCCTTTCTTTTTCTCTTCTTCTTCTGGAACCCCTATAATTAGAGGGTTGGTACATTTAATGTTGTCCCAGAGATCTCTGAGACTGTCCTCAATTCTTTTCATTCTTTTTTTGTTTTTTTGTTTTTACGGTACGTGGGCCTCTCACTGTCGTGGCCTCTCCCGTTGCGGAGCACAGGCTCCGGACGCGCAGGCTCAGTGGCAATGGCTCATGGGCCCAGCCGCTCCGCGGCATTTGGGATCTTCCCGGACTGGGGCACGAACCCACAGTCCACTGCATCAGCAGGCAGACTCTCAACCACTGTGCCACCAGGGAAGCCCCATTCTTTTTCTTTATTCTGCTCTTCAGTAGTTATTTCCACTATTTTAACTTCCAGGTCACTTATGCATTCTTCTGCCTCAGTTATTCTGCTATTGATCCCTTCTAGAGAATTTTTAATTTCATTTAATGTGCTGTTCATCATTGTTTGTTTGCTCTTTAGTTCTTCTAGGTCCTTGTTAAACCTTTCTTGTATTTCTCCATTCTATTTCCAAGACTTTGGATCATCTTTACTATCATTACTCTGAATTCTTTTTCAGGTAGACTGCCTATTTCCTCCTCATTTGTTTGGTCTGGTGGGCTTTTACCTTGCTCCTTCATCTGCTACATATTTCTGTCTGCTCATTTTGCTTAACTTACTGTGTTTGGGGTCTCCTTTTTGCAGGCTGCAGGTTCGTAGTTCCCGTTGTTTTCGGTGTCTGCCCCCAGTGGGTAAGGTTGGTTCAGTGGGTTGTGTAGGCTTCCTGGTGGAGGGGACAGGTGCCTGTGTTCTGGTGGATGAGGCTGGATCTTGTCTTTCTGGTGGGCAGAACTGCATCCAGTGGTGTGTTTTGGGGTGTCTGTTAACTTAGTATGATTTTAGGCAGCCTCTCTGCTAATGGGTGGGGTTGTGTTCTTGTCTTGCTAGTTGTTTGGCATGGGGTGTCCAGCACTGGAGCTTGCTGGTCATTGAGTGGAGCTGGGTCTCAGCATTGAGATGGAGGCCTCTGGGAGAGTTCTCACCAACTGATATTATGTGGGGCCGGGAGGTCTCTGGTGGACCAATGTCCTGAACTCGGCTCTCCCACCTCAGATGCTCAGGCCTGATACCAGGCCAGAGCACCAAGACCCTGTCAGACATATGGCCAGGTACGTGGGGAGTTTCTTGCCTTTTGGGAAGTCTGAGGTCTTCTGCCAGCATTCAGAAGGTGTTCTGTAGGAGTTGTTCCACGTGTAGATGCGTTTTTGATGTATTTGTGGGGAGGAAGGTCATCTCATGTCTTACTCCTCTGCCATCTTGAAGGTCCTCCCTCTCTCTGTGTTTTGATTTGAGGCTCCAAACTGATTTTGGAGTAAATGAGAGAAGATCCAAGGGGAACTTAATGTGTAGATGATGAGATTATGCCAAATGATGCCAGGGCAAGCTGCATGAATGAAAGCTCTGACATGGTTCCAATAGAGGGCATGTTGGAGCCATGAGAGAGAACAGACTCACCACATGGCCCATGGCAGTACAGATGGGCTGAGCTCCAACAGGAACCTGTGCCATGGCAGCCAATACCCAGAACACGAGAGTCTGTCAAGAGTAGAGGCCCTGGGTCAGACATCCTGGGTTCAAAGCTTGACTCTGCCCCCTCTTACATGAATCTCCTCAGGAAATTAATCTAACCTCTCTGGGCCCATTGTCTTTCTCAGTAATATGGGAAAAATAGTAGTACTGTCTGCTGGAGCTATTGTGGGGTTCAATGAACAAAGTCATTTCAAGTACTTTGGCCAGGAACTTGCTTAGAAGATGTCGGCAATTATTATAATTACTACTCAAAGTGGAATTTTAGTTTCAATTAAAATCCACATCATCTGACAAGTTACATCAATACTATTAAATTGAATTTGGCTATTTTAGTTTTGTGTTTATTTTTTTTTATCATTGGATAAGCATGAGATATTTATACTTACTTTTGTGAAAGTATCATTATAATAAAAATAATTCCAGCCAACATTTTAGGTGCATGCTTTCCTCAAGATTTTCTAGAAACTCTGGTCTATATGTATAACGTATTTTGTATATAGAAGAGACCTTGTTATTCTTTTCCTTTAAAATGTTTTTAGCAAGGAATTAGCCATTGCTGGGTTGTTATTTGAGGGAGCTTGTTTAGGGGATCAGGAAGTAGAGGGTAGTTCTGGGCATGGTGGGCAGCTGATGCTTGAAGCTCCCCTGATCCTGTCCCTGGTTGCATTTAACGGGGAGCAGGGAGAGCCACGGGGAATGGGGCCCTTGGTAGAAGACCAGACTTTGCATTGACAGTGACTGGGGTTGACCCCTTAGGACTGAGTGGGCACCCCTGAGATTCCTGGACCTATCCAGGGGAGGGACTGGGGAGGAAAGACAGACTTTCTCACTCCAAGTAGGGTGGGGCCACCAGGTCATATTAATTTAATTAGTAAATAAACACAGTGAAGTTGGACATAAATTATACATCCACTACATTTTCTGTTGATGACCTTTCTTCCTTAGGAAGCTGAGTTGGGGAAAGGAAGGGGAGTTGTCCCAGAGGCTTAGCTGCACGACCACTACAACAGCGAGGACCCCTTCTGCACCTGGTGCTTCTACCTGGTGACGGAGGCAACACTGGTCCCATTCGCAAGTTCAAAGGCAGCAGTGCAGCCTCAGCCCTGCCCTGACCCAGCAGGGAACCCCGCCCTCTGTTATCCTTGTTAGACCCTTGTAACACTTCGCAATGTCACCATAAGTTAATTGGGACTGGCACCCATAAGGAAATTAGGATCGACACCCACAGGGGGTTCAAGTGAAATGGAAAAGCATGTTGCTTCTTTAAGAATGTGAAACATTGCATTGTCAAGAGGGGGAAAATTGGGCTGAGTGATGAAGAAATTCTTTGAATTGTCTGGGGGAAAGACTCCTCTTTGTCAGTGGAAGGTAAAGCCCTATCAGATGCAGGTCAAGGAAGACAAGTGATATCAGCTTTGCTAAAGCTTGCTGGGTTTGGTGTGAAAAAACTGAAAAACTGAAAATGGGCTGTGGTGCCCAGGTTGTAATACCTCTGGGTCACATGCGTGTCTTTTTGGAGAATTCTGCTCTGCCCCGTGAGTGGATGAGCCGCTCCTTGGACAGTCAGTCACTCTTGTATTTTGTGTGGTGGCATTTTGGGTACTGCTCAGGTCTTAATAATGGAATGAGTGGCAATTTTGAAAGCTCATGTTCACTACGGCAGTCCTCAAGCAAGACTCACCCCTCCACGCACACCCAGTGTGGCTCCAGAGCAACTCTAGAAAGGTCCTTTGTATGAGGAAAGAAAACCAAGTAGGTGAACATCAATCTCCCTGTCACCCTAGACGCACAAAATGAACAAACCCAGATTCTGGGTTTGAGAGAAAGCCAAGTGGCAGTTTGTGGGACAGAAATTCATGGCTTTAAAAGTAAGTCTTGGCAGAGCTTTCTGTGTTAGCACTATCTTCCCTTGGCCTGAGACCATCAGATGTGCAACTTGAAACTCTGCCTTTATCCTGTCACGAATCAGGTGGAGAGGGACTAAAAGCTCTGGTGATCAGTTTCAACAAAAGCTGCATAATAGTGGGAGATAGAGCTCTTCGGGGGTGTCACAAAGGAGATCGGATCTTGGGTTCTTTTGAGGCTTTGTCATTTGTTTCCCAGAGGAATAGACACCTTGAGAGTTTACCAAGTGCAAAGCGTGTGAAGTGTTTTATAAAACAAAACCTCCAGGCCCAGGTCTCATCTGTCAGGAGCTTAGTCTCACCTCACAAAGGTTGCTATCTTGCTCTCTTCCTCTCTCCCTTCCTTCTGTCTTTCTTTCCTTCCTGCCTCTCTTCCTTCCTTCCAGGTGGTTTTACAAGTCTTAGTGGAAGCGAGGAGGAGGATGAAATAAATCATATCCTTGAGTGGCTGATTCTTGATCTGACCCTAAACCCTTTGCCTCTGAACTGGAGTGAGATGCAACCGACTTCTGGGTCATTCTGACACCAGTCATCTCATGGCCTCAATCATGGGCCTTTACAGAGATCCTCAGGCAGATAGATAGCACTTTAATTTAGTGTGCATATGCATGCACATACCAGCATTTAAGTGGTCGTCTCGTTCTACAGGCAGAAGGTAGTCTTCTTACTAGTGGGGTCTAAAAATTCAAATCACTAAGCTTTATCTGAAAACATAAAAACATGTAAGCCCAGGATTATTCTATTTGCTCAATTTTTTGTATTTTACTTTTTTAAAAAAATGTTGAAAGTGTAGTTTTAAAATGCCAGTTTAAAAAAGGCTTTGAAAACGCAATTCTGGGGAGCTCCTGCTGCCAGTGGGAAGGTGGGTTAGCTTCTTTGAACATGGGCCCAGTTTGGTTTACAGGACAAGCATGGGATAGAGCGAACAACACTGGCCGAGCGCCAGCAGACTTGTCATGGCGGTGTATCTATCAATGATTGGTTACATGTGGCCTTGAATTGTCAAAACTCCCTATTAAAGGGGACTCTGCCCTAGTTGGTCTCTGAGGTCAGTCCTCTATCCTGAAAGAAGCAGGATTCTGGGAGAGGCTGACCACCTGCCATCTGGTGGACACTCATTACTACCACTGCTATGCTCAGTTGCTGCTGGGGAAGAATGAAGAGAGCAGGGGTGGACGGGGGTGCTCACCTCCAGACACCCACAAAACTGAATCCACATCCGACCTTGGCCCTCACACTTCACCTTCTTTTTCTGTTTGAAATGTATGGAAATACCTGTTTGTGTAGTCATTCGACACAGCTCCTGTCTCTATCCTTGGGTTTGTAGGGCAGCAGCGTATTGGAAATCCTTGGCCTCCTTTTGTGCTTCTTTAAAGCTTGAAAACAATCACGACTGAAGCTCTATTTAGTCTTTCAAAGATGAAACTGGAAGAAAGCTACCAAAGTACAGCCTTTACATCTAGTCAGTGCAACATCGGGAGGAACAGAGGACACCTCTTCTTTTTTCAAATCCAGGAAACTTCTTTCCCAGAAGTTTTTTGAATACCTCCCCTTGTGTGTCATTGGTCCAAATCAGGGCATGTGTCCATTCCTGAATAACCTCAGGGTCCAGGGTACTGGATGACTTTTAGACTTATCAGGCCCACTCCAGGGGCTGGGGGTGGGGTCAGACTTCCTTGAAACACACAGGCTGCGTGGGGCGGATACAGCTTCATAAAACAAGATAAAAATCAGAGAACTGTTAGGAAGAAAAAAAAGAAGAATGCATGTTGGGCTGGTGACCAAAAATATCCACTGTAATTTTCTTAGATATCCTTGGAGAAATTTTTTTTTTTTTTTTTTTTTTTTTTTTTTGCATTATGCGGGCCTCTCACTGTTGTGGCCTCTCCCGTTGCGGAGCATAGGCTCCGGACGCGCAGGCTCAGCGGCCATGGCTCACGGGCCCAGGCGCTCCACGGCATGTGGGATCTTCCCAGACCGGGGCACGAACCCGTGTCCCCTGCATCAGCAGGCTGACTCTCAACCACTGCACCACCAGGGAAGCCCCGCTTGGAGAAAATTTTAACTGCTGTTTCTTATTCTATTGGGCACTAACAGTACAAACAGCAATATTTATTGTATCTTACTGTCTGCCAGGTGCTGTGTTTTACAGATATCTTCTCCTTTTAATCCTCAAGACAGTGTGGTGAGTGCTGGGATTATGTTCCCTGTTTCATAAATGAGGATGTCAAGGCTCAATGACCTTCAGTGACTTGCCCCAAAACACTGGACTAGTCAAGATGGAGGTGAACATCAAAGTGTGGTTCCTGGGTGTGTGAAGAACGTTAACCGCTGCCCACACCGCTTCCCACGCGCACCCACAACCTGCCGAGCCTCCCAGCTCGTTGATTCCTCCCTGCTGTTTGGTCTTTACCTCAATTCCCCTTCAACACCCGCCCTCCTGTGGCCACGCTGCCACGCTGTCATGTCCCCAAGCAGCTCCACCTCTGGAATTTGGAACTCTTGCCTTCTTTGTTCACATTCTCAGGTGTTTGGCTTTTTCCTTCCAGCTTCCTCATCAGAGCTCCTCTCTGACCCGGCTTTACCACCCATGTCCCTTGTCTCCCGCCCATCTTCCTGGCCTGTCAGCCCCTCCTGCTTCTTTTCCTTCTCTAACTTGCTTGCACTCTATGGCGACCATCTCACTTAATGCTCTCATCAACCCCTCCATTTCCTCATACCCAGTCCACCCAGGGCCCCGGCCTGGCTAGTCCCCACCCAGGACTCCATCCTACCCCACATTCCCATGCTGGTGTTTCCTTCCTTTTTTTTTTTTTTTTTTTCCGATACACGGGCCTCTCACTGTTGTGGCCTCTCCCGTTGCGGAGCACAGGCTCCGGATGCGCAGGCTCAGCGGCCATGGCTCACGGGCGTAGCCGCTCCGCAGCATGTGGGATCCTCCCGGACTGGGGTACGAAACCGTGTCCCCTGCATCGGCAGGCGGACTCTCAACCACTGCGCCACCAGGGAAGCCCTGGAGTTTCCTTCTTAATGCATTGGGAGAAAACTCCTAATTACTGTTTCCAGCCCCAGCTGGGCGCTTGGAGCCCTTTGTCAAGGAAGCCTGGTCCCCAGGCTCTCCACGGGCCCCTCCCCTGCCACCGTCCCTCTCACAGATACATGACTACAGGAGGGTCCTCCTGTCCCACTGAGGAAGGGCCCCTCACGGGGAAGTCACCACCGAGCAGATGTGCCCCAGCCCCACACTCACACCGGGCAGGAGCTAGGCGGCAGCGTGACTGAGGAAAGGCCCGAGCCCGTGACGTTCGGGTGCTGCCCACTCAGGAACGTGGCAAGCAGATTCCGCGGTGGCGTGAAGGTGGAGTTTCCAGGAGAAACGACAAAACGAAAAACGAGGAGAGCCACCCCTACATTAGGTTACGAACCCTTGTGGCTGAGCTGATGGTGAAAGCTGTGAGGCTTGGAGCCAAAATGGGGCCCTGGGAGAGTCAGGAAACCAGAACAACCAGGAGTGAGGAGACCCGGAAGGGGAGGGAGGCGGTGGAGGCCCAGAGAAACTCTTGGAAGCAGAGCGGGACGCCTGCGGCATCTTCCCGGGCCGGGCCTGTGTGGGCGGGTGCATTGGAGGGCAGGAGCAGACAGATACTCCTTCCTCAGATCCCCTCTGTACTTCCTCAGGGCTTAACCTTTCCTCCTGCAGTCCTGCTATTTCCTCATTCCTTCAATCCTCCCTGCTTTCCTGGGTCTTCATTCCTTTTCTTTTCACAAACTGGTTGGGACCTTTTTCGTCCTAAAATACATTATAGTCTAAATTAGACTCTGTCTTTTTTTTTTCGGGTACGCGGGCCTCTCACTGTTGTGGCCTTTCCCGTTGCAGAGCACAGGCTCCAGACGCACAGGCTCAGCGGCCATGGCTCACGGGCCCAGCCACTCCGCGGCATGTGGGATCTTCCCGGACCGGGGCACGAACCCGTGTCCCCTGCATCGGCAGGCAGACTCTCAACCACTGCGCCACCAGGGAAGCCCAGACTCTGTGTCTTTTTCCAGCACCTCCTGTCCTTCCTTTCAGACGGGTCACCTCCTTTTCTCCACCCTCACTTCCCCATTCCTACCTCCCATGCCCTGCTCTCATAGGTCCTGGGGGCATCATAACCCGCGTTCCCTGGCCCAATGTATTGCCTTTTCCTGGATGGCATCCTGTCTGAGCCCTTAGAGCATTTGACACCCTCCCTTGAAACCTATCTCCCTAGTCTTTATAACACTAGTGTCTTCTGGTTTGCCTGCTTCCTCACTGGCTATTGGTCTCCTCTATGGATTCTCCTTTTTCTTCTACTGGCCCTTAAATGCAAATATCCCCCCACCCCCAATTCTGGCCCTGATATTGTCTCTTTTTGCTCTACATTCTCCCCCAGTGCAATCTCATTCACGTCCATGGTTTTAACTCACCCATATGCAAATGACCCATGTGCTAATGAGATCCGTGTTTAAATTTCTTACATAAATAAAGAGTGTAAGGGCCTCCCTGGTGGCGCAAGTGGTTGAGAGTCCGCCTGCTGATGCAGGGGATACGGGTTCGTTCCCCGGTCTGGGAGGATCCCATATGCCGCGGAGCGGCTGGGCCCGTGAGCCATGGCCGCTGAGCCTGCGCGTCCGGAGCCTGCGCGTCCGGAGCCTGTGCTCCGCAACGGGGGAGGCCACAACAGTGAGAGGCCCGCATACCGCAAAAAAAAAAAAAAAAAGAAAAAAAAGAAAGAGTCTAGGTCTCATTTAAATGAATTCTTCTTGTGGCTGCCTGTGGAGTCTGCTCTCAGAGCCCACAGTCCCATCACTTGCTTTTCAGAGTTAACTCTAAACACATATACACACTACTATATAGAAAATAGGTAAACAACAAGGACCTACCGGATAGCACAGGGAACTATATTCAATATCTTGTAATAACCTATAATGGAAAAGAATCTGGGAATTCCCTGGTGGTTCAGTGGTTAGGACTCTGTGCTTTCACTGCCAGGGCCTGGGTTCAATCCCTGGTTGGGGAACTAAGATTCCGCAAGCCACACAGCACAGCCAAAAAACCAAAACCAAAATCTGAAAATATCAGTTATGTATATATAACTGAATCACTTTGCTATACACTTGAAACCAACACAACATTGTAAATTAACTATACTTCAATTTAAAAAGTTTTTCAGGAAGGCTAAAATGAGTGTGGGGATTAATACAATGCAGCTGATGTTGTCAGTGCCCTGCTCACATTCCTTGAAGCTCACTGATTCATTATCCTCCTCTGGCTGACTTTCAACTGTCCACATCTGCACTGAGGATTTTTTCTGAAACCAGAAGGCCACTTTCCTGAATGTGGTCCTGCTCAGAAGTCAAAAAGTGACAGGGAATAAACACCCCCCCACCCCACCCTGGGAGCAGCGCTTAACAAATAACCCTCAGATGCTGGTATATGAATACATCAGCTCCCTTACCCCTCAAGCAGGATCATTTACACAGTCTCCCAGAGTTTCCCCAATGGTTTAAGCTCCAGGCACCCTCTGTGGTAACTAGGTTCACAGCGTGCCCTTCGGTGGCTGTTGTCTCATCCTCATCATTTCCCCACCTCCCTAGAGGTGCTCCCTGGACTTGCCAGATAAACCATTTGTACTTGCACCCTGTCTCAGGATCTGCCTCCGGAAAAATCTACACTAACGTAGAAAGGTAAGCTTCAATTATGTGAGCGTTCATGTATTTGAAACAAGACTTCTGCTCCAATATTGCTCAGAAATGAGGTCTACATCAAAAAACCACCCACCTTTTCCCTGGATGTTCATATTCATTCACACACACACAAGTATTTCTTCTCCTTCCCTTTTTCCTTCCCTCTTTCTTCCAGCAATTCAGCTCATAGACTACTTAGGGACAACCAGGCATTTTCCCTTGAATTCTCACAGCCCCCAAATCAAACAATATTTTTTAAAAAACAGTTAGGTCCACAGCATTCAGGTGTCTCCTAAGGCTTAGCAAACTGCCCTAAAAACCTCAGGCTCCCTTTAAAAGAAAGCCTGCACAAACCTTCTCTGTGCGGAGTGTGCTTCTCCCGGCTCTGTGGATCCCGGCTTTCAGGTGTCAGCTGGATGGAGATGAGAACCCCACGGCCCCTGTTGCTGAGCTGCTGGCTGTCCATCCCGGGGGGTGGTGGGGCAGGGGGAGGGGAAGATGGGCAGCAGGAAGCTGCCAGGGATGAGCGCCCTTTAGGCCTGGGTCTGGTTCAGTGCTGCGGAAGCCTGGCTGGGCCCACTTGTCCCGTCTCAGGGACACGCAGCCGGTTACCATCCTGGAGAGAGGCTCGGGCATCTGCTGTGCTATGAATCTCTTCCTCCTCTCAGGGTGGTAGCCACAGTTGCCAGCAGAACAGGCAGTCTTCACAGCCTTTCCCAAACGTGCCTGGTCCTAAGAATCACCTGGAGCACGAGCTAAGCAGACAGCTTCCAGGTGCTGGCTCTGATTCCTGATTCAGCATCTCCAGAGTGATGCCCGGGGCTCTCCGTGCTTCACACGCCCCCCAGGTGATTCTCATGGGCGGGCACACTAGGGAAACAATGGAGAGGAGAGAGGCAGGGGCAGCTTCATAGCAGATAGAACCCAGCTGGTCAGGTATGTACGTTCCCTAAGCTGACAGCCCTTATATCCAGAAGGAATGGAAGTCATTGCTAGCATGGGGGCTTGCCAGGGCCTGCGACAGTTCTGAGAGCCCAAGGAGGCTCTAGTCCAAACAAGACGTGTCTAAAGTGACCCTCATAGCCCAGGTGACCTTTTAAGTGGCATTTCCTCTTAGGTTTGCTGTAGAATAATGATTCCCAGTTGGCTAGGTAGTCGGAGTAAGAAGGCAGGAAGGACAGTCTATCAGAGACTGGAAAGGGTAGAGTTGAAGAGATATATATATATTTTTTTTTTTTTTTGCGGTACGCGGGCCTCTCACTGTTGTGGCCTCTCCCATCGCGGAGCACAGGCTCCGGACGCGCAGGCTCAGCGGCCATGGCTCACGGGCCCAGCCGCTCCGTGGCACGTGGGATCTTCCCGGACCGGGGCACGAACCTGCGTCCCCTGCATCGGCAGGCGGACTCTCAACCACTGCACCACCAGGGAAGCCCTGAAGAGATATTCTTCATTAGGAATTGCTTTGATTTGTTTTTCATCAAAGGGAATTTATATTGAAATTTCTGGGATGTTCAGAGGGTGTGAGATCTTAATGTTTCTCAAAATGGCATACAGTGTAAAATGTTTGCAGTTGGCTGGGATAAACCAAGAGCTTCAGGTCTCATTGGCTGGGGGCAGTTCTGGAAGAGCAGGACCTCCTAACACTCGGCGCCCCGACCCTGCTCCTGATTTGTCCTCTCCAGCCCATCTCCCCTCCGCCATCTTTCTTAGCTCAGATCACATACCTCAACACTGTGCTCAGAGTCACCGAAAGGCTCACTGCTGCCCTGAGATAAAGGCAAACGACTGTTGGTATAAGTCTCAAGATCCCTCTTGGGCCCCACCCTAATAGTCCAACTTTATCTCCTCACTGCTCAGTGTGTGCCCTTTGTTCTTGCACCATCAGGCTACTGGAGTTCTCAGAGAACAGGAGGTATGATCGCACCTCTGAGCATTTGTTCTCGCTCCATTTCTCTCGCTGGAGAGCCCCAACTCATCCTTCAGATGCCATTCCACTAAGTCCCTTTCATTTGCCTGGCAGAGTAAATTGTTTCCAAAATGAGACACGTTTGTTGAGAATTCAGTGGGTGGTCTTGAGGAAAGGTGGTGGGGTCTGAGAGTCAGCTGTGCATTGGCCCAGTTCTGCCCCAGGACAGGCACTATTCACGGGGGCATCATTTTCCTCCTTCCTCCCTTTCTTCCTATGGAGGTAAAATATACAAGACATAAAATTTACCATATTAAGTGTATAGTTCATTAGTATTAAGTACATTCACATTGTTGTGCAACCATCACCACCAATCAACCACACAAGTTTTTTGTCTTTCAAAACTGAAACTCAATACCCATGAAACAGTAAGTCTTCATACCTCCTTCTCCCAGCCCCAGATAACCACTGCTCTACTTTTTGTCTCTATGAATTTGACTACTCTAGGTACCTCATATAAGTGGAATCACATGGTATTTGTCCTTTATGTCTGACTTATTTCTCTTAGAATAATGTTTTCAAGGTTCATCCATGTTGTAACATGTATCAGAATTTCATTCCTTTTTTAGGCTGAATAATATTCCATTGTATGTATATGCCATTCATACAATGGAATGATTTTGTTTATCCGTTCATCTACCAGTGGACATTTTGTTGTTTCCATCTTTTGGCTATTGTAGTTAATGCTGCCATGAACATGGGTGTACAAATATCTGAGTCCCTGCTTTCAATTCTCTGGGGTATTATAGTTCACTGAGGAGTGGAATTGCTGGATCATATGGTAATTCTGTGTTTGATTTTTTGAGGAACCACCGTGCTGTTTTCCATGGCCACTATACATTCCTACCAACAATGCAGTAGTGTTTCAATTTCTCTACATCCTTGCATTTTAATTTTGATATTTTAAATAACATTTTCTCTTCTTCGATTATAGCTATTCTAATGGGTGTAAAGTGATATCTCACTGTGGTTTTGATTTAAGTTTTCCTAATGATTAGTGATGTCAGGACTTTCTTCTTTTAAACATCCATTTTACTGAAGTATAATTTATGTGCAATAGATGGCACCCATATTAAATGTACAGTTCAGTGGGTTTTGACAAATATACACCCACGTAACAGCCATGTAACCATCCATGTAACCACCACCACAATCAAAATGCATAACATTTCTATCACCCCGTCTTGACCCTTTACAGTCAATTCTCCCCTCCACTTCCAACTCCAGGGGACCTCTGATCTGCTTTCTGTCACTATAGATTAGTTTCACTTTCTAGAATTCCATGTAAATAGGATCATGCAATATATACTCTTCTCTTTCGGCTTCTTTCATTCAGCAAAATATGTTTGAGATTCATCCATGTTGGTGAGTATATCACTAGTTTGTTCCTTTTTATTGCCAAGTAGTATCCCATTGTATGGCTACATCACAATTTGTTTATCCATTCAACTATTGATAGACCTTTGGGTTGTTTCCAGTTGTTTTTTATGTTTGTTTGTTTTTTTTGCGGTATGCGGGCCTCTCACTGTTGTGGTCTCTCCGGTTGCGGAGCACAGGCTCCGGACGCGCAGGCTCAGCAGCCATGGCTCACGGGCCCAGCAGAATGTGGGATCTTCCCGGACCGGGGCACGAACCCGTGTCCCCTGCATCAGCAGGCGGACTCTCAACCACTGCACCACCAGGGAAGCCAGGGTTGTTTCCAGTTTTAAGGCTGCTATGAAAGAAGCTATTATAAACATTCTTGTTTAAGTCTTTGTGTGGAATATGTTTTCATTTTTCTTGAGCAAATACCTAGGAGTAGGATTGCAAGGTCACAAGGTAGGTGTGTGTTTAACTTTATTAAGAAACTGCTAAACTTTTTCCCAAAGAGATGGTGCCATTTTATATACATTTGCCACCAGCAAAATGTAGGAGAGTTTCAGCTGTTGAATACCCTTGTCAGGGCATCCTTCTTTCCATCTGAAAATTTCTCTGACGTCCTCCGGCTGAGTTCAGAGGGCCACCAGTGATGGATCCTAAACTATGCCTATACGCATCAGGGGCAAATATACAGGGAAAGGACAAAGTGGAGAGGAAAGATGTATACAGCATTATCTGTGTAAGTTTATATGTATCTTAGAATATGGAGAGTGCTGGGAACCGCAACCTGATGTCAGTGGGCAACAATTTATAAAGAAAAGACCTGTCCCATCAAGTCCTAGTATATGGCCAAATCTTATCCTGTCCCGTCAAGTCCTAGTATATGGCCAAATCTTATCCTGTCCCGTCAAGTCCTAGTATATGGCCAAATCTTATCCTGTCCCGTCAAGTCCTAGTATATGGCCAAATCTTATCCTGTCCCGTCAAGTCCTAGTATATGGCCAAATCTTATCCTGTCCCGTCAAGTCCTAGTATATGGCCAAATCTTATCTCCACACCTATAAAACAGGTTCCAACCTGTTACGTGCATAGCTAGACTCCATGAACTATAGCCTAGTCATGAAGTATCACCAAGTACTACCTCTCTTTTCCTATCAGAGAGAACTGCTTCATTCTTCTGGTTACTACATGCCACCAGTGGGACTAAATGTGGTTAGGCCAAGAAATGTTAAATGTCTAAATAATTCCATATGCATATTTAAAGTGTTTGAAAATTCTAGTTAAAAGGTTATATATATTTTTTTACATCTGAATGAGGCTACTGATAGCATCTGAGGCAGCTTTATCTTAAGAAAAAAAAAGTTTATTTATTAAAATAAGCAAAATAACAACTGAAATGGGAAGGAGAAGCCAGTGTCACCCCTGACATTTTCTTCATAAATCTTTCTTAAGGGTCACTTTGCAAGCATGACTTCTCTGATTTTAAAAATCCAAAGATTAAAATCAGTACTGAAACACTAAAAATAATCTCAAAAAACATGTTGACACAGAAGGGTAAAAACCATACTTAATCACACGCTTTTCCTGAAGTGGCTTGTTGGTACCTCAGCACCCTTACTGGAGGAAGTCAGGTATTTAAGAGCATATCTTCAGTTGAAATGCTGCTCTTCCTTGGTAGGACTTGAAGCGTTATATTTCATGTTTCCTTAAACATTCCCCTAGGGTCAGTATTCATCTTTTCCTCATTTCATGTATGACAGTGGTAAGACACACGCTGATGGAGCTGAGTCTAGGACCCAGGCCTTTGAGATATTTTTATAATCCTTCTGTTGACATTAAAAAACATTTAAACAACTGAAAACCCTCAGAAATCATGGCTATGTTGTTATAAAAGTACAGTACTTGGATACTAAGCCATTTCTTTAAGGATCATTATTATAATGAGCTTTTGGACACTCAATGCAGCAGATTACAATCACGGCCTCTATTCTTCATCATTCCCTATAGTTACGCCTTTGCCACGTGATGCTGAAATTCCTCTCACTAAAGAAGCAGTGCATATTTCTCCATCCCCTTGAGTCTAGGATGGCCTTGTGTCTTGCTTTGGATGTGACTAGTGTGTGAATGTACCAGTTCCGATCCTAGACCTTGAGATGTTCTTTGTGTTCTCTTGCTCCTCCGACATTGCTATGAGAATGTGCCAGGACCATCATGCTTGAAGGTGAGAGACAGTGGAGCACATTAACTCACCCCAGTCAACCCAGTCGAGGCCTTCCTACATCAGCTAAGAGATGCCCAGACATGTCAGCAGAACTATCTGAGTACCCCAGAGCATGAGCAATAAATGTTTATTATTATGTGCCTCTGGGGTCTTGTGTGGTTTGTTACCAGTACCTGACTGATATCTCTAAATCAACAGGAGTTTTTAAAACCCACAGATACAATTTAAAAATAAAATGGCCTCTTGGGACTTTCCTGGTGGTGCAGTGGTTAAGAATCCTCCTGCCAATGCAGGGGACACGGGTTCGATCCCTGGTCTGGGAAGATCCCACATGCCACGGAGCAACTAAGCCCATGCGCCGCAACTACTGAGCCTGTGCTCTAGAGCCTGCAAGCCACAACTATGAGCCCACGCGTCGCAACTACTGAAGCCTGTGCACTCTAGGGCTCACATGCCGCAACTACTGAGCCCGTGTGCTGCAACTACTGACGCCTGTGCACCTAGAACCTGTGCTCCGCAACAAGAGAAGCCACCGCAATGAGAAGCCCACGCACCGCAATGAAGAGGAGCCCCCGTTCGCTGCAACTAGAGAAAGCCTGCGCGCAGCAATGAAGACCCAACATAGCCAAAATAAATAAATAAATAATTTAAAAAAATAAAAATAAAATGGCCTCCTGTATACTCTCCTTTTGCCCCCTAAAACAGAGAATAGGTTTCTAAATTATTTTGTAAATATATCCAACACCACACTTAAGAAGCTGTTAACTGTGGTTACCTCTGAGGAAATGACAGGGGTTTGAGGGGAATTTTCCCTGGACCTCCTCTTGTTCTTTGGAAATGTGAACTACATGAGTGTTACCTATTCAAAAAAATGCACTAAAAATCCTACATGAACACAGAGCATTGAGTATCTCTACAGGAAGAGGCACACATTTCTGTACATACAGGCAAAGTTAATGACAGGGAAAATTATTTGTAAGGCTAAATCTTTTACCGGATATAGTCAGATACTTAGAGCCAATTATCTAGGGGGAAATATCTAGAGAATCTTGACATTCCAATAACTCTGTAGATAGATGTGCTAAGCTACAGTATAATTCTGAAAAACGTTAGCATTTTAACAGCTACACTGGGATTTCCTGCTTGCTGACCACAAAATATACTAGGTCAGAGATTATTTTAACCACTAGTTCTGTGGTTCTCAAAGTTTGTTGTGCATAAGGATCAACCCTGCCTCTTCTTTAAAATGTAAATGGTCCAGGTCCCATCACAGAGATTCTGACTGTAGGCGTGGGAGGGGGCCCAAAAATCTATATTATTACAAGCAGTTCAAATAATTTTCGTGGACTTCATTTTGAGAAACACTCAGCATATTCACTACTGTGTGGTTCTCATGCTGCCTTCATTGTACAAAAATAATGAGCCTGTGGGTGCCTGATTCATTCTCCGTAAGTAGGTGATCATTTAATTCAATAGCTATTAAAAAAAAAGGAATAAGTGAAATTCAGGACCCCAAAACTTGGGTCAAGGAAAGCAGAAGTAAGTTAAATAAATAAAGTCCCAATTGTTTAAAGGGAGCTTATGGAAGAATTAATCAAATTGTTCAAATAATAATAATACGTGGGTTACATACATAAATTCATTTTAAGAATAAGAAGACTAACATAATTATGCAACAAAATAAGTCAAAATAAAGTTATCGAAGAGGAAAGATAAATTCCAGAGGAAAATAAATGTGCAACTCTTTTGGTGTAAATATAGTCTATCAGAGGAAAAAGTCCAGCTCTGGTTATGTGTGTTAACAAAATGCTGCAATGAACATTCTGGTAGCTTTGGGGGACAAATAAAGACATTGCTGGCTTCAGAGTCTGGCTAAAGACATTTTTATGTTTTCAAGTTTTGGAGAATTCTAGAGTTCCACAAGATAAGTATGGAAGAATTGTGAACATGTCAAATGTAGGTGTAGAATCATAGAATTTTCTAACACTTTCATCTCCTTCTTGAATAACATATTGAGGTGTGAAATACTAATTGTGGCTAGGAGATGGTCAAGAGTATTTGCTCGAAAATTATAGTAGATAAAAAAAAAAAGAAAGAAAGAAAAGTATAGTTGAGGAAGCTCTGTACCCTTTTACACCTTGGGAAGAGAATAAAGAATGTGGTTATCGGGTTTGTTTTTCTGTTTGTTTGATTATCTGATTTTTGTTTTGTTTTAATGTGGATTGCTTTTTTGTTAGAGAAGTAGTACATACTCAGGAAAGAGGAAATCCATAAAAGGAAAAAAGTAGCCCAACTCTCCAAACACAAGTTTAAATGTTTGGTCATCAGCTTTTGCTAATAGATCTCACATGAATCTGTTTTTTCCTCCGATAGTGCTGGTTTCATACTGCATGTACATCACTGCATCTTGCTTTTAAAAAAATTAAGTATTATAAGCGCTTCTCCATGCCATTATATACAATTAATACATATCATTTTAAATGGGTGTAATAGTCTTGGGAAAGCAGTCCTCTAGGGTTCAGCATCTAGAAGGTTTCCAGCCTTTAACTGATATGCAAATAAGGATGCTATTATAAACTAGAAGTCTATTATTTTTTTGTTACTTATAATTATTTCTTAAGGATAGCTTCCCAGAAGCAAACAACTGGGTCCAAGTTTGTGTACATTTTAAGGGTGACAACATTTTGTCAAATTGCTCTCCTAAAGCATGTCCATCAGAATTCTCTTACCCTTGCTGGTATTTATATTTTCCTTCCTTCCATGCTTCCTTTTATGGCTGTTTATGGCTATCATAGAAAAAAAAAATCACTGCTAATTAGATAGGTGCCAGTGCTATCTTGTTTTAAATTGTAGCTATTTGATTACTGATGAGACCCAACATTTTTCCCATACAAATTATAATTCCTCTTTCACCATTTAGTATTTTTTTTATCAACTTGTAAGAGGGCTTCTATAATGGAGAATTTACGCCAGATTTATTGTATGTGCCACAAATATACATTCTCAGAGTTGGCTTCCTAAATCTTTGTTTTCTCCTTTCTTCTTTGTTTTTCGTGACAGTCACGACTCCCCTCAGGATGACTCCTGGGCTGACTCATTTGCCTGAGGATTTCCAAAGCTGCTCATTCCAGCACCATCAAGATTGAAGTTCCTGATGCTGACTAGCACCCTTAGCATGTCCCTGAGGTCACTATTTTTCAGCCAGACACAGAGATAAGAAACATATGCACATCTGCTTTCTGGTAGCCAGGCGCTGCTGCTATCTGCGGGGCACTATCTTTACAAAGGAGAGTTGGGGGCGGGGGTGTCACCACTCTAAACGTCCAGCCTCTTATGAGATGGTTTTATGTATGAGATTAGAAACTTTTAAGCTATCTTTCCTCTTAGAAAAAAGCCCACGAGGAATGAAAATATACAGCAAGATAGATATCACCTAAGGCAAATTTTAATTAAGCACTTATCCTACTGCTACATTAAAAATTGCCCGAGAGAGTGATTTTAAGGATATGAGAATTGAATTTTCTGAGTGTCTGGACCTCTGAGCTGGCCCAGTTTTGCCTCAGGGTCATGTCTCAGGGCCCTGCTACTTAAAGTGTTCCAAGGACTGGCAATGTCAACATGGCCTGGGAACTTGTTAGACTCACAGCCCCATCCTAGACCTACTCCAACAGTCTGGAGTCGATCAAGACGCCCAGATAATCTGAATGCATGTTAAATTTGAGAGGCACTCTTAAAGCAGTGGTATCAACTCTGGCGTACACATCAGAATCTCATAAAGGGCTTGAATACAATATGGATGTCCAGGCCCAGCCCCCAAAGATTCTGATTCAGAGAGCAGGGACTGGGCATTAGAATTGTTTAGAAGCTCTCCCGTGATTCTATGTGCAGCCAGAGATGAGAACTGACTTAAAGTTTCCAAAAGTTCCTTCTAACAAGGCAGAATTGATAAACTCTCTAAAATTTGAAGTCTTCAAACTTCATGCTTCCTAACCATTACATTTTATGTTTAAACCCCAAAATCAGCTCCTGGAGGAGAGAGAAACACTGAAAAAAATTTTTTTCTTTTACTTTGTTTTGGCCAGTTCCAAGAGTAACTAGGTATCTCATGATAAGAAATGAAACATCAAAAACACACAAAACAGGGACTTCCCTGGTGGTCCAGTGGTTAAGATTCCACACTTCCATTGCAGGGGGCATGGGTTCAATCCCTGGTTGGGGAACTAAGATCCTGCATGCCATGGCATGACCAAAAAAAAAAAAGTAAAGATTTGGGGCTTCCCTGGTGGTCCAGTGGTTAAGACACTGTGCTTCTACTGCAGGGGGCACGGGTTCGATCCTTGGCCTGGGAACTAAGATCCCACATGCTGCAGAGCTGAAAAACAGAAACAAAACAAAACAAAAACCACACACACACACAACTGAAGTTCTGCTGTTCAATGAATCTCAGTATTGACAATCCCCGCCTTAGTCATGTTCTCACTCCCCAGCATGGGTCGCACAGCAGCACACTAAAATGGCCCAATTCTGTGGTTATTAAGATGAGCACAACAGCCTGACTGGCTCTGCCACCCACCCCGACATCGTCAGGCTACTATAAATGCAGCTTTCAAAGCTAACTCTCTAGTGTTCATGAATCATTTCCTGACGTGATGACAAGCCAGCTGGGTAGAAACATACTATGTTATCTGAATTCAAGATGCTGCTGAATCTGACGTCTAGTTTTCTGTTTCCAGAAGACCAATGTGCAGTTCCCATGACAAGAAGCATGGCGTTTGCTGTTCTCTTAATAGAGATGCCACCACAGGTGGGTCATAGCAGCTGGCTGAAAACCAGGCCTCATGCAAAACTTTCCATTCACCAGGCCACACCGGACCTGCTGCCTGAAATCAACTTCTGTTACTCCAAGATAATGATCCCCTCAGCTGTGAGGCTGCCAGAAACCCAATACGGTGGCCCATAGCTGCGAACCAACTGTTTACCTCTTTGTTCTTTATCATATGACCAGTTTCCATGCTTCTTGAAGGTGACAAAGTTGAGAAATCTTGCATAAGACCAGTGTTCTCAAATTTTCTTGAGACCTTAATACACTTAAAAATGATTGAGAACACCTTAATACACTTAAAAATTATGAGGACCCCAAAGAGTTTTTTTTTTTTTTTTTTTTTTTTCTTTTTGCGGTATGCGGGCCTCTCACTGTTGTGGCCTCTCCCGTTGCGGAGCACAGGCTCCGGATGCGCAGGCCCAGCGGCCATGGCTCACGGGCCCAGCCGCTCCGCGGCATATGGGATCCTCCCAGACCGGGGCACGAACCCGTATCCCCTGCATCGGCAGGCGGACTCTCAACCACTGCGCCACCAGGGAGGCCCCCCAAAGAGTTTTTGTTTATGCAGGTTATATCCAGTGGTGTGCTGGAATCAGCTTGTACAAGCTCATGAGAATTCAATATTCAGGAATTTTTCAAGCCAACTGTTAAACCATCAGAAGCTTGAAATTGGCAGCAGAGGTAATATTTACACCGTGGAAAGTGGCAAATGCTACATATCAGAGCCTTTTTTCTTTTTCTGGAGATTGGGTTTAGCAGCAAACCCCTGCTTCTATTTACCATATTAGACATTAAAATGGAGAATACCTGAAAATATTTCTTTCAGTTAAAAATAACAATAAACCCATTACTCAGCCATAAAAATGAATGAAATCATACCATTTGCAGCAACATGGATGAACCTAGAGATTATCATACCAAGTGAAGTCGGCCAAAGACAAATATATGATATCACTTACATGTGAAATCTTAAAAAAATGATACAAATGAACTTATTTACAAAACAGAAACAGACTCACAGACATAGAAAACAAACTTGTGGTTACCAAAGGGGAAGGAAGTTGGCGGGGTATAAATTAGGAGTTTGGGATTAGCAGATACAAGCTATTATACATAAAATAAATAACAAGGTCCTACTGTATAGCACAAGAAACTATATTCAATATCTTGTAATAACCTCTAGTGGAAAAAATCTGAAAAAGAATATATTAATATAAATATATGTATCAATATAACTGAATCACTTTGCTGTACACCAGAAACTAACACAACATTGTTGATCAACTATACTTCAATAAAAAAACAAAAAATAATTTAAAAAATAATGACAAATCCATTACATGTTAACAAAAATACCATATTTTTCACAAAGAAAAATTTCCCCCAAAACAGTGATTTCATGAAGAGAATTACCTTGGTTTTTATTTTGGCAAATCTCTTTAATGGCTGGCTAAATGGAAGAGTCAGATTTTCATATCTGCTCCCGCATTCAGTCTGTTGTGCTACCACATGTCACCCGGCCTCTGGAAAACGCAGTTGTATACTCGTGAGAGAATCAGACCAAAACACTATCGTAGTCTTAAGAGAGTTCTGACCCCGTGCATCTCCTGAAAGGGTCTCAAGGACTCTGGGGATCATGGAATTGGAGCATTTCTTGTCTCTGCTCAGATCACAGCTTCCTTAACTGCACCTTCTCCACAAATCACACTCAGCTCATCCTGCGGTTCATTATTCTCCATGCACATTTGGTCTAGCAATTTTGAAAGGAACAGCCACACAGCTGGGCCAGTTCTGCCAGGAAACTACTATTGGTGACTTTCCCAGTAAATTTCATTATGGCACCTAGGTGAGAAGCTACTAGCGGAAGGTCCAGGCCTCAGGAAAAAAGCTTCATCATAAACATTGCTTAAGTTTTTCCATTTGCTCTCAGAGCTCAAGACTTCCTGAAGGACATGCCGACATTTCTCTTAATTTCTTAAATTCAAAAGTATAACTTCAAATTTTCCATGTGTGTATTTAAGTCAAGAATTCCATTTCCTTTAAAATCCTATTTTTGACTTGGTGGAAAAAACATGGTTTTTTGTGTTAAGAAAATTTGTTTCTTGATTTCAAACATATTTTGAAAAATAACAACAAAAGAACTTAAAGGTCACTTTCTGTTTAGAGTGGGAATCCTGTTTTTCTGGTGGTCATGAGCTGCGCTGACTTCATTCAATACATCCATTTCTGAAATACTGTGGAGACTCCAGGCCTCAGAAACTTAAGCTTGTGTGTTAACTTAAAAGTTCTGTGTGCTAACAGAATTCTTGTTCAGTTGAAATAACTTTTCTGCCGACTATGAACTTAGAAGAACATTATCAGAATTTTGGGTTGCTTTTCAGCTCTCAGAGGTACTTGTAACTTTGCTTTTAATTCCCCAACCTCTCTCTGCCCCAGGTAGTGTTAGATGGCAAAGAACTGTCACTCAAGGGTGGCCCTTCCTTGAGTTTCGACATATGTATCCTCTGACATTTAATTTGTTTCTCTTCACTAGGAAAGAACTGCAGAGTCAGAGATTTAGAAAACAAACGTATAGTCACCAGAGGACGTGGGGGAGGAGGGATAAATTGGGAGATTGGGATTGACATATACACACGAATATATATAAAATAGGTAACTAATAAGGACCCACTGTATAGCACAAGGAACTCTACTCAATACTCTGTAATGGCCTATATGGGAAAAGAATCTAAAAAAGATAGAAACTTCCCTGGCAGTCCAGCGGTTAAGACTGTGGGCTTCCACTGCAGTGGGAACAGGTTCGAGCCCTGGCCGGGGAACTAAGGATCCCCCATGCCGCACAGTGTGGCCAAAAAAAAAAAAAAAATTATAAATAAATAAATAAATAAATAAATAAAGAGTAGATATATGTATATGTATAACTGATTCACTTCGTTGTACACTTGAAACAAACACAACATTATAAATCAACTACTCTCCAATAAAACAAAGAACAAACAAAAAAACAACTGCAGACTCTATCCACGACACTCATAACCCAGGAATCTGAGCATGTTCTCAGTGACATAACCTTGAATTTTCCTAAGAAGGGATTTTTAAAAAAAGACACAGAAATCTAATCACCCAATGCCTTTGGTAGAGATTGTGCTTTTTTTTTTCTTCGAGTTTCATTCTCTGTGCCCCAAGAAGCTGACCTTTATGGGCTCCATCACCCAGGTTCCCTTGACCTCTGGGGGTAAGTTAAAATCAGGAGCAATGGGGAGGCACCAGCAAGAGATCAGAGGGTGGGGGGAGAGGAGGTCTGTGTATTCCCTCCTCCACTCATTTTAGGCCTGGGGTGGTAACAGCTTTCCCTAATTGCTAGTCCCTGGGGTGCTTCACCAGCTCCTGTTGGTTCCCTTAAGCCTGGCCATGCCTCTGCAAATCACCTCTTCATTAACCACTGTTCAGTTAAATCCTTAGACTGGCCTTCCTGACAGGCTCTAAAGATACAATAAAATCTTATTCCAAACCAAGATACCAAGCAAACTTTCAGGTTTATTAATAGAGGTTACATACAGTTTTTTAAAAAAGAACATAAAAACAGTGATGTAATATTTTATGAGTACATACTGATAATACAGTAATGAGCCTTATTAAGTCAGAGGTATTTTAATATAAACAGAATGAATGAACAATGACAGTATATCTCCACTAAGTTGGATAAAATGAATATCGTAACTAAATTAATAAAAACAATGTTAGCTTCTACTTACAAGACATACTTTTATGTAAATCATTCTATGGCATTTGGAAACAATTTGCTCTTTTAAATAGGTAAGCACTTGCCTTACAACTTTCTACTCTTTTTGTTTGTTTAAAATGCCAACATTTTTTCATAAGGAAAAAAAGATATAATTCAATCTAATTTTCAAATTATTTTCTCAAATACATGAGGATATTCTGTACTTGATACTCATCATAGCTTGTAAAATCATCTCATTAACTCTTAAGAAAAGTGAATGGAAAATAGAGAATAATTTTCCTGGATTTCAAAGTCAATTCCATTTTCTTCTGCCATTTCTAATCCGACTGACATAATTAATGTTAAAAAAATCTGATTTGAGTAATTTATTGAACAAAACATTTGTAAATAGGGTCCAATTAAGACAGACTGAAGGACTTAATATTATTTTATCCTTAGTTGACATTTTGGTTTATTTTTTTCAATCTCTTTTATGTAAAACTTTGTTTTCATGTTGATACATAGTCAGATTGGCGATCATATTACGTACCTTAATGGCTCTCATAAGGAGGCATGTAAATCATATATTTGTTGTTGTAGATGGTAAGGTAAATACTTTTTTGTCAGGGACTAAGTAGAATCCTCAGGTTATTTGCTTTTTTAACATTTTCTTTTTAACTCACTGTCGGTCCCTTTTCCTAAGTTAACAGCTTTTTGTATACGCTGCTATTCAGGTTACTAGAGCAGGTGTCCATTTTACTTGCCATCAACTGACCGCTGCTGTTATAACTGCTGGGATCTGCACTTTCTTTGCAGCATAAGATACTGTAGAGGTACCTCTGGCACTCAGAGGAAGCATAGTAGTAAATCAAGGGGTCAATGCAACAGCTTATGCTGCTGACACAGACACACAGGAGGTAGGCAAAGTAGGCAGCCTCTGGCATGGAATTATGGGAAAGGAATGCGTAATGTAGAATCAGCAGGACGTTTGTGGGTCCAAAGCAAAGGACAAAGATGCAGAAAACAACAGCTGACAAGAACAAAGCCCGGGACTTCTTGCTCTGGTTGGCAACCGCAGAAGAGCTAAGAGATCGGATGATAGACACGTAACAGACTGTGGAAATGATCAACGGCACAAAAAAGAAGACTGCAGAGAAGGCGGAGAAGTAATAGGAGTAGTAGCCTTCGAGCAGCGTTTGGTTGAGCACATCGTGACAGGTGGTTATGTTGAGCCCCGGGACCTGGGTGGCCTGCTCCTTGAGGAGCAGAGGTATCACCCCCGCGATGGCCATAGCCCAGATGGCCAGACAGGTAAAGGAAGCCCTCCCCAGAGTACGCCAGGAGAGCGACTGCATGGGGTACACCACAGCCAGGAACCGGTCAATGCTGATGACCGTCATGAGCATGATAGAGGCATACATGTTACAGTAGAATGCAGCGGTGATGAAGCGGCACATGGCAGACCCAAATCTCCAGTCACTTCCGGAGAAGTAGTAGCTGATCTTAAATGGGAGCACAGACACAAAGAGCACGTCTGCCATGGCCAGGTGCAGCATGTACACCACAGCGGGCTTCTTGATCTTCATCTTCAAGACGAACACGATGATGGCCATGATGTTTAGAGGAAGGCTTACGAGGAACACACCGGTGTAGACGGAGGGGATAAAGACAGTCAACCAGGTGCCGGTCAGATATGCTGAGGCATCTTTTGAGATGAACACGGTGGGTAATTTTTGAGGAGGACTGCTTCTATTGCCGGAGCTTAATCTGTCTTCTGTGAATTCACTTTCATTTTGGTCCTCATCCTCCTTCAGTGGGATTGGTTCAAATATATCATTGGGATTCCTCAGAAAAAATGTCCGGGGACCCAGAGTATCATTTGTTGCTTCTGACTCTGAAAAGTAAAAATTTTTAAATGAATTAAAAAGGCAAAAGAGACAAGGAGAGAGTACACTTTACTTTTGCTTTTTGTCTTCTTCCTAGGAGAGTGGGTGGTACAGAGCAGGTGATACACAAGGGGATCACAGACTTTATCAGGGAATTAGCTAACTCAAAGTAGTGTACCACATTTTGTTCTGGCACAGCAAACCCTTTTCAAATGCTGCTCCTCAGAGATATGGGGTGAACGATACACTTTCAGAGATCTGCAGACATCAGGAAAGGCTGAGGACGTGATGTGAAAGAAAAGAGCCGTGACTTCTTTTCTATACGAGCCACTGTCTATATAAACAAATCACTCCCAGGCTATGTGACTTCTCTTTCGTCCGTATGTCTGCATGTATACATTTTCTCCATTTAGCTTGTGGCCACCCCTTGAAATCCATTCTTCCTTGTGGAAAAATCCACATGGAAAGTTGAGGGAACATCTTAAAGGTTACGGAGCTACAGGTGAACTTGAGTAGGACCGAGGGCACCCATTTCCATGACCGTTATCCGTGTGACAGTAGCTTTCCTTTACTAGCTTCAGTTTGTTTACACAGTAGAACGTCCCAAATCTCCCGTCATGTTTGGGTCCAAGCCACAGTCTCAGGTTATCGTCTAATGTAACCACAAGGTACCTACCACACCATCATCTTCCTGTCTCCTTCCTCAGCGGGCCAGTGGAGCAGATGTCCTAGGCCAGTGGCCTTCCTCAGCTCAGTTCCAAAATGCCACATGCATGCAGGCAGATGCCAGGCCAACCAGGCTCTTTTGAGTATCAACCAGAAGTCAGTTGCAAACGTCCTTCTTTTACTACCCTCCTCCACCAAAAACATCCATTTGAAATGTTCATCAAAGAAATGCAGCACTTAGCTGCTGGAACTCAACCAGCTTTTCCTTCGCAGGAGCTTTGCTAACATTCTGTCACTGAGGAGACTCAGACAGAGAGCTTTTGCTAGGCCTTGGCAAGCTGAGGAGCGGGGAGAGAAACCACAGGGGGAAAAGGATGAGGTTTCTATCCCTGGAGGCATTGGCCACAAAGGCTGGATACACACGTCACTCAGAAGTGATGTTAGAGGAATGAAAACTGGCTGGAAATTGGGTAAGTACAGTGGATTTTTAAGCTTTCAGTTTTATTTTTCAGTAGTGGAACCTTCCTACAAACAAAAACTTACACAGAGAGGCATAATGCAATAAAAGAGATAGTTCTGCTTCTGTAATGTCCTACCAGACCCTAGACAAAAATTACAAAAAATTACAAACTCTGGATCCCTTTCCCCCCCCAAATCAATGACCTGAAGTTATTTAGGTTCACAGGGTCATGTCAGGGAGGGGAGGGATGGATCTTCAAAGAAAGGATGGCAACCGGTGGGTTTCAGTGGCTTTTGGCTTGAGAGAAGGCCAAAGTCAGTGCCACAAAAGATGGTTGAAACTCAGATAGAAAACCCATAGTCTCTATTGCCTGAAGAACCAGAGGACAGAGTTCAGGGCACCTACAATCACTGGAAAGTGAGGAGAGAATCCCAGAAAAGAAAAATTCAGAGAGGGATAGAGAGAGCACCAAATTCCAGTGGAAATTCTGCCCCAGGCTTGGGTTGACTATAGAACCTGCGCACTAAAGGAAGATGTGAAGCAGCTCTGCTAGAGTTAACACATTTTTGACTGGAGATGTATTTTGGCCACAGGTGTTAGTTTCTGCAAAAATCCCCGGGTCAATAATGTGTTAAAAGAACGGAAGTGTTATTTGAACTTCTTGCTCAAGAGGAAACGTTTGCAGTTTGAGTTCAACCAAATTAACTGCCTGTTAAAGCAAAAACACCAACATTCTTTGGAGAAATAAAACAAAATCTTGAGTCTTTACAGTAGGATAATGTCCAGCAGACAATTCAAAATCATTCGATATAAAGGGAATCAGGAAAGTGTGACCCAGTCTCAAGAGAAAAGGACAATCAATGGAAACCAATCCCAAGATGACCCGTATGTTGGAATTAGCAGATAAGGATTTTAAAGGGTATGTTGCAACTATGCTCAATGAAGGGAAGAAAAAGATTTCATTGAAATGAATGAAAAAATAGAAGATAGCAACGAAACCAACCAATGGAAATTCTAGAGCTAGAAAATAAAATAGAATAAATTGGCATCTATTTCCAAAATGAAAAGCAAACCTAGAGTAGCACCAACCGATACACAGTAGAACAGGGCCTGGTTGTGAAAGCTTGAGGTCAGATGACCTCAGCAAGAGCATGAGTGGGTCCCCTGAGGGTAAAGGGGTAATCTGGCAGATCTGTCACAGGGGAAGAACAAAAAATCTTCAGTGATCTGTATCACTTTCACAGACGTAAAGAACAAATGTATGGGGCTTCCCTGGTGGCACAGTGGTTGAGAGTCCGCCTGCCGATGCAGGGGGACACAGGTTCGTGCCCTGGTCCGGGAAGATCCCGCATGCCGCGCAGCGGCTGGGCCCGTGAGCCATGGCCGCTAAGCCTGCGCTCCGCAACGGGAGAGGCCACAACAGTGAGAGGCCCACATACCACAAAAAAAAAAAGAACAAATGTATGAATACCAAGGGGGGAAGGCAGGGATGGGATGAATTGGGAGATTGGGACTGACATATATACACTATTGATACTATGTATAAAATAGATAACTAATGAGAACCTGCTGTATAGCACAGGGAACTCTACTCAATGCTCTGTGGTGTCCTAAATGGGAAGGAAATCCAAAACAGTGGGAATATATGTATACATATAGCTGATTCACTTTGCTGTACAGCAGAAACTAACACAACATTGTAAAGCAACTATACTCCAATAAAAATTAATAAAAAACAAATCTGCAGTGATGAGCCTCTGAGTACACATATACAGCTAGACTGTTCCCCAAGGGTAGGAAACTGTTCCTATTTAACTCTGAGTGTCCAGTACCCTGCCCCACATGTGGTAGGTATGGACCTTAAGTTGGCTTTTAATCACAGATTTGCATTCTAATACTGGCTCTACCAGGAGTCACTTAACTGCTCTGAACTCAGTCTCAGAATCATTAAAATGGGATCCCAATACCTGTCTGGCCTACAAATCTGGCAGCCAGGAGTATCACATGTTAAATAGGATATATGTTCACTTTGTAAACTTCAAATATTAATCAGTGTAAGAAATTATTATTCTTCCCCTATCACTTCAATGTGGTTTGCTTTTTGCTCATCCTCAATCATTTTAAATTATAATGGAATCTGTTCCTCTTCCCTTCCTAAACATTTAGCACTGTTTGGTTTATCAACCTTTTCCCGAAGTATCACTTCCTTCCCCTTTCGAAGCATCTATTTCACTCTGTGCACCTTGATACAGTCACATGGGGGCCTGACCCTGGTACAACGGCCCCTGTTGGAAGTGAGGCTACCCTCGAGGTCAAGAATGTGTGGGAAGCGGAAGAAAAGAATGAATGAGTTCTGGCATTTTAAGGCCACAAAGATATGTGTCCTCAAAAATGCTGACCCACAGGAACCTTAAAACAACATGACTTTCTGCTGTAGCTTTGGGGACCTGGCCAGAATGAGGACTCCTGTCACGCATGGAAGGGAGAAAAGTGCAGGCACGCATGTGTGCACACACACGTGAGCATCAGGACATGACCTAGAGTAGTGACACCTCTTGAAAACTACTGAACACTCATAACTAAGCTCTTAGATGCCATCACTTGGTCTGAAAATTAAACTCTCATTAGGCTTTACTCTGTATTTAGTACTTTGGGAATGAGTATTTGTTTTCAAAAATTGCTTCCCTGGCTAGGCCTTCTTGGGCAGTATGGTGTTTATGACAGAAACATTATACCCACTGGAACATGACATTTTATAGGCTGGAGCCCAGGAGGAATGTATAATCCCTTGATTAAATATCATTACCTAAGGTATCACATTTTCTTGCCACCATAGGTTTGATATTTTGGCTTTTATGGGATTACAGAATGTCAGCAAATTTTGTTTGTTTGTTTAACTATATACCAACATCAAAGAAAGAACGAAACCAATTCCAGGTGACTAGATAAATCCAACTAGCTCAAGCCCCTTAGGTTGAAATTTGAGTTTGGGTATCTTGCTTTTCCTTTAGTCCTAGCCCAACTCATAGGTCAAGGAGAAAGTGCCTGTCAGCATACAAAAAGCTCTTGTAACCCATCTGTGTTTTTATTCTTAAGTTATGGTTAAAAAAAAAAAAAACAACTAAGTCAGGTCCTAAAATTGGTTCTCATACTTGTTGCTAAGTTTCACTTAATTTAGGTTTCTCTAAAATGGCTCTAGAGTAATTTTGTTGTTGACCATAGCGTATTGCTAATGAGCTTAAATGTGGACTCTAACTCTGAAGATTTTAAAAAATTAGTTAGTCAGGCACAGTGCTTTTTCTGACTTTGACGAGATCTGGCCTTGGAAGCAGAGTGGTGACCAGATACTCTCTTAAGGTCCCATGTGATCCTGGAAGTTATACCATTTCATCCTCCCACAACATGCCAGCCTTGGTTCTGACTCAGAGCACTGGCCTATAAGGCTCATGCTTTTGGGGAATTAAGAAAGCAGAAGTCCCAGGACCTCACCTACATTCACACACAGAGCAGGAGAGATGTACCCTGCATTTCTCCACGAGTAACTCAACACTACAGGTTAAAGAGAAATAAAGAGGACGATGGAAAAATGATGGAAACATACTAACTCCAAGCAGAAAACAGCAACATTACAGGAATACTCCACTGTCTCAAATGCAATCGCACACCATGAAAAGAAATGCTCCTTAAAGAAATGGCTGGTTCCAGATCTGGGGGGAAGAAAGACACAAGAGGAGTCTTGAACGTCTTCAAAGAATATTCGGGTCAGGTCAGAAAGACTCTGAAGTTGATCCAAAGAGAGCTCCCCATTGGCCAAAAATCATTAAAAGAATAATGATGGAAATGAATGGAAACACTGGAAATATGTCATATTTGTTAAGATCTATGAGTTCATAACGATGCTCAAAGGAAAATAAAACCTTTTTTGTCACTTTTGGAGGAAATGTGGGGACCCAGTCTGAAAATTGGTAAATAAAGGCAAGATTCAAGCATTTATCTTGCCTTTTCTATAAACAAAATATTTCAGGGAAACCAAATAGTCAATGAAGGAAATTTCTATTTTATAAAATAATTCCAGCTCATAAACACAGAAACAGTAACAGATGTAGAAACGCATCTTAAAGCTCTTAGTGAAATAAGATTTAGTACAATGGTCATCAGTTGTTGCTAAAAACGTTAGGTGAAAGGATAGGTGATAGGGAACTTTCTAAAAACTGGATCACCTGACAACACCTGAGTCCAATGAGTAACCTTAAAATCTCAAAAAGAGAGACAATCTTGAGGTGATGAAACAGGTGTGTACACAGCACCACTGCTCAGGTCATCTTGCAGAAAAACAAACTTGGCTCAGGTTAAGCCTCCAGATGGACCACATTACAGAAACACAGAGGACAGAAAAGTATGTTGAACACCCCTACAAGATGCAGCTGGCCAGATCCAGAAAAGTCTAGAAGACGAATGACCTTGTTTCTCTGACAAACAGCCTTGAAAATGGAGGAGAGGGAAAACCATTACAGACTAAAAGATTTAAGAGACACATCTACCTAATGCAACAGTGGGCCTCGTTTGATCCTGATTCAAATAAATCAACTGCAAAAAGCATTTATGAGACAACCAGTAAAATGTGAACACCGACTGAATAGTACGATATTAAGAAATTGTCCATTTTTTAGGTGTTATAATGGTATTGTGGTTATGAGAAGAAAAGAGTTCTTATTTTTAAGATATATACTGATGCATTTATGGATAAAATGATACAATATCTTGGATTTGCTTTAAAATTGTCCACTTGGGGAGAAGGAAAGTGAGGGTACAGATAAAACAACATATGGGGGTAATTATACTGTCCACTTTTGGTATGTTTGAAAATTTCCATAATGAAAAGTAAAAAAAAAAAAAAAAGAAAAAAAAAGAAGAAAAAGAAAAGCAAATATTTTATGCACATTTACTTGCCACTAAAAACTAAGGACAACAGATCCACCAGAGGGGAGACAGCAGAATCAAGAAGAACTACAATCCTGCAGCCTGTGGAACAAAAACCACATTCACAGAAAGATAGACAAGATGAAAAGGCAGAGGGCTATGCACCAGACGAAGGAACAAGATAAAACCCCAGAAAAACAACTAAATGAAGTGGAGATAGGCAACCTTCCAGAAAAAGAATTCAGAATAATGATAGTGAACATGATCCAGGACCTCGGAAAAACAATGGAGGCAAAGATCGAGAAGGTGCAAGAAATGTTTAACAAAGACCTAGAAGAATTAAAGAACAAACAAACAGAGATAAACAATACAATAACTGAAATGAAAACTACACTAGAAGGAATCAATAGCAGAATAATTGAGGCACAAGAACAGATAAGTGACCTGGAAGACAGAATGGTGGAATTCACTGCTGCGGAAGAGAATAAAGAAAAAAGAATGAAAAGAAATGAAGACAGCCTAAGAGACCTCTGAGACAACATTAAATACAACAACATTCACATTATAGGGGTCCCAGAAGGAGAAGAGAGAGAGAAAGGACCTGAGAAAATATTTGAAGAGATTATGGTCGAAAACTTCCCTAACATGGGAAAGGAAATAGCCACCCAAGTCCAAGAAGTGCAGCGAGTCCCATACAGGATAAACCCTAGGAGAAACATGCCGAGACACATAGTAATCAAATTGACAAAAATTAAAGACAAAGAAAAATTATTGAAAGCAGCAAGGGAAAAACGACAAATAACATACAAGGGAACTCCCATAAGGTTAACAGCTGATTCCTCAGCAGAAACTCTACAAACCAGAAGGGAGTGGCATGATATACTTAAAGTGATGAAAAGGAAGAACCTACAACCAAGATTACTCTACCTGGCAAGGATCTCATTCAGATTCGATGGAGAAATCAAAAGCTTTACAGACAAGCAAAAGCTAAGAGAATTCAGCACCACAAAACCAGCTCTAAAACAAATGCTAAAGGAACTGCTCTAACTGGGAAACACAACAGAAGAAAAGGACCTACAACAGCAAACCCAAAACAATTAAGAAAATGGTCATAGGAACATGCATATCGATAATTACCTTCAACGTGAATGGATTAAATGCTCCAACCAAAAGACACAGGCTTGCTGAATGGATACAAAAACAAGACCCATATATATGCTGTCTACAAGAGACCCACCTCAGACTTAGGGACACATTCAGACTGAAAGTGAGGGGATGGAAAAAGATATTCCATGCAAATGGAAATCAAAAGAAAGCTGGAGTAGCAATACTCATATCCGATAAAATAGACTTTAAAATAAAGAATGTTACAAGAGACAAGGAAGGACACTAAATAATGATCAAGGGATCAATCCAAGAAGAAGATATAAAAATTATAAATATATACACACCCAACATACGAGCACCTCAATACATAAGGCAACTGCTAACAGCTATAAAAGAGGAATTCGACAGTAACACAATAATACTGGGGGACTTTAACACCTCACTTACACCAATGGACAGATCATCCAAAATGAAAATAAATAAGGAAGCAGAAGCTTTAAATGACACAATAGACTAAATAGATTTAATTGATATTTAAAGGACATTCCACCCAAAAACAGCAGATTACACTTTCTTCTCAAGTGCGCATGGAACATTCTCCAGGATAGATCACATCTTGGGTCACAAATCAAGCCTCAGTAAATTTATGAAAATTGAAATCGTATCAAGCATCTTTTCTGACCACAACACTATGAGATTAGAAATGAATTACAGGGAAAAAAAGTAAAAAACACAAACACATGGAGGCTAAGCAATACGTTACTAAATAACCAAGAGATCACTGAAGAAATCAAAAAATACCTAGAGACAAATGACAATGAAAGCACGACGATCCAAAACCTATGGGATGCAGCAAAAGCAGTTCTAAGAGGGAAGTTTAGAGCTATAAAAGCCTACCGCAAGAAAAAGAAAAATTTCAAATAAACAATCTAACCTTACACCTAAAGGAACTAGAGAAAGAAGAACAAACAAAACCCAAAGTTAGCAGAAAGAAAGAAATCATAAAGATCAGAGCAGAAATAAATGAAATAGAAACAAAGAAAACAATAGCAAAGATCAGTAAAACTAAACGCTGTTTTTTTTTTTTTTTTGCGTTATGTGGGCCTCTCACTGTTGTGGCCTCTCCCGTTGCGGAGCACAGGCTCTGGACACGCAGGCCCAGCGGCCATGGCTCACAGGCCCAGCCGCTCCGCGGCATGTGGGATCTCCCCGGACCGGGGCACGAACCCGTGTCCCCTGCATCGGCAGGCGGACTCTCAACCACTGCGCCACCAGGGAAGCCCCTAAACGCTGTTTTTTTGAGAAGATAAACATAATTGATAAACCATTAGCCAGACTCATCAAGAAAAAGGAGGGGACTCAAATCAATAAAATTAGAAATGCAAAAGGAGAAGTTACAACAGACACCGCAGAAATACAAAGCATCCTAAGAGACTACTACAAGCAACACTATGCCAATAAAATGGACAACCTGGAAGAAATGGACAAATTCTTAGAAAGGTATAACCTTCCAAGACTGAACCAGGAAGTAATAGAAAATATGAACAGACTAAACAGAAGTAATGAAATTGAAACTGTAATTAAAAATCTTCCAACAAACAAAAGTCCAGGACCAGATGGCTTCACAGGTGAATTCTATCAAACACTTAGAGAAGAGCTAACACCCATCTTTCTCAAACTCTTCCCAAAAACTGCAGAGGCAGAAGCACTCCCAAACTCATTCTATGAGGCCACCATCACCCTGATACCAAAACCAGACAAAGGTACTACAAAAAAAGAAAATTATGGATCAGTATCACTGATGAATATAGATGCAAAAATCCTCAACAAAATACTAGCAAACAGAATCCAACAACACATTAAAAGGATCATACACCATGATCAAGTGGGATTTTTCCCAGGGATGCAAGGATTCTTCAATATATGCAAATCAATCAATGTGATACACCATATTAACAAATTGAAGAAAAAAACCCATAAGATCATCTCAAAAGATGCAGAGAAAGCTTTTGACAAAATTCAACACCCATTTATGATAAAAACTCTTGAGAAAGGGGACAGAGAGGGAACCTACCTCAACATAATAAAGGTCATATACGACAAACCCACAGCAAACATCAGTCTCAATGGTGAAAAACTGAAAGCATTTCCTCTAACATCAGGAACAAGACAAGGTTGTCCACTCTCAACCATTATTATTCAACATAGTTTTGGAAGTCCTAGCCATGGCAATCAGAGAAGAAAAAGAAATAAAAGGAATACAAATTGGAAAAGAAGAAGTAAAACTGTCACTGTTTGCAGATGACATGATACTATACATACAGAATCCTAAAGATGCCAACAGAAAACTACTAGAGCTGATCAATGAATTTGGTAAAGTTGCAGGATACAAAATTAATGCACAGAAATCTCTTGTATTCCTACACACTAATGATGAAAAATCTGAAAGAGAAATTAAGGAAACACTCCCATTTACCATTGCAACAAAAAGAATAAAATACCTAGGAATAAACCTACCTAAGGAGACAAAAGACCTGTATGCAGAAAACTATGACACTGATGAAATGAATTAAGGATGATACCAACAGATAGAGATACATACCATGTTCTTGGATTGGAAGAATCAATACTGTGAAAATGACTCTATTACCCAAAGCAATCTACAGATTCAATGCAATGCCCATCAAATTACCAATGGCATTTTTTATGGAACTAGAACAAAAAATCTTAAAATCTGTATGGAGACACAAAAGACCCCGAATAGCCAAAGCAGCCTTGAAGGAAAAAAACAGAGCTGGAGGAATCAGACTCCTTGTCTTCAGACTATACTACAAAGCTACAGTAATCAAGACAATATGGTACTGGCACAAAAACAGAAACATAGATCAATAGAGCAAGATAGAAATCCCAGAGATAAACCCACGCACCTATGGTCAACTAATCTATGACAAAGGAGGCAAGGATATACAATGGAGAAAAGACAGTCTCTTCAATAAGTGGTGCTGGGAAAACTGGACAGCTACATGTAAAAGAATGCAATTAGAACACTCCCTAACACCATACACAAAAATAAACTCAAAATGGATTAGAGAGGGCTTCCATGGTGGTGCAGGGGTTGGGAGTCTGCCTGCTGGTGCAGGGGGTGCAGGTTCGTTCCCCGGTCTGGGAGGATCCCACATGCCGTGGAGCGGCTGGGCCCGTGAGCCATGGTCGCTGAGCCTGCGCATCCAGAGCCTGTGCTCTGCAGCGGGAGAGGCCGCGACAGTGAGAGGCCTGCGTACCACAAAAAAAAAAAAAAAAAAAAAAAAAAAAAAAAAAATGGATTAGAGACCTAAATGTAAGATGGAACACTATAAAACTCCTAGAGGAAAACAGGAAGAACACTCTTTGACATAAATCACAGCAAGATCTTTTTTCATCCATCTCCTAGAGTAATGGAAATAAAAAGAAAAATAAATGGTACCTAATGAAACTTAAAAGCTTTTGCACAGCAAATGAAACCATAAATAAGATGAAAAGATAACCCTCACAATGGGAGAAAATATTTGCAAACAAATCAACAGACAAAGGATTAATCTCCAAAATACATAAACAGCTCATGCAGCTCAATATTAAAAAAACAAACAACCCAATCCAAAAATGGGCAGAAGACCTAAATAGACATTTCTCCAAAGAAGACATACAGATGGCCAAGAAGCACATGAAAAGCTGCTCAACATCACTACTTACTAGAGAAATGCAAATCAAAACTACAATGAGATATCACCTCACACCAGTTAGAATGGGCTTCATCAGAAAATCTACAAACAAGAAATGCTGGAGAGGGTGTGGAGAAAAGGGAACCCTCTTGCACTGTTGGTGGGAATGTAAATTAATACAGCTACTATGGAGAACAGTATGGAGGTTCCTTAAAAAACTAAATATAGAATTACCATATGATCCTGCAATCCCACTACTGGGCATATACCCAGAGAAAACCACAATTCAAAAAGACACATGTGCCCCAATGTTCATTGCAGCACTATTTACAATAGTCAGGTCATGGAAGAAACCTAAATGCCCGTCGACAGATGAATGGGTAAAGAAGATGTGGTACATATATAAAAGGGAATATTACTCAGCCATAAAAAGGAACGAAATTGGGTCATTTGTAGAGATGTGGATGGATCTAGAGACTGTCATACAGAGTGAAGTATGTCAGAAAGAGAAAAACAGATATCGTATATTAACGCATATATGTGGAACCTAGAAAAATGGTACAGGTGAAGCAGTTTGCAGGGCCGAAAATAGAGACACAGATGTAGAGAACAAACGTATGGACACCAAGTGGGTAAAGCAGCAGGGGGGTGGGGATTGTGGTGTGATGAATTGGGAGATTGGTATTGACATGTATACACTGACGTGTATAAAATTGATGACTAATAAGAACCTGCTGTATAAAAAAATAAGTAAAATAAAATTCAAAAATTAAAAAGAAAAAAAGATTGAACGTAGAACAATTGGAGGGATAAAAAACAAACAAACAAGGAAACAAAAAAAACTAAGGACAACAGTTTTTGCTTTTGTTTTTCTTTTGTCTTAGTTTTGAGGGGGAAAAAGTTCTTGAATGTTTGTGTGAACATAGTTTTACACTGAGAGAATTCATTTGATACCAACTCCTCCAAGGTTTTTCTGGAATATGGAGGAGTTGGTGTATGAAGAACACTTAACATTTGTTGACCACCTACTATGTGCCAGGTACTTCGCTTAACTTACCTCATGTAACTGTAACATTTTTACGAGATAAGCATTATAACCCCCATTTTATGGACAACATGGAGGCACAGAGAGGCTAAGTAACTAATCCAACGTCACACAGCTAGGAAGTGAAGGAGCTGGGATCTGAATCCAGATCTGCCTGGTTCTAAAGCTCATACCCTTTGAACCACACCACCTTACCCTGTCTCTTTAAAAAAGTTGTGAATTCAGGACCTCCTCCTAAAAGAGTACTACTTTTTTTTCTCTAAGCATTTCACCAAACGAATCTACCCACCCTTTTGAACTATAGAAGGCAGGACGTGGCCATGTGAATGTATAAGTTCAGTTGATGATGTGCACAGCTGTTGTTTGGGAATCAGGAGTCCTGCTGACCTTGGTGACACACCAGCCACATGCCAACAACCCAGTCCTCACAGGACAGATGTAGTAAAGAGATGTTCAAAGACTAAACAGAGAAACAAATTTTTAAAATATTGTCCCAGTTGCAGCAGAGTAAGAGCAAGTAAGTGAACAAAAACCTCTTACAGAAAAGCCAGAATTAAAGGTAGAATAAGGTAAACACTGGCTGCAGAGTGAAGAAGAGATCGCCAGTATCTGAGGTTGCTTCTCCTCCCATCCCACCTTCTGGAGCAGGGACTCCACAGGGAGCATAGGAAAGCAAACCGGGGGGTAAGCTGGGAGAGCAGAGGTTACAGGAAGTAAAGGCTACCAGAAAATGTAAATGTCAGTGCACCCAAGGCCATTGCAGGCACTAAGAAGTGTGTGGGTCCCCTCCTGAAGGCCAGGGCCTGACTCGTGGGGTCAGAACACTAGCAGGCCTCTCTGGGAAGGACTCTGATTCCCTGGCTCTCCCGCTTCCTCCAGGCCTGTTCTCCAGCCAGAGTTACAGGCCCTGAGCCCAGTGTCCTGGGAACACTGCTCTCTACTCTCCAAGACGTGCTGAAAGGAAAACTAATTCACAGTAAAGGATGTTTTTAATCACCAATTCTCCCGGAACCAAGCTGTCTCCACGCTCCAACCCCACCCAAGTTCTACTGAGGTTTGTAAACCTGAACTCAAACAAATTATGTTCTAGATATGATAGAAACCATCATAAACAGCACTTCCTGGAAAGCAGCTCTTCTTGTAAAGCCAAAAAGTACTTCAGTTCTGCTAACTGCAGAACAGTGCACTGCACCTGCTGCACTAGGTTTTTTTTTTTTTTTTTTTTTGCGGTACACGGGCCTCTCACTGTTGTGGCCTCTCCCGTTGTGGAGCACAGGCTCCGGACGAGCAGGCTCAGCGGCCATGGCTCACGGGCCCAGCCGCTCCGCGGCATGTGGGATCTTCCCGGACCGGGGCACGAACCCGTGTCCCCTGCATCGGCAGGCGGACTCTCAACCACTGTGCCACCAGGGAAGCCCTGCACTAGGTTTTAAATGATGGCAGAGAATTGACAGTGCTTATGAAATCAATTTACAGGACTGTAATAAGATTTTTAAAAGATAGAATAGTGTAGAAAATATTGGAATGCATAGCATGTGGTAAAGGTGAGTACTGGTTGGTAAAACTTTTGTTTCTATACACTATACAGTATGATTGCCCACGGATATTTATTGCACACATAAGCAGCAACTGTGTCATCATGTAAAGCGTATTTCTTACAGTTCTTACTGCTGGTTAGCAAAAAAGAAAATACTGGAAAGCACTCCTTTAATATACCATAATACCTGACTTCTAATCCACCACAGACTTGAAATATAAATAGATGAGATTAGATTATGTCCTTTCCTAAAGTTCAATACATGTGTTTTGAAGTGCAAATTTCATATTATTCCTGTTATTTCCAACAGCGGGTTCTTTTGAAAGCAAATAAACGTATAAAGGCCGGTAATGGCCTTTTACGTGGCAAAACATCATTGGATGCCTTGGGATGGAGGAAAAGGAGGCGTAACTTCCTGGGTTTTTCCAAGCCTCATCCCAAGGTCAATGTGGGAGAGAGTGTCTGGGGGAGGCTCAATCTAGAGAGTTATCTACTCTGACAGTTTTAGGCATAAGCATGAGAGGGTGAAAGGCAGCATGAAAGAAACCACAAAATAGGGAAACAAACAGAAAATGCTCAGTGTTGAAACTGTGAGCCCTTGATGCTAGCATCACAGTCAAAAGTAAACCAAGGCCGTGGTTCCTAATGATGCTTCTGGGGTTTTTGTGAGTATCCCATAGTAAAGGGGATACAGTTCCCCAGGTACAAAAGACCACACATTGTATGATTCCATTCATATGAAATATGGAGAAGAGGTAAACCCAGAGAAACAATAAGCAAATTGGTAGCTGCCAGGGGTTGTGGGTAGGGAGGATGAGGGCTGAGTGCTTGATGGGGACCGGGTTTCCTTTTGAGGTGATGAAAATGTTTTGGAACTAGATAGAGGTGGTAGGTGTACAACATTGTAAATGTATTAAATACCACTAAATTGTATACTTAAAAATGGTTAATTTGGGCTTCCCTGGTTGAGAGTCCGCCTGCCGATGCAGGGGACACGGGTTCGTGCCCCGGTCCGGGAAGATCCCACATGCCGCGGAGCGGCTGGGCCCGTGAGCCATGGCTGCTGAGCTTGCGCGTCCGGAGGCTGTGCTCCACAACGGGAGAGGCCACAGCAGTGAGAGGCCCGCGTACCGCAGGAAAAAAAAAAAAAAGGTTAATTTTATGCTATGTAGATTTCACCTCAGTTTTAATTAATTAATTGAGTTTTATATTTATAGAGTTTATTTTGATATTAATCTTATTTCCCATTTTGATTCTCTTCATTTCTTTCTGTGGATTCAAATTGCCATCTAGTGTCAATTCCTAACTCCAACATAGCTTCCTTCTATGCCCCTCCTTTGCACTGTTATTGTCAAATATGTTACATTTCTAGGTCATATGCTCAATAGTACAATTTTATATTGTTTTATACAATTATTTTTCTTTAATTCTTTTTGTCACAATTTAATCTTTTTACTTTTTCATACCATTTTTAAAGGTTACTTTCCATTTACAATTATTATAAAATATTGGCTATATGCCCTGTGTAGAAAAGTACTTGCTGATTCATAAGAAATTTGACTTTCAGAGGTTTTTGATTGGCTTAAAGCAGCATCACTGTCCAGTTTTGTGTCTTTTGTTGGGCTGAAGACCACAACCTCTCAGTAACAGCCAATTAGCTGGCACATTCATGATAGGGATCAAATTCGTAGACTGCCTTATCATCTGCTTCAGAAAGTAAATGGCAGGATACCACAATCCATGCATCCATGTTTACTAAACACCTCTGTGCATGGGCTCCCAAGCCAAGGGGGCACAGACTTTGCCTTCCAAGGGTTCTGGGAAGCACAGCAGGATTACTTCTCTGCTGTCGGCCAGGGTGCGGGGGTGGGGGGGGTGTCTGGATGGCTTCCTCTCTACATTGGGTGGTAGAGAAAGCTTGCACTTAGGAAAGAAAGGCCTGTGATCAAATCCCAGTTCCACTTAATTGCACTTGTGACTTAACCTCAGTTTCCTTACGTGTAGAATGGGGATGACATCTACTCAAAGGGCGGCTAGAGGAATAAGTATAGTAGTGTATGTCGTGTACCTAAGCAGGGTGTTGGCTGTAGTAGGTTCTTGATATCAGGTGGCTGTTTTTAATTAAATGTGAACACGTGGGGTGTGGGAAGGGCATTTTGGCCAGAGGGAGTGGCCAGGGGACAGAAGCCAGAGAAAGTTCTACCTTGGAAGTTGAACTAGAGGATGGGGGCCGGGTGAAGTACAGGTAATGTAACAGGTTATGTAATAGGGGAGGCTCTGTAATAAGGGAGGCTGGACAAGGCTAGGGACCCATCCTGCAAGGGAAGGGGCACCTCCCTGTATGCTAGGGAATTGAGCTTGACCCTGTGGGTAGGAAGGCAGTACACAGAATCTCCCATCCAACCCCCTCTGCCACAGTCACCATCAGCTGTTCTGGTACCTTTCACTCTCCAGATCTTTATAGAATTTATGAACATCACCTCTAGGACACTGTCGCTCTTTGATGAAAGCATCTCACTTAAATTGCCTGGACAAAGGAATGTAAACTGGTTAATGAACTTAGGAATTTCTCAACAAGTATCTGCTGAGTGAATATCTGTTCTAGACTACACAGGGGTAAACGGAGGTTTATAACCTTAGCCTGGGAGATGACATACTCACAAAGTGACAATGCAGGAAATGCCAAAATGAGTGGGGGGACAAAAAGCCCGAGAGTGCTTCAAGAAAGCTCACACTGGTGGGCAGGGCCAGCCCTGGAGGCATTTCCTACAGCTGGGGTCTCTCAGCTCCTCACATCGCATAGAGCTGGTTAAGACAGACATTGTTCAGAATTGCGGGTGCTAATAAAAATTGCGGTGATAATAAAAAGCAGACCTATTTTTGGTTGATTTTATTAGTGATTTAAAACTCCAAAGACAAAGCCCCACTTATTCCTTGCATCTAGGACCCCCTCCTCCATTTGGAATTTAGGTGCATCATCTCTGAGACTTAATTTCAGAATCAGCAAAAGGGGGTAAACATTTGAGAGGGTGAAATGAGATAACGTGAACTGAAAATGCCTCCGGGCCCAGGGTTTGACCCAGAATATGGCACTTTTTTTTTTCTCAGAATATGACACTTAACATGAGTTCCTTTTCTTCTCTCATCCTCTTTTCTTCTCTCCCTCCCAAAGTGGTCCCAGGACCCAGTGTAGATAAACCAGCCAATGTCATTCAGTTCTCTTTCTGCCTGTGCCAGCTCTGTGCAGCCTAGCACGCCCCACTCGGGGTGACGAAAAAGTAAGAAGTGTGGCAGAAACAGCAGTCTTGACTTCTCTAGCTAACACAGGCCAAAAATCTTTGGGTTCCTATGTGGGCCTCTTAGTGTTCCTAAAAGCATCACCTCAAAACTCACCCTGAGCAAACATGGAGAGCAGGGAAAATGCTGTCTCTTGTCACCTCTTAATCTCCATACGCCTACACTCCTTCTGGTGTGAAAACAATAGAGTACACAGTCTTTCACAGATAATAAGAAAAACAGCTAGAATTTGTTTCTGAGTGAAAAAAAGGGGGCTGAAAGCTTACAAAGTACTATTGCTACAAAGAAATAAAAACATTTCCCCCCCCCCCTCTTTTTTTTTTTTTTTTTTTGCGGTACGCGGGCCTCTCACTGTTGTGGCCTCTCCCGTTGCGGGGCACAGGCTCCGGACGCGCAGGCTCAGCGGCCATGGCTCACGGGCCCAGCCGCTCCGCAGCATGTGGGATCCTCGCGGACCAGGGCACGAACCCATGTCCCCTGCATCGGCAGGCTGACTCTCAACCACTGCGCCACCAGGGAAGCCCCCCCTCCCTTTTTAACTAGGGTTTTTACAGGCTAAAAGCAACTTCTCCACCCTGCCTTTTTAAGAGCAAGAGGTTGGAAAATATATTTATTTGCTCAAGCAGTCAGATACTTAAAAATACACACTATTAGTAATGAATGTATTCCAGGTGAGAAACCTCCTGCTCCCAGCAGATCAGAAACTGAAATGGTTTCATCCCATAGTGTCTGAGGGAGCCGGATTCTGAGGAGGGGATCTCTTTCCTCAACTCACTTGGAAGCTTGGAAGACTGGGTTCTAGAGAACAAACAAACAAAGCCAGCTTGGAAGACTGGGTTCTAGAGAACAAACAAACAAAGCCTCCCAAGCGCCGCCACCGCCTCGTGGCTATCCTGTTAGCACCCAACATCCCGCACCATGACCGCCTCCTGCACACAAGGCCTGTGGTTTTCTACTAAGCGGGCCAAGGCACTAAGCTTTTCTCTACACCACTTTCCTGGCCTGCAAACTGTGCAAGAAAAACAATTCCAACAAGACAAAACTTCAGCGGGAGCGGTTCTCGACCGCGTCTTGAAAAACCCGGAACGTTTATTGGTGGAGCAACGTGAAACCCTTTCTTTATGGGGTGGTCCTGGGAGAAACAGGCCACACAGTGACAACAAATACAACGAGGTCCCGCAGGCTTCCCCAAGAAAATCCGACCCCGCTCCTCCTCCATATCCAAAACCGTGCCGCGGGGCCGGCTGCATCCTCCAAAACCCAGTGCAAAGGGGCATCAGCTGAGCCCGCAGAGGGGTGGGACGGGCACCCCACCTGGATATGAGTTGGGGAGACTCCGATCTCAGCCCGAACGCCCGTCTGGCTCCCGGGGGACGCTGTGGCAGAAGGCGCAGTCAGGGGCACCCACTAGGTCCCGGAGCAGCAGCGTCCCTCCTCCTCCCGCCCCATTCCCGAGGAGGCCCGGGCTGCGGGGCCGGGGGTGGGGACAGGGAGGGAATGCCGGGGGCAACTCTCACCTGGTTTGGGGCCTCGGGCGCGGGCCGACAGCAAGGGGCCGCATAGACTGAGCCCCGCGGCGACGAGCAGCAGCCACCGCGGCCCCATTGTCCGGAGGCTCGGGGCGCTCGGCGCGGTCGGTGCGGCGCTGCTCCGGGAGACGGGCCCCGCCGCCGGGAGGCTCGGGCCGCACGCTCTGTCCCTCCACGCCCTCCTCGCGCAGAGCCTGGAGGGCGGCAGGGGCGGGCAGACACAGCGCTAGCCGCTGGGCAGGAGGAGGCTGCTCGGCGTGTCTGCCGGCGCTGGTCAGGACAAGGGGCGCTGGGCGCGGGCGGGGGCGGGCTGCGCGGCCGCTGGGCCGGAAAGGGCGCCCCCTGGCGGCGAGTGTGCGCCTCGACGCGGCCGCCACCCGCCGGTCAGTCTGCAGTCGCCAGGCCACCCACGGGGCTCGGCGACCTAGCCGGCTCTCTCTCCCAGTACGCCGCCCGCCCCGCGCGCGCCCCGGCTGCTAGACACTGCCCTGCACCTGAGACGTTGTTTCCTTGGCCTTCGCCTTGGACCCGCGAAGCTACCAGTAACTTAGTCTGTTGGGAACCTTTGCACTCAGGGAGCAAAGACTTTGGCAGAGAACCTCCGATCAGGGATGCGCCCCTCCCTGCCCTCGGGCCGGACCTCAGGCCGAGCAATGCGCCGCATTTGAAAATTCGGCGTTCAGCTACAAGTTTGAAAGTGACTTGTGTTTTTGTAATTTGGGGATAGTGGATTTAAAAGTTTATACTGTAGAGACAGGGTTTCCTGCTGATGAGAAGGGGCTCTTAGCTTTCAACAGAATTCTTGATGTTTCTTACTCGCTTCCCTTTGTTTCGCTACTTAGATATTTCATACGTCGGGCACTTATTTCTTCGACACAACGACTGCGAGTGGATACAATCATCCGGTACCAAGAACAGGTTCTCCGCGTTCGCACTCGGGCACGGCTGCAACTTTCTCCCTCTATCTAGAGCTCTCAGCCGCGCTGCGCATCCACCTGTGCGGCCTTTTCCGGAAGGCGGGCGGGCTGGGCTTTCCCCGCGCGCCGGGCAGTACTCGGGCGCCTCCTGCGAGCGGGATGCCCGGAGGGCGAAGTGCCCAGGTAACTCACACTTTCTGGACGCTACGACCCGAGTTCAATGGAGTTCGGCCAAATTCAAGTCAAGAGGGGGAGGGCACTCGAGCCTCTGGCTGAGGGCCCCCTGGGGGACAGCGCGGCTGAGGCTCCGCGGGGAGGAGCCCGCAGATTATTTTGTTTAGAGAGAATATCTAGTGAGCGCGTCTTTCAGACCGCAAAGGGAAATGGGTCCCCTCAACGGGCCGTTTCTGGGAAAGTTTACCCGCAGCCCCTTCTCCTCCCAGATGTCGGGGTGTGTTCTGCACCCTGGGTCTGATAAACTGCTATTGAGAGTCACTGGTCAGGTTTCTAAGCTTTTTAAAAAGGGAATTTCGCGCAGTATCATTTCCCAAGGAGAGCCCTGACACTTAAACCAGTGGAGAAAATACAGCAGAGACCATCTCGTTCTTCCCTGTATTCCCCCTCATCATCCTCAGAGCACAGCATCTTGTTGTACATAGAAGTTGCTCAGTAAATTACCGAATAACCCAATTCATTAATGCGAGCAGCAGCAGAAATTTTTTAAAAAATTTCTTATTCAATTCTCGGAGGAAAACATATCCAAGAGTAGATGTGAATCATTAAAATTAGATATTTCTCCATTCTCTATCAACATACTATTTATTTTTTTATCAACCCTAAGACGCCATTGATTTCAAAACGTCACTTTGATTTATGTACCACAAGCAAGAAAAACAATGGTGCCAATTAAACTGTGACATACCATTGCTTGTAAGATGCATCTCAATTGCAGGACTGTTTAAACACGAAGACTGTTTAAACATCTCAGAATCCATCAACTACAGGGTAAAAATATAAAAGTAATTAATATATGTGGCAAAATATTGTAACAGTTCAAGGATATAAAATGAAAAGTAAAAGTATCTTCAGCCTTCCCTTCTAAGAACCACATCTGCTTGATGACCACTGTTAAAATTTTCTGTCCATCATTCAAGAAATTGTAATCACATACAAGTGTATATGTATGTATAGCCTTAAGAATGGAGTACTCTGACTATACTTTTAAATTTTATCTGTTTCATTGCTGGAAAATGTTTTAACCATTTTCTAAAACTGTAAAGTGTAAAAGGAATTTTTTTTTTTTGCTTCATTATTAGAACAGAATGTACAAAAAGAGGGCTGCTGAAAGAATGAAATGCTTAAATTCTTTGTACACATTAACTAAAGTATCCATTATAGTGGGGCTGCAATACACAGAACAAAGGAGGAGAGTGGAACAGAATGAGGTATTTCTTCCTCACTTTAGTGTTCTCTAAAGTTTGTGGATTGCTAGTTGAGCAGCCACTAGAAAGTGAACTTACCTTCAAAAACAGTGGTGTTACATGAAAGGATGCTCAACATCACTAATCATTAGAGAAATGCAAATAAAAACTACAATGAGGTATCACCTCACACCAGTCAGAATGGCCATCATCAGAAAATCTACAAACAATAAATGCTGGAGAGTGTATGGAGAAAAGGGAACTCTCTTGCCCTATTGGTGGGAATGTAAAATGATACAGCCACTGTGAAAAACAGTATGGAGGTTCCTTAAAAAACTAAAAATAGAACTACCATACGACCCAGCAATCCCACTACTGGGCATATACCCTGAGAAAACCATAATTCAAAAAGAGTCATGTACCACAATGTTCATTGCAGCTCTATTTACAACAGCCAGGACACGGAAGCAACCTAAGTGTCCATCAACAGATGAATGGATAAAGAAGATGTGGCACATATACACAATGGAATATTACTCAGCCATAAAAAGAAATGAAATTTAGTTATTTGTAGTGAGGTGGAAGGACCTAGAGACTGTCATACAGAGTGAAGTAAGTCAGAAAGAGAAAGACAAATACCGTATGCTAACACATATATATGGAATTGGAAAAAAAAAGTTTCTGGAGAACCTAGGGGCAGGACAGGAATAAAGACGCAGATGTAGAAAATGGACTTGAGGACACGGGGAGGGGGAAGGGTGAAGTGAGAGAGTGGCATGGACTTATATACACTACCAAATGTAAAATAGATAGCTAATGGGAAGCAGCCGCATATCACAGGGAAATCAGCTCAGTGCTTTGTGACCACCTAGAGGGGTGGGATAGGGAGGGTGGAAAGGAGAGGCAAGAGGGAGGAGATATGCGGATATATGTATATGTATAGCTGATTCACTTTGTTATACAGCAGAAACGAACACACCATTGTAAAGCAATTATACTCTAATAAAGGTGTTATAAAACAAAAAAAACAAAAAAACAAAACAGTGGTTTTGACTTTTAACATGCACAAGTGCAGATTCCTGGGCTCCATCCAAGACCTATAACATCAGATTCTACACTTTTACAAGCACCCTCAGGTGATGGTAATGTCTGAGGGTTTCCAGACCAAAGTTTTGAGTAACAATATTCTAAGACAGGGTTCTCAAACTTTAGCATGGATCAGAATCACTGGGAAGACTTGTTAAATCCCAGTGCTAAGCTCCATTTCCGGAGTTCCTGATTCAGTGGGTCTGGGAAATGGACTGAAAATTTGCATTTTAAACCAGATCCCAGGTGATGCTGAGGCTGCTGGGGACACATTTTGAAAACCACTGCTTTGAGAGGGAAAAAGAACTGGATTCCATATAGTTTGTATTGCTTTTCTTTAAATGACACAATATTTCAAGCATAGAAAACTACAGAGCCTAATATAACACCCATGGCATTTAATTATATATATATATATATATATATAATTTTTTAAGCTTTTTCATTTCCCTTTTCTGATTCCATTCTTTTTACCTGCCTGGAAGAGTAACTTTCTCATCCACGTTTTTGTACTTTTAGTTTAGTACATTTGTGTTTCCCTCAATTTTTTTTTCTTAGTATTGTTTTGTGTTTTAAATATTTACACGAAGAGTAACATACTCTAAGAATACTTTTGCAGTTTGCATTTTTTTAGATTTACCTGTTAGATACCTGTATATCTAAAATTTTTAAACTATAGTATTGATATTTCTTTGTATTATATAACCACATTTTATTCTTCTAAAGGTATCTATTTTATCTGTAGTTTTGGCCTCACTTTTATTCCTAATATAACTTATTTTTACTTTTTTTCCCCTTTGATGAATCTGGCCAAAGGTTGGAAATGACCTTTTTTTTTTTTTTTTGCGGCATGTGGACCTCTCACCGCTGCAGCCTCTCCCGCCGCGGAGCCCAGGCTCCGGACGCGCAGGCTCAGCGGCCACAGCTCACGGGCCCAGCCGCTCCACTGCATGTGGGATCCTCCCGGACCGGGTCACGAATCCGTGTCCCCTGCATCAGCAGGCAGACTCTCAACCACTGCGCCACCAGGGAAGCTCTGGAAATGACCATTTTTTAATGCTCACCTTTTTGTTTTGTTGCTTTTATTGCTTAATTTTAGTGTCCTTAATTTTCACACAGGTTTTTAAAATTTTCCTTCTTTCTTTGGATTTACTCTTAATTATCCTAACCTTTTGAACTGATTGCTTAGCTTAATTTTCACTTCTTCTCCCTGAAATGACCACTTTGGCTATATTTTGCAAGTTTTGATATGTTCAAATATGCAATTCAGGCCTAAATATTTTGTCAACTTCATTCTATCTTCTTCCATCTGTAAGTTATTGGAAGTTTTGACTGGCTTTTTTGTGATTAATTTCCAATGTTGTGTTATGGTCTGTTGATGATGTTCTGTTTTCTCTACAAAAGTTCCTGTAATATTTGTGTGCTCTTTAGGGCTTCTTGAAAAAGATATCAATCTCTCTACTTCTTTTGTTCCATGTTACCCATACCAAAACCTTTTTTGTTGCTGGTTTTAAAGCAAATACGTGCAGGTTCCCTGGAGTAGAAAATTGACCCAACCAGAGATGGCTACCTAACATGTCAATATCCCTTGGAAATGAAATCTCATCATTGCAGTGTCATTCATATTGGAACCACTTAATAACTGGTTCCCAGTTTTCATTTCCCCTATTTGAACTTGTCTGGCACCAAAATGAGTCACTAGCTATCCTCTCATAGTGTTTTTGGTATTTAGTAGTGTTTTAAAACAAATGTACTAACCAAATGTTGAAAGTTTTAATCCCAAGATCCTATGAAAGCAGTTTTGTTTAAACCCATTAGATGACTTACCTGCTTCAGCTATTCCAGTTACTCCTCCCCTGATTGGAGCCCTCTGAGGACAACACTATATCCCAAAAACTTGCCTTAGTAATTTCCTTTTGGAAGCTAACGGTGGTGATATCCAGGCTTCTACGAAATGAAATCAAGTTGTATTCAAATTAGGTGTGCTATTCTCCAGATTTTGTGCAGATATCTCTATAGTTTTTTAAAATAAATTTTATTTATTTATTTATTGGCCACATTGGGTCTTCGTTGCTGCGCTTTCTCTAATTGCGGTGAGCGGGGTCTACTCTTTGTTGCGGTGCAGGGGCTTCTCATTGCGGTGGATTCTCTTTGTTTCAGAGCACAGGCTCTAGGCGCACAGGCTCAGTAGTTGTGGCTCGCGGACTCTAGAGCGCAGGCTCAGTAGTTGTGGTGCACGGGCTTAGTTGCTCCGTGGCATGTGGGATCTTCCCAGACCAGGGCTTGAACCCGTGTCCCCTGCACTAGCAGGCAGATTCTTAACCACTGTGCCACCAGGGAAGCCCCTCTACATTTGTTTTTAAAGCAAACAGTAGATCTGTAATCACAGTACAAGCTAACCAACAAAAGTCCTGTTTCCACCTTTTGTTGATACAAACCTGCATTGGTATTTTGGGTTTAGAAGTAAAGTTAAACTTTTATAATAGGTCAACAATGCTTTTCCACCAATTATACCATGGACAGAATGGTAGACTATCCCTGTGTTTTGGGGTGCTAGTAAAAGGTCAAATCCAGTATCTGTTAAAAAGCAAACAATAGAAACTTGTTCAAGTTATATAAGGTGAACTCAATATCTTTCACTTCTCATATCTTTTCATTTCCCTTTTGTATTAGTGAGGATTCTCTAGAGAAACAGAACCAATAGGATACACAGAGATGTATGTAAGAGGAGACTTATTATTGAAACTGGCTCACATGGTTATGGAAGCCACGAAGTCCCAACATGATCTGCTGTCTGCAAGCTGGTGACCAGGAAAGCAGTGGTATAATTCAATGAGTCCAAAGGCTTGAGAACCAGGGCAAGTGATGGTATAGCTCCCAGTCTGAGACTGAAGGCCTGAGAACTGGGGGACTACTGGTGTTAAGTCCCAGAGTCTGAAGGCTTGAGAATCAGAAGTTCTGATGTCACAGAGTAGGAGAAGACAGATGTTCCAGCTCAAGAAGAGAGAAAGAGAATTCCCCCTGCCTGCACCTTTTTGTTCTTTTTGGGCCCTCAACAGATTGGATTATGCTTGTCCACACTGGTAAGGGTAATCTTTACTCAGTCTGCAGATTCAAATGCTTATCTACTCTGGAAATACCCTCACAGATATACTCAGAAATAGTATCTTATTAGCTATCTGGGCATCCCTTTGCCAGGCCATGTTGACACATAAAATTAACCATCACACCTTCCAATATATTTTAGCTAAGAGATGTTATACTCTGAGGAAACAACAGTGAGGCAACCTAGACAATCTGTATGAGCTATTTTATTTGAAGAGAGCATATGCACTGTTAAACTGAGACAATCAGTAACTGTCCCATTTATACAAGGGCCAAAAGCCATACTGGGACTCCTGAGAGGTGGTGGTGGTCTCTCTCCTTCTCAACCCCCTGGCAGGATCCAATGCTGGGTTTCTACCTCCCCACCATTTTCAAGTCACTGCCAGGCTCTGGACATACAGCAGTGACTGTAACAGTCTCTGTCCTCTGGAGCTTAGAGGATGACTTAGAAGGCTCTATTTTAACCTGTTACTAAGTCCTGGTTTCAGTAATAGAGGCAATGGATTTTTCAAAAAGCTGATCAGCAGTTAGACCACCCAGTACTCACCAGAATTTCTCAAAATAGAGACAACTTCCACTATTCAGAGTTCTGTGGTTTGCCTCTTGGAATGTTGAGGAGTACCACAAACCCCTACTTAACCACCGTCCAAGTTGTAAAAATTATGTCATGAACAGCACCTCTAATTAGTGCTGACCACACACACATACACCAACATATACATCATGGTTCTGGTCTTTCAGTGACATAAGGGAGATGTGTGTTAAAAATCAAAATTCAGTTGAGTAAATTTGAAGATCTAATTGGCTTTATTGAAAGATGCAAGAATCAGGCATCATCCCACGTAACAACTAGAAAGGCACACTGAGGGGGTTTTTATAGGCTGGTGGAGGGTGGGGAAAGAAGCCCTAAGCAAAAGAAAAGAAAGGATTTGTTTCAAGCCAGGCCATCTTCTTTTGGAGGAAGGGAACTGCAGGGGTCTTTATCATGCAGATTAGCTCAATAGTGTTGATCCAGAAATTTAAGAGTGACTGTTTTAAAGGTCACATTTCTGGGCGGGGTTAAAACTACAATCAAGTCTTGCTTTGCTGTGATGGGGGTGGAGAGCGAGAATGAGTCCATTTTGGGCTTGTAATTTTTTTTTTTTTAACGTATGTCATGTCAGACAGTGATCTCACTGATTTGGTCTCTTTCTTCCTCACAAACTTCCAGAATATTAAAGTATGCAAAGGCTTGCTTTCTCTTAGAAATCACTAGAGCACGTTCTTTGAGAGTAGTTAGAGCCCTGTTAATACCTTTTTGCCTTTTTAAGTTCCAGGTGCTAAAAAGTGGAGTTTGGGGCAGGCATGGACCCCCTCAGCGTTCCAGACCAAAAATCATTTTTGTTACAGTGGTAACATGATCAAACATACATCAAAATACAGGAGTCAGCTATGCAAAAATGAAGTTAGTGTTTCAATTGCTACGTGTTTTAAAAAGCAAAACCATTTTTTCCCCTTCTTCCTATGAGTAAGAAAAGCTACGAGCCCTGGGGAGGAAGCTGGTGAACGGTAGCAGAATATGCCACCCCAAAATATGCCTCCTTCTCTGGGTCACTCATTCATCCATGTCCCTTAAAGATCCCAAAAAAGAAGCGGTTGGTAATATCTTCAACAATAACCTCATCTTGGGGGTCAACAGAGAGAAAAAATTTCACAGCTTTCCTTGAGGATGATAGATCTTTCTCCATAAAAATAACACTCAAGCATGTCACTCAGTGTTGGAGTAAGTTAAGACGAGCCCCCCCCCCCCGCCTTTTTTCCAGATAAACAAAAACTGAGACAATTTATTGTTAGCCATCTTACATACTAAAGAAGTTCTTCAGTCTGAAGGGAGAGTGACCCTAGACAGAATCCAAAAAAAGACAAAGTATCAGTAAAGGTAATTTAAGACAAGCCCCTTTTTGAGAGGCTGTGAAAGGTTGGCTTTTACCTCCAAACATCTTTCCGTAATTTTGGCTCTTCCTGTACACTTCCACTAAAAGTCTTTCCTAGAGCATGAAGAAGGAAGCTTAATGTAACTCCTACCTCGTACCAGTTCCTGTTCCTCACCTAATGCTAGCTGTAGGGTACAGGGAGGTTTATTCTCAAGGTGAAGCTTTACTGTATGTTTATTTGATTCCTTTTACAGAAGCCTGTAGTAAGGGTAATGCATTAAGAAACCCCCCCACACACACACACACCCCACACACATCTACAAACTGCTGAGAAGACAACACTGTTTCAAGGTATTTACCTCTGTCAAAAATCTGTATAAGCCTGAAACAATCATTAAAGTAGCAGATTCTACTCTTTTAAAATTTGAATTTTCCAAATTCTGTCGGGCTTACCTTCAAGTTTAGTGTGCCAGATGAGCATAAGCGAACTGTTTCTGAATACTGGGTAACCTCCATGGAAAATAAAGCCTGTTGAATGAATGAACAGAATACAAAGTGTTGGGGTGAGGGGGGTCCAGCCCGAGAGTCTGGATTACTGTTGTGGCAGAGACAGCTGATTGGTCCCCAGGTATCACTGTTCCCTTTCTTTACAAATAGAACCACCTCCCTCTCTACCCCTGGGTTTTAATTGGGCACATGACTTAGCTAGGAACTTTACTTCCCAGCCTCTCTTGAAGCTAGTCATGGCCATGTAACTACGTTTTTGTTTTTTTTTTTAATTTACGTATTTTATTTTTGGCTGTGTTGGGTCTTCGTTGCTGTGCGTGGGCTTTCTCTAGTTGTGGCGAGCGGGGGCTACTCTTCTTTGCGGTGCATGGGCTTCTCACTGCCGTGGCTTCTCTTGTTGAGGAGAACGGCCTCTAGGCGTGTGGGCTTCAGTAGTTGTGGCACATGGGCTCAGCAGTTGTGGCTCATGGGCTCTAGAGCACAGGCTTAGCAGTTGTGGCACACGGTCTTAGTTGCTCGGCGGCATGTGGGATCTTCCTGGACCAGGGCTTGAACCCGTGTCCCACTGGCAGATGGATTCTTAACCACTGTGCTACCAGGGAAGCCCCATGGACCTAAGTTTTGACCAAAGGACTGTAAGCAGAAATAACATATGGAGCTTGAAACAAAACGACTTGCCCCGGACTTCTTTCCCCCTTCCTGCCAGCCAGGAATCAGTGACAAGGACAGAGCCAACTGGCCAGCTTGGATCCCTGGTAACTTGTGGGATTGCTCACCTACCTTTGAGAAAACAAACTTCTACCTTGTGTCAGCCACAGGGTTTTGGATCTCTTGGTCCCAGCAGCTCACTCTTGAAGGGGAAAATTTGCCATCCCCACAACATGCCTCTCTGGTAGAAGGATTACTTTGAGCTGGTTATTTTTGAAAAACAGCAGATATAGGAGAAGCTCTGAAAACCAAGTAAAGTTACACTCTTTTAAAAGACATGTATGTTTATAAGGGAAATCTCCATTCGTTAAGCGTGTTTCCTTCTCTGAACAAGGAAGAGAAGAGTGACTAAATCTCTAGAAACTCTTATCAGTGGAAAAGGCAGAGACTGAAATCGGCATAACTATACCCGCATTTACTCTGCTTTGCCTGATTACCTTCCCTAACTGCTCCCCCCATCGTCTTTTGCCTTTAGCTGGAGATGGTATTTAATAAGGTGGTGGCTTGGGCCATTTGGGTGAGCAGGCAAAGCACAGTAAGTGAGGGTATAGTTAGGCAGATAGTTCCTGTGTGTCTCCCATGTATATAGGAGGTATATGTGTTATTAAACCTCTGTTTTTCTCCTGTTAATCTATCTTTTATTATGGGGGGGGGAGGTCTCAGCCAAGAACTTAGAAGGGTAGAGGGAAAATTACTTTTCCTCCCCATAAACTATACGCTAATGGCATAGCTGTAGATGTTGACCCTTAAACAGCGTGAGGGTTAGAAGTGCCACCCCCCACACACAGTCAAAAATCTGAGTATAATTTTTTCTTAAAGAATTTATTTTTTATTTATTTTTGGCTGTGTTGGGTCTTCCTTGCTGCGCACGGGCTTTCTCTAGTTGCGGCGAGCGGGGGCTACTCTTCGTTGCAGTGTGCAGGCTTCTCACTGCGGTGGCTTCTCTTGCTGCAGAGCATGGGCTTAGTTGCTCCGCAGCATGTGGGATCTTCCCCGACCAGGGCTAGAACCCGTGTCCCCTGCACTGGCAGGTGGATTCTTAACCACCGCGCCACCAGGGAAGTCCTGATTGTAACTTTTGACTCTCCCAAAACTTAACTACTAATAGCTTACTGTTGACCTAAAGTCTTAACCAATAACAAACTCTTAACATATATTTTGTATGTTATATGTACTATGTACTGTATTCTTACAATAAAGTAAGCTACTGAAAAGAAAAGGTTATTAAGAAAATCATAAGAATACATTTACAGTACTGCACTGTATTTATCAATACTGTAAGTTCATCTCATCTGTTTATAAAACAAATCTGCCAGTACCTACATTAATACCGTCTTATATGATATAAAACACTGTAGATGTTATACATATTATTAATGCCAGATATCAAAAATAAAAAGATGTGGAAAAGAAATTCATGTTTTTTTTACAGTTATTTATTGAACAAAATTCATGTGTAAGTAGACCCATACAGATCAAACCCATGTTGTTCAAGGGTCAACTGTACTTCTTTTCCCCAAAAGTCCCACTAAGAACCTTCTCCTACCCACTAAATGATTTGGAGTTATTCAGACAGAAGTCAAATTAATGTAATTCAGTAATATTTATTTTACATAAAACAATTTTCAAAGAATACATTTAAAAACCATCCAGATACTGATTTTATTGCATTACAAAAAATTGAGAGGCACAATTGAAATATTCAAATAAATTGTGAGGGGTGGAGGTGGGGTGAGGCCTATGATCTCTATCCACCTTGTTCCTTAGTCACTGAGAGGCTCTGGGTCCAAGAGTCTCTACCATGAGGCAGTAGTGCACTTCATTTACTAGGAATAAATCACATAAAATATATACTTTTATACAGAAAGTGTTATTGTACGGTCACTTTCAATTACTTATAAAAACTTCACTTTGAATTGCACAAAAGTTTTCTTTAAAATCGATAACTCCCAGAAGGTGGGGCTTAGAACCAAGTATCTCTCCAAATAACTCATTACAAATAATTCAGGTTCCATTTCTCCACAGATCAAAAAAAAAAAAAAAAAAAACCTATGAAGACTTACAGTATTCAAATGGGACATTTAAAAAAATTTTTATAGGAAAATAGGTTTACACATTTGTCCCTAATCAGCTAAAGTTATTTTCTCCCTACTTTAAAACAAATCACAGAATATCCAAAGTTTTAAATCAGAGTACCTGCACCACAGTATAATGTGGCAGTGTTTACGTTAATTCATTTTGTGTATCATTCTACTGCAGTATCGGATTATCAAAAAGGCACATGGGTACATTCTTCGCAACAGTTTTGGTCTTTAAAAAAAAAATCACACGTTTATAAGCAGTGATTTCAATCATGTTTAAAAACAAAAATACTAAACAGATTCACTTCCTAATCCAGATGATACAGAATCCATGAGATTTCTTCAGGCACTTCACTTCCCATAGAATTTCTTGTTCAGCAGGTATATGAGAAGGTTTACATTCACTTTAACCTTATCAAACATTTTCATCACAGCTACTCCTTCATACTGCATCTGAAGTAAATCCTGAAATTGTAAGGAACATCAATCACATCTCCAATTTGACATTTCCCACATTTAAAACACATTCTAGAAGACTGTTGACAACAATAAGATTCGGTTGACCTAAGGACCTCGGTGGGGATTCTTATACTTCAGTGTGAATTAGAATCACCTGGTTTAAAAACACAGGCCAGTTAAAACAGATTGCTGGGCCCTACCCCCAGGAATCTCTGATTCTGGATCTCTGGGGTGGGTCCCAAGAACTTGCATTTTAACAAGTTCCCAAGGGATGATGATATGGTTGGTCTGGGTGCCATAGTTTGAGAATCACTCACCTTGATGAAAGAAAACAGATTTTTAGAATTGATAAGGACTTTATGAGAGAAAACCATTACCGTTAATATTAGACATATAATTAAAAGTTTAATTATAATTGAAAAACTCAAGACACAAATGTTACAGCAAGATGAGGTATATCCTTTAGAAGAGCCAGGGTTTTCTAAAGTGGAGGAAAAAGAATATTAGAACTCCTATTTTTATTTTTTCCTCATTTCTTAAGCATGTACATTTTCCATGTATTTTATAAAGTAGATTTTGAGTAAAGTGCCAAGAGCATGTATACTTTATAAATAAATAAATATAGAGAAATACGGAGAAATGATCTATTTACTGAGGAAAACTATGAGATTGAAATTTGGAGACCAGTGTACAAAGCAACTCCTTCCGATCTAGACTACTTCTGTTCCTGTATTCTGTTCCTCATTCTCAAGTAAGTTTATCATTCTGTTTCATTGCTGCTGTATAAACAAAGAAAAATTAATAAAATTTCCTTCGTTTATAAATTAATAACTGGCTCACACCAGCCAAATGCATGAGACTAAGCAGTAACATTTTACAACAACACAGGACAGGGGGGCTTTCCCAGATAGAAGGTATCATTCCTGAACTGCCCTAGACTCATACCCAGGTCGCATTTTCCTATTTCTAGCTCTGGAAATTTCTTGCTTCTCGATGATGATGCCTTGTGTCTATAACAAGCAAGGCCACCTGCAGAAGTTGGAGTCTTCTTTGAGAGAACTTGGGCTCTTGCCAGCTTCCTGCTCTACTTTCTCAATTATCTCCAACTGCACTCAACTAAACCCCTCCATTATTTAGATATGCTTCTGGGATGGAAATTCCACAGGGAAGTGAAGTTCTTTCATCAAGAATGGTTTTGCCTATTAAAGCGTAGTGGAGATTCACTTTTCCTTTGGGAAAGGCAACATCTGTCAAAGACTCTTGGAAAAGAACGAAGCCAATATGGTTAAATTGAGGAGGAATCACGTATGGAGGGCAATTAGCTGGGCCCCCCATGGGGAACAGAGGAACTCTGATTGCACCTGCGGTTGAAAGACCAGATTTTAGTCTTATCTCCACTATTTGCTATCTTACAACCTTGCAACATCATATAACTTCTCTGAGGTTCTGTTTCCTTGTGTGTAAATTGGGGCTGACACTGCCAACCCCATAGGCGTGTTACTGGGCATATGAGATCAAGAAGTCTGCAAACACTTTGTAAGCCACTCGTGTCTGGTCAGGAACAACTGGAATCCTGTGAGAGAGGCAGTAGTGTAGAGAGATGAAGAGTTTGGATCCCAGTGGCCCTTCCATAACATGCTCTCTGAATCCCAGTTCTTCATCTGGGAAAGGAAGAATACCGACACTGCAGCCCTCCATAAACACTGGCCATTATTTATATAAGCAGCACATCTTCACGTAACTCACACCTTCCTGTTATGTACATGGCTACAGGATATAATTAGGATATCATCTTCAGGAACTGAGCAAAGAGTGGCCTGAAGAAAACCTAGAAGCATAATGTTAGAAGAAATCTCCCTTTTTGTCCTCTTAGAAACAAAGTCCTTGGCTCACACTAAAGACCTGGCCGTCACATTTCTCTTTGGTAATTTGCTTCATATTAGGATTGTCTGAAAGCCATAAATTGTGTGAAAAGATAAGTCTGACTTTATGTCTGACAGCTATTATATGCAGGGCTGGCTCTGTGGGCATTCGACCTGTGCATGGTCCCATGATTAGAAGAAGCGCCCTGCACTTAGTTTAATGCTCTGCTGGCATCATCTTGAAATTCTCACCAATTTCGAGTAAGGGGCTCTGCATTTTCATTTTGCACTGAGCCCTGCAAATTATGTAGCTGGTCCTGATGATATGTCAATGACTGAAAAAAACCTGGAGCATAAGAGCCACCTGCATACAGCTAAGGAGTAACAGTTTACAATTGTGTGTCTAAATGAATGGTGTGAACAGCTAATCCTACTATGGAACTGTTAACAAAGGAGCAAGTGAAGCTTGGTGTTTGCATAGTGTTAAAAGGAAGCCCTGTGGAATTCCTGAGGCCTCTCTAAACAGGTGTCTCCTGGTCACTTGTGATTCATCTGTTGTTCAGTTGCTGTTTATTGGGCTTGGATCATTTCCTTCTTGGCAATCACGTGATATGTTTTTGCTACAGAAGAATCACTAACCAAGGCATATCACCGCAAGCACACTCTTTTCTCTTCCCATGTTTATCTAAGTATTCCACAGAGTAACTCAAGACTTTCAGTTAAATTTTTAGATGGATACATTTAGTGACATTTAAAATAAACAAGAAAATAATACCGTTAAGTATACTTTTCATAATTACATAATATCTTCAATTTTCTCTTTTAACTCTAATTTACTCCATTATCTCAGTGTCTTTATAAAACCCATTTAGCTCTCTCTCTTTTTTTTTTTAGGCTTATAAGGAATGCTAGACAGAAAAGAAGGGCCCTGGTATTTTATCCCATGGGTTAGGGGTGGAGGTGTAACTGCACTGATCGCAGCCACAGGCTAGGGAGGCAGTGAGGCTGGAACTTACACCATTCCCAGTGGCTTATCATGATGTTCCATGTAGATACATGCAGAATACCTGGGAACAGTTTTACAAGTAGTTGGGGGCCCAGGTAAATAGGTGTTATTTCCATTTAAAAACTCAATCATATCAAAAAAGAAAACTCAATCACATCTCTAAATTGATTCTGTGCAAGGATTAAGTTGGGAGTAGATAAACATTTACTTGCACCCTCCCTCCTTTTTTTTTGGTGGCACATAAACTGTTTTCTCAGTTTCTGCTCAAGTATATTTGGCTTAAATGTGGTTCTTATGAGAAAATAGCAGTAATTCTGACTACAAATACCATTTTTCTATTTACAGATATCTGTTTTGCACAATGTCTTTCTTTCTTGTGATCCCAAATAGTTAACAAAGAAATTTAAGAAACTGATGCAAAAATAATTCTAGGAAGGAAAAAGGGAAGAAGGAGAAATGAGATCCAGAAAGTTCCAACCCTGGGTATATGCTATCTTAGGAAGAAATGCAATTTCCTAAGAAAAGGAAACTTTCCAACCTTTACTTAATAGCTCTGAATACTTTTACATATACTATTCTTTTCTCTAAGCTTCAAAATGAAAACATAGCTTAGAAAAACTCACTGCTATGGTTTACCATTTAAAAGCAGTTTAAGTTCCAATAATTTGGAAAATCATAGCTTTAAAAAAATCATCAACACTTAAAGTAATACTGGCAAATAAGGCTGGCATTGGTCTCCTGTTAAATTTCATTGTTGTCATGAAGAATGCAAGCCAGGGGCTTCCCTGGTGGCACAGTGGTTAAGAATCTGCCTGCCAACGCAGGGGACATGGGTTTGAGTCCTGGTCCGGGAAGATGCCACATGCCGCGGAGCAACTAACCTCGTGTGCCACAACTACTGAGTTTGTGCTCTAGAGCCTGTGAGCCACAAGTACTGAGCCCATGTGCCACAACTACTGAAGCCTGCACGCCTAGAGTCCATGCTCTGCAGCAAGAAAAGCCACCGCAATGAGAAGCGCGTGCACTGCAACAAAGAGTAGTCCCCGCTCACCGCAACTAGAGAAAGCCCGCGCGCAGCAACGAAGACCCAATGCAGCCAAATAAAAATAAATTAAAAAAAAAAAAAAAAGAATGCAGTCCAGAGAAGCCAAGAAGGACCCCCACTATAAAACTCACCCCAATCTGCAGGAATCCCAGCTTACCTGAATATTGAGCTGCACCTTTTCCATCTCAACACCCAGGAATTTTGATCTGACATCGAAGATGCCCACATCTTCAGTAGATGAGATATCAAATGTAACATTTTTAAACCTAGTGGAGAAAGGACCATTCACACATGTGGAACTGCAAATATACGCTTAAAGCTGAAACAAATTAATGGACTCCTAAGTTACCATTCCTAGTGAACAGCCTGCTGGGAAAATTCTAAGGAAGTTACCCCAAATCTCCCACCATCAGTCCCCAGTTTGGCTCACTGGAAGTAGGTTTGATGGCTCGTGTTGAGATCTGCAGCCCACGGAGCAATGAAGTAGGTGCTTTGTTCCAAAAGAAATGCAAAATATTGTCCTTGCTCTTAAACAGCATCATATACAGTTGAAACTATATGAGATTCACAGAACTATAAATGTTGACTTATACTGTTGACAGGCCAGTTGAGCATTTTAGACGATTAGTTTTACAGCAACTTCAAAGGGGAAGAAGCATTTTCTCTGAGTTGGTCTCCGTCAAGAGAAGGTTGGATGGGATAAATGCAAGAGAAGCCAGGCCTTGGAGGAGGCCGGAGTTACAGAGGAGTACACGCAGTGAATCCGGCTTCCTCCATCGGAAAAGGGAGGGATGGAGCACAGGACTTACAGTCCTTTTAAAATGGCGAACCCATTTAGTGCCTGGTGTGGGGCTCAGAGGAGGGTTTCTCCTCCACCTCAAATACACACAGTAGTAGCACACTGCTGGAGTGGCTCTGACCCAGGCATCAGCACACAGTCCATGGCTTTCAAATCGGAGAGGTACCGTTTTGCAACTGTAAACAACTCTCACTGAGCAAGACCAAAAGGCAGCTTTTCTTTCTCACTGCTATGACTCAGTTCTTTTGGAGGGAGAGGCGAGGCTGGCAAATCCCAACATGCTGGCTAAGCCACGGGAAGTACAATCACTCGGTCAGCACTTAGTCTGACCAGCAACACCAGATGCTCCAGGCCTTATGGGAAGACTAGAGATTACAATACATGTGTTTTCTCCTGTCATCTGTAAGCAAGGGGAAGCCCTGACAGACCAAGTGAAGCCTCCTTCAAAGGCCACAGGAAACTGAAGTGGGAGTCAGATTTGATGGGAGGGATTAGAGGGCGGGTGTGCTTTGTGCAGATTTTCGGTGCCACTCACTGGTTTATCTGAAGATCGTCTACGCCCAGGAGGACACCCTTCTCATGCAGCTTTGCTGCGGTGTACCTCACCGGCTTCGCTCGCTTTGTCCCTTTGGGTTCTCCTTTTCCATCAAGTTTAATTGATCTCCGAGTATTTCTGACAAAACAAGAACAGACCATCCGTCGTGAAGATGGCAAACTCAGACGTTCCTGGCAGTGCAATCACCAGAACAGAGGGCACACCACTGTCCACACCTGGCCCCCACTATATGGAACTTGGGCAACTTTATATTGTGTGATAGTCGGCGACAACCTTCCCGGTGCAGTGCAATCTCACTACTGAACTGTTTAAGGAAAAGCTATTTTCGATGTGACTCAGGTTTGAATTACAGACTAATATGTTTCATAAAACTTGTACTTTGCTGTCTCAGGCATATTGAACCATGTGGCTCGATTAAGTCATTTCACAAGCAGCTTAGGTGTCATAACATAAACTGCGTACACACTCCTAAAGAAAGGTATCACTAGGAGTGCTTTAATTGATTTAACAAATAGTACGTGGCCATCCCTGTTCCAAGTGCTTTCTAAATAGTGCCTCACATTTACAAAATTAACCTTGCCATAGTGTTTTGAAATAAATTCCTTTCTTCTGTATCATTTCATTTAGCTCTCATAACAACACTTGTAAGGCTGGTACTCCCAATTCCCTCTTAAAGATGAGAAAATTGAGGCTTCAGAGATCACTGGACTGGTTCAAGATCACACAATGTAAGAGGGAATCCCAATCTAGCTCACCTGACTGCAGAGGTTGTAAAATGCCTTGTCGGAGTTGCAATAAATATGTAAAGAAAACCCCTGACAAGCTTATTTCTACTAAATATTAGCTTTACCAACTTTTTTCCTCCCAGGAATAGCATAAAGGTAATTTACAGGCTGCAAGCAAATGAATTAAAATTCAGAACTAGTGCGGCACAGATAAATGAGATTTAAATTTGGTTATATTCCTTCATCAAATCTATGATTAATGCAATTGATTTTTCCATATAGCACCATTTTCTAGTGTCAATTTGACTACAAGGGTTACATAAAAATACTGAATTATGTATTTAAATGGGTAATTAAAATTTGATTAGTATTGACCTTAGTCTATTGATAAGAGTAATTATGAGCAAAGAATACTCATTAAAAGTAGCTATATTGTGAAAAAAAATCTATGATATGTATGCTAATGGATAATAGAGAACTGACAAATTTTGTCTTTTGTGTAAGTAATTTTTAAAACAAGTAATTTAAAATCATTAAGCTGTGCTGTGCAATAGCAAATACCTGGTGTTACCTAACATTTTCAAGTATATAAAAACTGTTTATTGTTAACATCCCCAAGGGTAGCTTTTTCTTTTTTTTTTTTAATAATAGTGTTTAAAACACACCTTTGACTAAAAAAGAAGGAATAATGAAAGTGCTTCCCCAAGTGTTTAAAGCTACTTGTTTGAAACACAACAGGGTAAACTACTTTAATGCCAATGTTAACAGAGAACTAACATGTTTCTAAATTCACTCCTGACTTCTTAGCTCACAGTGGCAAACCATAAAATTGAGATTCTAGCTTTTGGTTATATAATAAAGCAAAAGTTTGCTACCACACCCAACCCGACAGCCCAGGATTGGAAAAGAATGGATACCCCATATATATCATGACATTACAAAAGAATATATGACTTCAACTTACTTTCTCTTTAAGTTGTCTAAACAAGTCTTTATGTAGGTGTCATAATAGTTAATTTGCTCTTCATAAAATGCTGCCTTCTTGTTAAGTGCATTCAGGGTCTGTTGAAGTTTTTCCAATTCAGCTTTTCGAAGCTGACGATGGATTCTTTGATTTCGAATATCCTAAAATAACAAGGAAAGGCCATGGTATGAGATTTAAGCAGGAGTTTGCTTTATGATATTGCCCATTTGGGACAGGAGGAATATCTAGTACTAAATCACTATTTGTGACTGCTGGAGTTTACTTTAGTCACCTCATTTTAAACCCTCAACACCAAAGTGTTCCCCTTTTACTTTAGATCTGGGAGTGTCTGTATTTCATTTTAAGAGAGGTGCTAAGGTGGATGGAAAAGCAGAGAAGCAATTTGAGATTAATCGTACAAGGAGAAATAGTGTTTTTAAAAGGGCACAAGGAAGACTTTAGCAGGAGAAAATTTCTTCAGAATAGTTTAAACATTCTACTTTGAAGAATACTTTACCCTGAAAAGGGTTACATTTCATCATTACATTCATTTTCTTTTTTTTTTTTTTTTGGCTGCCCCATACGGCTTGTGGGAATCTCAGTTTCCCAACCAGGGATCAAACCTGGGCCCTCGGCAATGAAAGTGCAGAATGCCTAACCACTGGACTGCCAGAGAATCCCCTATTTTAGAAATTAAAAAAACAAAACACTTTTTAATCTGAAAAATATTTCTCAAGATTTGCAAAAACAACTGGGGTCTCAAGGTTCACTGAAAAAATTCAACGTGGATAACTATTACTTGGATTTAAATAGAGTTCCTAGAACATAAAGTTGACCAAGCTGCTTACAGCTTATAAGAGATACGTTATATTTAAACTTACAGACACACAATTCTTTTTTTTTTTTGTAATTCTAATTGGTAAATTAAAAAAATGTTTCATTTAAGAAAATGGTGCCTGTTTAATATTATTTTTCCTTTGTGGACAGTTAAAAAACATTCCTCTAGGAATCCAAAGACAGACAAAGACATCCTTCTTAAGTAAAAATTCTTCATTAAGTAGAATCTTTGGGGGGATGCCTTCATGATAGCTTTTTTCTTTTTCCAGACAAAAGCATCAATTTCTCTACTACACATTCCCTAAGAGATATATTTTCCACCCCAGAGCTATAGAAAAAAACGTTACTTCCCTTGAGGCACTCAGGCTGGGAGGAATAAGCCTACTGCCCAAACTGACCATAACTTTCCGTGGAAGAATGAAGCTGAGTGCATTTCCCTCCGAGAAGTTAAGAAAATTTATTTTTTTCTGATCATGTAACTGTCCTTAACCTCCAGACCCATTTTAATTTGCATGTTTGGATAAAAAGAATGAAAAAAAAATTTTTTTAACCCAAAATATATACTTCCTTATCTTTGGCAAACAGATCTAGCCTTTTCCTGCGATGTTTCCTTGCACTAATTTGATATCCTTTTCTCAGGAAGTTTCTCAACTGTCAAAATACGGGAGGAGAAAACAGAAACTAACTTTTAAGTCTGAACTGCATTCAGGCCAAACTGCTTAGAGGAAAATTCTCAGGGACACAGAGGTACCATCTCAGTGGCAGGTCCCATGGGCAACTGGGTTATATGACAACTAACAACTCAAGAGAGAACTCTCCTAAAAGGGTCACTTTTAAAACTAGTAGGTATTGTTTAAAGCAATAGATGAAACTTGTCTATTACATTTCCTAAGCATTTATGTCTGGTGTGTTTCAACTCTTCTAATGACTTGGGGGAGTTGTGATTATTCTTTATGAAAAGTCATCAACTTCTCTGAAACCTAAAAAATCTGTAATATTGAGGAGGACAGGAACCATATGTATATAACTATGAATTCCTCATGTCACCTCAGAGTCCCAGCATGTGTGTGACCAATGATTAACACATGTCTGCTAAGCAAAGGAGAAAGAATACTCTTTCCAACAACCTTGGCAATCTCATTGAGAATGTCTTGGTATTTATTTTTGGATGACACGTGTCCAGTCTGTTCCAATGTCCGAAGATTCCTCTGGATTTTCCTCTTCTTCTGCTCAAGGGGCAGCTGTGCATCTTCAACCATAGCCTGGCTATGCTTCATGTCTTCGGGAGTCCTGGAATCTAAAACTGCACGGTTCACCATGTCTGCGGCATGATCTAACTCCTGGAAAGGGAATATCAAGATGTTGATTTATCTCTGATGCCCTAATCTCAGATTCAGAAGCTGTACAAGGCAAGTTAATATCAAAATGAAAGAGGTCCTCGAGCCAAGGTCCAGAGACAGAATTACAATACGTTCTTCATGGGTTTTGAAGTAGGTCTTTGGGAAGGAATTACTTTGTTTTTCTGAGAAACATAGCAGTGGTGGCAGGCCTACTTTGAGCGAAATTCTAAATAGCTACTTTATTGCTAAGATGACAAGTTACCTTAGTAATGGACATATTATCAGGGATAACTGATATTTTATAATTCTCTGGATGGAAAGATATCAGTTTTGGATAGGAGAGTCCAGATGAGGAAACTAAAACTACATTATCCATTAAAACGTGGCCATGAGAACCCTGAACTGAACTCTAACATCAGCCATATTTACGGAGATTCATAAGCTGTAAAGGCTTTGTTCTGGTAAGGGAATCATTCTCAAACCTCCGACTCTGAAAAACCTGCAGGGTTTCTTTGAACCAAAGGAAATTAAGAGTATTCTAGCACAAAATAAGTTTCCAAATAAATGATAAGTAAATAAATGAATCAAGACAGTTTGGATAGTTTGTTCAAAAAACCAGTAATAACAAGAGACTGGTGATCTTCCCATGTCACAGTGCCAGACAACTGATTGACACTGTAGACAAAGTCTAAGAATATAAATGACAGATCAACTTTATGGACACAGTAACAGTAAACCAGGTCAGCAGTAAACAGTAACAGTAGCAGCCAATATTGTTGAGAACTTAATATGTATCAGATATTATTCTACCCACTTAACATGTTTTAACTGAGTTATTCCTGAATTGGGTACTATTATTATTATTCCCTTTTTGCAGTTGAGGAAATCAAGGCATAGAAATATTTCTAAGTGCCTAGAGTTACAGAGCTAGGAGTTACAGAGCTATACTTGATCTCGGAAGTCTGCACTCTTAGTGATTAAGCTACATTTGGGGAAAAATAAAATATTCATTAAGAATTAAAATTCTCATACTCAGTTAGTAAAATATTCTACCCACCTTGTTTAAAAATATTCACACATTAACATCAGATAACTTGACATTATATATATGTATATATATATATATATATATATATACTTTTATTAAAAACTGTGACAGAATGATTTCTTGGCAACTAATTAAATTAAGAATGATTCAGGAAATTACATGTAGCCCAGCTAAGAGTAACTAAATAGATAATTTTTTTAGCGTTTGTTTAGGGAGTGCCAATTATTGAAACTAAAGCAATGTCATTGAAATTAATTCAGAACGAACTAAATAATGATGCACTTTCAAGGATGCTGATAAAAAGATTATTGCAAGATTGTTATTAAAGTTTAATAAACTTTAGTTATTTACACCAGGATAATGGTGCTCTGACCTAATGGACTCAAGACGTTTGCTTCCGAAGCATTTGGAAAACAGTTTTAATGTGTGGGACATTTCTTCATTTCTTCAAGTTAGCAAAAACATAAAATATGAAAGGTATTTTTCTATATCCTGTCGACCAGAACGATCTCTTAAGTGACTTATCTGCCCATCCACTGCAATGAATACAGTCTTCATTTTTAAGTAGTCCATTCTTCTTTTCCTTTGTTTCCTACACTCACTGTTCAAAGTTTACAATGAACATTCAGAGGCTTTGAAAGACCCAGAACTATCTTCCTAGTCTAGGACAAAATTATTCAGCATAAATTCAGTGCTGCATTTTTCTATTTCATTACATTGATATTCCATGGATTTTACATATAGCTGAACTCGGTTGAATTCCTTACTTCCAAACTGTGTCAGATACAGTTTCTCTGAGATAACAGTAAACATGTGGCACAAAGATTTGTTAACAAAATCAACTCATATCAAAGGTACTTATTATTTTACACTTTGAGGCCAATTACCTGTTTTGTACTTGCTGGTGTCTCTAAGATTTCTGACAGTGTGCTCCCTGGTTGGTTCCGGATCACATCAATGATCAGCTTTTTGGTCCTTACAAAATATAGAAAGGAGAGACAGGCTTTCAGACAGCAGTCCTAATGCACAAAAATCTGCATCTCCCAAGGGAGTGAACGAGCACCTACAGAGATGAAGCCTCAAAGAGAATCCCTTAAAATAAAGCCATCTCACAGAACTTCACCACGTCTGCTTTAAGGCTCCCCAAAGTTTGTGAATGCTTCATAATCAAAGTCTGGGTTTTATATGCTTGATGCTGTCAGATTATAGTGTCAGTATCATGGGCACAAGTATGTCATAAGATTCCTTATCTAAGTACCTGTTCTTCTTTTTTAGACTGAGACTACTTTTTGACGAGAAGGAAGGATAATTTGGCCTGTAACTGTGGAGGGTGTAGGAAAGGTCCCCCTTTCGTAACTTTAGTAACATTTAAACTTCTGAGCCTGTTGAAAACATCATAAGCCTTTAGGAGCCAGAGAAGCTGTTGGCTTTCCTGCTCTGAGAAGGTTATGAAACACTGTGAAGGCCAGTGGGAGCCCAAGTCCTGTGTGGGCTGTGGAGGCTTTGGCTGCTGGATGACACAGCAGCCAGGAGGATGGGTGTTTGGGAGCCTCAGGTCTGATGGCGGGACGAACCCATCGGGTGGAAGAGAACTGAAGAGCTGCTCGGTAACAAGAGCTGGAAAACCCCTCTGTTAGTGCTAAAACCATCTATTTTTTTTCATATGTGTTCTTTAGGGTAATCAGCCACCCTTTACTAATTAAAGATCAGGTTATGGAACTATGTAAAAAGATTTTAACATAAAAGGCAAATGGTCAAGTGTGCTCCCTTTTACATAAGCGGGAACATTATTGGACATTGAGTCCCTTCAAAAAAAAAAAAAGTAGGGGGGGAACATAAACAGAAGTTGCCTTAAATTACAAACAGGTCTAACCAACAACCTCTGAAGTTTCAGTCTCATTGCGTTGAACCTCAGTTCTTTCCAAGGCATTACATGTTATCACTGGATGATGAATTTCTTCCTCAACTACAGCAGAAAATGTTCACATGGCATGAAAATTGGAAAATGAAAATAAAACATTGCTTATGTTTTGAAGCATTGGGGCGACTGCTCCCAAAGGACAAGAGGAAAGAAACTTTCAAAGAGAATTCCAGATATATTATTTTTGCAAACAGGATAAAATCCAATAAACCATCTGTAACCATTCTTTTTCTCCTTTCTGATTTATTTCAAGTCTGTATGAGAAGAATGATCACAACCATTTCCTCTGGCCCATGACCCTTCGCTGCTGGGGATTTACAGGCTGTCTGGGAATGCACAGAGAAATGCTCCCCCAAGAGTCAGAGGTGGGCACACAGCTCATTACAGCCACGTGGGAGACGGCCCTGTTCCTGAGGCTTAGAGAGCCAAGTATCTATCGTTTCTGTCCCACACATCTCCCTCCTCCAATCATCATTATAAATGCATTAAGCTGGAACATCGAGTTAAAAATAAAAGCTCTGGGTGATTTTAACAAATGTAAATACAGTGACTGTCTCTTATTTGAACTAATATTCTAGGAATGACTGACGATATATGCTTCCAGGAAACTCCCAGCTCGACTCTTTAGAGACGCTATCTGATGACCAAAATGACCAAGGTCACTCAAGTATGCCCTGTTAGGGACAAAGAATGTTTATTTGTTCAGGAGTGGCTGGAGGACAAACTGCTCACACAGCCTTTCTCTTGAAATTCTACTTTATGTCAGGCCTCCGCTGGAACCCACTGCCAAAGTTCTACCCCAGACATCTTACATGTAAATAACCATCCAGTTTCATGACAGGGAATTCAGTACCTCACCCTGTGGCATGCCTAATGGTTAAGAGCACTAAGTCAGACAGATCTAAGGTTGAGTCAGGGTTCCTGTTGCTTACTAGGTGTGTGGACTTGTGCAAATTATAAAGTCCCTAGAGTGGGTTTTTTTTTTTTTTTTTTCATTTAGGTAATGGGAATCTCTCAGGACTGAATGAAAGATGCATGTAAAGCCTCTCTCTAGGGTCTGACATGTGGTCAGCACTCCCATGGTCACTAAAGCTGTGTTGCCCAAGATGGCATCCACTGGTCAGTAGGTGGCCAGTGGGCACTTGAGACATGGCTGGTTCAAACTGAGATAAGCATTAAGGGCAAAACACACACCAGAATTGGAAGGCTCAGTATAAAAAAAGGAAAGTACCATGTATCATTAACAATTTTTTTACACTGATTCCATATTGAAATGACAACATTTGGGATACATTGGGGTAAATAAATACATTAGAATTAATTTCACCTGTTTCTTTTAAAAATGTGGCTTCCAGAAAATCTTAAAGTAACTGTGTGGCTGACATTTAATCTCTTTTGGCAAGCACAGCACTGGAACAGCCCATTCTTAAATGGGAAGCCCACTCTGAGAGGCCTGCCTTCCAGTACGGCCCACTCACTGGACCCAGTGAATCACAGGACATCAGCACTGAGGGGGACCTTGGGCAACAGTCCAATCCCTGATTTTACAAATGAGTCAGCTAAGACCTAAGAGGTTCAGTCGTTACAGAAGGTCACATCCTATTTTCTAGAGTTGCAGGAAACAAGTCGATTTCCCCTTCCTCATCATCAGCCCCTCATCAACCTGCAGAGAGTGCCAGAATTGTGTCTCCATCCCCTCTTCTCTTTTTTCCAAGTGAAACCTCTCAGTTCCTGAAACCTCTTCACAATAGGAGTTAAAGAGAGTTTCCAGTCCTGCCCACATTTCAGTTTGCCAATGACTTTAAGACATGTCCCCTCCCCCACCCTAATGCAAACACAATAGTCTAGATATGGTCTGACCAGCATAAATCAACTGGTTCAAGTTTTGGCCCCATGGCTGTTCATATAATAGGTAAGACAGGCTGGCCAAACTCTGCCACCCTCCCTGAATTAGGAAAGTTAAGAAAAAAAGAAATACACCAGGGAGTTTCTTCATCATAGCTCTGCTCAAATCCCATGGTCAATGAATGAGACCGCCTGGTGCTTGTAAACTGGTGTGGTCCCCCAGGTTTGGCCATTGTACTCAAAGGGTGTCTGTTATCAAATTCTGACCAGGACCATTCCTGAGCCTCCCCCTCTGCCATCTGCCTTACAGTGTGCCCAAGGTTGAAAAGGAATTGGTGTTTGTGGAAGCTAAAAAATATTTCCAGGGCTTCCCTGGTGGCGCGGTGGTTGAGAGTCCGCCTGCCGATGCAGGGGACACGGGTTCGTGCCCCGGTCCGGGAAGATCCCACATGCCGCGGAGTGGCTGGGCCCGTGAGCCATGGCCGCTGAGCCTGCGCGTCCGGAGCCTGTGCTCCGCAACGGGAGAGGCCACAGCAGTGAGAGGCCCGTGTACCACACACACACACACACAAATATATATATATATTTCCAATTGTTTAAAATTCTAATAACATGATTATACATTTTTATCACCAGACCTCGAATATCTCCTTAGCCATTTACTGCTCATACCAGCTTGGACTAAAAGCAAGAAAATCTTGCAACTGGGACGATAGATGCCTAAACTGAATTATGTGATAGGAAAAAAATTCTTAAGAGATGACGACTTAAGCACTCAGGCAGCTAAGTATGAATAAAAGCCATCTATAATGCCGTCTACTTACACACATACTTTCATAGAAAAGCAAGCTTAATAAAGGCCAAAAGGATCACATACTATAAGTTGAATCATAAGTTATAATGAGATTTTCTTTTCTTTTTTTTTAGTTTATTTATTATTTTTGGCTGCATTGGGTCTTTGTTGCTGTGCGCGGGCTTTCTCTAGTTGCAGCAAGTGGGGACTACTCTTCTTTGTGGTGCACAGGCTTCTCATTGCAGTGGCTTCGCTTGTTGTAGAGCACGGGCTCTAGGCATGCGGGCTCCAGTAGCTGTGGCTCGCAGGCTTCAGTAGTTGTGGCTTGCGGGCTCTAGAGCGCAGGCTCAGTAGTTGTGGCACACGGGCTTATTTGCTCCACGGCATGTGGGATCTTCCCGGACCAGGGCTCGAACCCGTGTCCCCTGCATTGGCAGGCGGATTCTTAACCACTGCACCATCAGGGAAGCCCAAGAGAGATTTTCAATTGTACAGTTCTTTATAATTTATAAGGTGTCACTGTGTGACTTCATCTTTTACTCACCAGAGTCCTCCCTTTCCCATCATCTCCCCTCGTCTCCATTTGATGGATGAGGAAACAAATGGGGAAGTGATTTGCTCAGAGTCCAATGGCTAATGTGTGAGATTGGGGCTGTAATCCCAGGTCTCCCTAGGACTCCTCAACCAGGCTTTTTTGTTCGTTTGCCCTTTTAGCACCACCATGCTTGGTAAAATTAGCAAAATGGCAATAGCCCAAACCGAGGCTCCCTATTCCATAAAGATATGGAAAGGAAACAGAAATAGAATGTTTCTTCCTATTCCACCATGTGTCTTCATGTCCCTTACTCTATGTCATTCCTTCTCTGTGGCCTGGGAAGCAATGCCCCAGCATCAGGTATACAATAACTGCTCTGCTATCATTCTTATTGTTTATTCTATGATCCCTAAGAGTGCAAAGGACAGTGACCTTGCCCTCAAGTTGTAAAACCTTGTGATCAAGAGTGTAGGCCCGGGGCTTCCCTGGTGGCGCAGTTGTTGAGAGTCCGCCTGCCGATGCAGGGGACACGGGTTTGTGCCCCGGTCTGGGAGGATCCCACATGCCGCGGAGCGGCTGGGCCGGTGAGACATGGCCGCCGAGCCTGCGCGTCCAGAGCCTGCGCTCCGCAATGGGAGAGGCCACAACAGTGAGAGGCCTGTGTAACGCAAAAAGAAAAAAAAAAAAAAAAAAGAGTGTAGGCCCGGAAAGGTTTAAGACTGTCTGGATTTGAACCTATGCCCCACTTACTAGCTATACTACCAGGAAAGGGTTTTGTCTGTTCTGTGCCTAGTTTCCTCTTACATAAAACCCAGGTAATAAGCTCTACCTCTTGGAGTTGCTGAGAGTATTACATGACTCACGCCTGTTGTTATGTTATACATGTTGTTATCTGTTATTATCTATATCCATATCCATAGGACAGTCCCTGGTACATGGTAAGCACTACATAGGTGTTTGGTATTATTATCATCTTCATCCTCATCTAATTATTAAGAATTATGACACTAGCATGGAATTAAATTTACAAGCATAAGGATTAACAGTGCCTTATTCAGGGACCCTCATGAAGATGAATTACTTATCCCTGGAAAGCTAGTGATTTTGCAATTAATAATAAGGGGGCATTTTGAAAGTTAAAAACACAACCTATTTAACAAGGAGGCAAAATAGTTTTTTGATAGAGAAAAGCCAGTTATTTTTATCCCCAACAGCTCTGCATTCCATGACTGTCCACTTCTTAGTAACTTCTGAAAGGCACTGTCTGATTTCAGTTAAATTTGGTTCTCTAATGAAGAGTCTCAAGAACTATATTTTATGTTTGAGTTAGGAATTTGGTTTATTAGCTTGGAAGAAAGTCATCCCCATAAGAGTTTTCAAATCAGTATTTCCAAGCATCTATCAATGGAATATCAATGGCCTATGAATTTAAAGCATGTCAGTGCCCATCTACTTGCTTTCCATAATTTTAGAATTTAATTTCCTCACCTCAGAGATAAAGACTCAGACTAGATGGTCTCCAAGCTCCTTGTCAATGACACATTTTATAATTATCTGTTAGTATCAAGATTTTGAAATATATACTTAGGGTATAATGTATTTGGAAGGAAGGCTAGCCTAACATCATGGAGCAAACTCTACTGACTGTTTTGGGCAATACCCAAATTCCACTTTTGGAGAAGGCTACTTGGTCAGTCTTCATTTCAAGTTGTTATCCACGATGATCCACTGGGCTGCTTAGTGAAGGGCTCTGCTAACAGCAGGATATCGAAGTATGCCCAGAGGAAGGCTTTCTAGACCCCAGAGACCTATGAAAGTGGTAAATTATTGAATCTATTAAAACATTGGCCCAATAGCCTTTTTTATATAAATGGAAAAGTTGATCCTACAGTTCACATGGAATTGCAAGGAACCCCAAGTAGCCAAAAGAATCTTGAAAAAGAACAACTTGGAAGACTCATACTTCCCAATTTCAAAACTTACTACAAAGCTACAGTGATAAATGCAGTGTGGTACTAGCATAAGGATAGGCATATAGATCAATGGAATAGAATTTAGAGTCTAGTAAACCATACATGTATGGTAGATTGGCTTTTGACAAGAGTGTCTAGACCATCTAATGGAGAAAGAATAGTCTCTTTAAGAAATGGTGGTGGAAAACTGGGCATCCACATGCAAAAGAATAACGTTGGACCCCGACCTTCCACCATACACAAAAATTAGCTCAAAAGGAATCACAGACCTAAACATAAAAGCTGAAACTAGGGCTTCCCTGGTGGCGCAGTGGTTGAGAGTCCGCCTGCCGATGCAGGGGACGTGGGTTCGTGCCCCGGTCTGGGAGGATCCCACATGCCGCGGAGCGGCTGGGCCCGTGAGCCATGGCCGCTGAGCCTGCGCATCCGGAGCCTGTGCTCCGCAGCGGGAGAGGCCACAGCAGTGAGAGGCCCACGTACTGCAAAAAAAAAAAAAAAAAAAAAGCTGAAACTATAGAACACTTTAGAAAAAAACACAGGAGTAAATCCTTATGATCTTGGATTGAGCAATGAATTCTTATATATGACACCAAAAGCATAAGAAACAACAACAAAAAATAGATAAACTGCATTTCATTAAGTTAAAAAACTTTTCTACAGAAAAGGATATTACCAAGAGAATAAAAAGACAGCCCTGAAATAATGCCATTTGCAGCAACATGGATACAACTAGAGAGTATCATACTAAGTGACATAGAAAGAGAAAGACAAATACCATATGATATCACTTATATTTGGAATCTAAAACATGACACAAATGAACCTATCTATGAAACAGAAACAGAATCACAGACATAGAGAACAGACTGGTGGTTGCCGGAGCGGGGGGGTGGGGGGGCTGGGGGAGGGATGGAGTGGGAGGTTGGGAGCAGATATAAGCTTTAATATATAGAATGGATAAACAACAAGGTCCTACTGTATAGCATAAAGAACTATATTCAATAGCCTATGATAAACCATAATGGAAAAATATATTAAAAAGAAGAATGTATATATATAACTGAATTACTTTGCTGTACAGAAGTAATTAACACAACATTGTAAATCAACTATACTTCAATAATAAAAAGACAACCCATAGAAGGGGTGAAAATATTTGCAAATCATATATATGATAGGGGTTTACCATCCAGAACATATAAAGAACTCTTACAACTCTGCAACAAAAAGACAAACAATCCAACTAAAAAATGGGCAGAAGACTTGAATAGACATTTCTACAAAGAAGATAGGCTGACAAGCACATGGAAACATTATTAATTATTAATCATTAGGGAAACATTATTAATCATTAGGGAAATGCAAATCAAAACCACAATGAGATACTACTTCATACCTACTAGGATGGCTATAACAACAAAATAAACAAAACAGAAAATAAATTTTGGTGAATTATGGAAAAATTGAAACTCTCATACTTTGTTGGTAGGAATATAAAATGGTGTAGCCACTGTGGAAAAAGGTCTGGCAGTTCCTCAAAACAGAATTACCATATGACCTAGCAATTCCACTCCTAGGTGTATACCCCAAAGAACTGAAAACAGTATTCAAATAAAAAGATGTATATAAATGTTTACAGTAGTACTATTCACTATAGCCAAAAGGTAGCAACAATCCAAATGTCCATGATAAATGTGGCATGTCCATACAATGGAATGTTATTCAGTCAAAAATATGCTGAATAAGAGAAGCCAGACACAAAAGGCCACATATTGTATGATTCCATTATATGAAATTTCCAGAATAGGCAAGTTCATAGAGGGTCATTGGGGAATGACTGCTTAATGGATACAGGGTTACTTTTGGGGTGATAACAATGTTCTGGAACTAGATAGTTGTGATGCTTGCACAACATTCTGGATGTACTAAGTGCCACTGAATTGTATACTTTATTATTATTTTTATTTATTTATTTATTTATTTATTTTGCAGTACGCGGGCCTCTCACTGTTGTGGCCTCTCCCGTTGAGAAGCACAGGCTCCAGACGCACAGGCTCAGCGGCCATGGCTCACAGGTCCAGCCGCTCCGCGGCATGTGGGATCTTCCCGGACCGGGGCACGAACCTGTGTCCCCTGCATCAGCAGGCGGACTCTCAACCACTGCACCACCAGGGAAGCCCTGCACTATATACTTTAAAAGGTTAGATTGGTAAACTTTATGTTGTGTGTATTTTACTACAAAATACAAGAGTAAGTAAATAAATAAATAAAACCACTGGCTGGCTCTACTTGGAATGGTGATTAAAGAAGTAGACAGTACTTTTTTCTAGCATACAGTGGGGAGGGAGCCACACAAGGGCTGAGGCAAGTAGCACAATGCACCAGGCCTTCCTGGCTAAGAGGCATTCATTGCTGCCCAACACACCTGACTTTCATGGTTTTGCTTTTGAAATGTGCACTCCAAACATTCACAGAACCATGGAGATTCAGATTCAGAAATAAGTATAAATATACACGATGTTCAGACTATTTGATATTTTAGACTACCCAAATCATGATCTCCATTCATTAATGCAGACATTTGAGCTGACTGCATTTAGAAAATGGTGTTCAAGTAACAGACACAATTAATTATGAAAAAATTTCCTCCTCTTACTTCTAAAGGACAAAGCTTATGAGATCACAGGACAACTGGCCTAATTTAATTTGCATGGTGGAACCACAGGATCTGTATTTCCAGTTACCTTTGTAATTGGCGCATGCTCAGAGGAACCCAGGGAGCAGCTTCCACAGTTTTTCCCCTTTTTTCTGTTGCCCTGTCCTGAGCTGTCTCTGCAAGTTCAATCTGACTTCATCATCAGTAGTTTAAAGGAACTGCCCTCAACTCTTATGAAGTCACATTTGTGTAGGAGTCCTGCAGCTTGTCTTGGGTCCCTCAGGTGAGCTGTGCTCTCCATCAGACTGCAGACCCCCGGAAGGCAGGGACCCTTAATGGCTTGCTCACCGCTGTGTCCTCAGCCTCAAGACAAGTGCCATGGACACAGAGTAGATACTCAAGTATTTGGCTACGTGAACAAACAGATCCTTAGAGATAATCGGAGCACAAAATAAACAAGCCTAGTAGAAGCACATATGTACATACTGCAACATAGCACACTAAGGTTTTTTTTGTGGTTTTTTTTGCCATTTTCATGGGATTGAATATCTTGAAAAAATCAACTAGAAATGAGTACTGTCTAAAGCATGTCAGTGGCAGAACAGAAAGCTTCTGTCGCAAATGAAAACAACCTCAGAGTTCAGGGCCTGTACCTTGGAAGTCATGTGTGAAGTATTGTTTAAATACTTATTTATTTCCTTTTCTCCCCATTTCCCATTTCCATTCTCCACCTCACCCCAATGTACAACTGTTCTAATGTGCTAATACGAATCCTTTTGGTTATATTAGTTCTTAAAAACTGTATTGTCTGGTGAGCACCTGCCTTTAGTTTATGGCGTTTCAATTTATGGTGATGGATCATTCTTTCTTACCCTGTATATAAAGGACCGATGTGGAATGTCCACGAGGCCTTGACAGAAAAAGTACAGTATTAACTAAAAGTTGGAAAGCTTCGTTTGAAATCTTTGAGAACAAGAAATTGAGTATAAATAAAATCAAAGTTGGTCAAGATATCCAGGCTTAGTTTAGTAGGCAAGGTGTCTAATAAATCAGATGATAGCATTATGTCTTATCGTGTGTGCCTTTTACGTTAACATTTTATACCAGAAAATAAATTAGGTTCAAGGTATTTCCTTGACTATTCTTTTTTTTTTTTTTTTTTTTGCGGTATGCGGGCCTCTCACTGTTGTGGCCTCTCCCGTTGCGGAGCACAGGCTCCGGATGCGCAGGCCCAGCGGCCATGGCTCACGGGCCCAGCCGCTCCGCGGCATATGGGATCCTCCCAGACCGGGGCACGAACCCATATCCCCTGCATCGGCAGGCGGACTCTTAACCACTGCGCCACCAGGGAGGCCCCTTGACTATTCTTTTGACCACTGAAACAGATATTTCCTTTCAGCTACCTGAGGTCTTTCACCAGCTGTGTTAATCATTTCTTAAAGGAAAGGAATCAAATTACTACAAGGAAAACTACAAAACAAGATAGGCTTTAAGAAAGTATCATGATATTTAGTTCCCTCTTAAATTACAAAGAGTCTACTATTCTTTAGTTAGATGTTTGATGGATAAACATAATGTATTTCAATATTTAGATATTTTAAAATGGATTATTTGAGGAATTCGCCTTATTTGAATTTGCATGGTTTAAGATGCAGAATTGGAGACATGTGCTCTTTAAGCCCCAAACTTACTTGATCATGAGGCTTTGGCCATCTATAGCTTCACCATCCCCTAGGTCGTACTTGCTGGTCAGGAAAAGGGAAATCTCAGTCTTTGCAAGCTGATTTAGTGTGTTTACCTTGTCAGGGTCACTGGGGTCAACAGCTCCTTCCCCTGTAGAATAAAATATTGTTATTTTTCCAATTCACTGCTTGTGACAGTGGCATCAACAATGTAAGATAAAGGTTCTGTAGGAAACATGGGCTCGGTAGTTGAACAGGAGATCATGGTCCTCAGAAGAAAACACATTCCAATACACTTTAAAAAATCTCTGAATTAAACATTAAAATAGCATAGGACATCAATATTCAAAATTTGACAAAAATTACTAAAGGAGAGAACTGTTAATAAAAGACACCACTGGAGAACATAGCAAGGAACGTCTAATAAATTTCGCTCTTTTTCTTTCTTTATGGTTGACAAATCCTTTTTGATGTATCTAGAGCTTCAAGAGTATCAAATTGTTTGATAATCTAGCACACTAAGAATTACAGAATCCTTCATGTAGGAAGGGGCTAGTGTAGTTATCCTTTAAATAAACTTAAGTATTAAATTAAAAAGATTTTTTGATCTAGGATAGGAAAACCAACCAACCATCCAACCAACCAATCAAATACAAACCAGAGGGAAGAAGCCCTTACCAAGAAAAGATTCCACATTAGGTACCTCTCCCAGCAATTCCAAAAGTTCATTCAGTAAGTCATTTTTTTCAGGGGCAATCGCATCCTGGTGTTCCAACAGGAGCTTTATATAGAAAGCAACACACATACAAAAATAAAAGTCAGTTCTCAATGGCTACCATATTTACATAGCTCCCTTCCCAGTTTTTCATGATAACTTTTTCCTGATATTGTTTGAACCTTAAATACAAGTCTGACATATATTAAAATTAGAGACCACAGAGAGACACAGCTTGCATTTTATCTTAGAGGCAAGTGTCCACTCTTCATCGAGAAACTGTAGTTTTGTGAAAGGTGTTCATAAACACTCTTTCAGCAAGATCTTGCAAGATCTGCCAAGAGGCAGCCTTCTTCCACCTAAATCCTGTGCTCCCTCCATTTTATACAAAAGTCAAAGTTGAGGGATAAATTAGGAGTTTGGGATTAACATATACACGCTACTATATATAAAATAGATAACCAACAAGGACCTACTGTACAGCACAGGGAACTATACTCAATATTTTGTAATAACCTATAAGGGAAAAGAATCTGAAAGACTACATATATAGTAGTCTGAATCACTTTTCTGTACACCTGAAACTAACACAGCATTGTAAATCAACGACATCAATAAAAAAGCAAAAAAAAAGTCAAAGTTGGCGAAAGAGTCTAAAACAACACAGAAGTCTCTTGGCTAATACGGTAGCAAACTGTAAGGGCATTTCCATATCTCTTCAGAGAAAAATTATTCAGTAATCAAACACTATATATTTTTTCAAATCACCACTATTAGCTATTTCAATCTGTCTGGCATTGAAGATCTTTCATGGGTATGGATGGCAGAAATGCCCATATGATTCCTTGGCCTGAGACCTAGATGTACCAGCTGGTTCTTCCTTTCAGAATTCCAAAAATGGATTAAGGGGAACACTGCTGGGTGTTTGCCAGGTCTTAGAGGAAACATAGTAACTCTGGGGGCACAGCTATGAAAACACAGCTGCTCTTGTTTTCATTTAGAGTTAAATTAAAACAATGTTTCCAAAGTGTGGGACTGGTATCCCTGGTGATGGGAAATCTAATTTTAGTTGTTTTGAGTAACTAACTTACAAAACACTGAATCATATAATAAAATTAGTCTTTTCCATTTTTAATCTCTTTTTTCTCAACAGCTTTATTGAGATACAATTAACACACTATCAAATCCACGCATTTAAAACCTATGATAATGATGGTTTTTAGTATATTCAAAACTTGTGTAACCATCACCACTATCTAATTTCAGAATATTTTCATCACCTTAAAAGAAACTGTGTACCCATTAGCTGTCACTCCCCAGTATTACCCCTTCCTCCTGGAAGCCATTAATGTCCTTTCTGTCTCTATAGATTTAGCTGTTCTGGATGCTTCACATGAGTGGACTCATACAATGTGTGTCCTTTTGTGACTGGTTTCTCTCACTGAGCATGATGGTTTCAAGGTTCATCCATGTTGTAGTATGCATTTGTTCCTCTTTATCCCCCCAAAATGTTTCCATTATATGGATATATCGCACTTCATTCATCTTTTGATGGACATTTGTTTCCAGTTTTTGGCTATTATGAATATGCTGCTGTGAACAGTCATGGACCAGTTTTTTTGTGCACATGTTTTCATTTTTCTTGAGCCCATATCTAGGAATTGCTTCATCACATAGTAACTCTGTTTAACATTTAGGATTGCCAAACTGATTTCCTAAGTGGCTGGACCATTTTGCATCTCCACCAGCAGTATATGAGAGTTTCAGTCATTCTACATCCTTGCCAACATTTATTATTACATGACTTTTTAATTCTAGCTATCCTAGTGGGCGTGAAGTTATCTCATTTTGGTTTTGATTTGCATTCCCTGATGACTAATAATGATGAGCATCTTTTCATGTGCTTATTGGCTACTGTATATTTTCCTTGGAGAAATCTCTATTCAGATCGCTTGCCCATTTAAAAATTTTATTTTTATGTTTTTATTTTTAATTGTAGTAAAATACACATCATAAAACCTACCATCTTAACCATTTTTTTTTTTTTTTTTTTTTTTTGTGGTACGCAGGCCTCTCACTGTTGTGGCCTCTCCTGTTGCAGAGCACAGGCTCCGGACGCGCAGGCTCAGTGGCCATGGCTCACGGACCCAGCCGCTCCGCGGCATGTGGGATCTTCCCGGACCGGGGCACGAACCCGTGTCCCCTGCATCGGCAGGCGGACTCTCAACCACTGCGCCACCAGGGAAGCCCCATCTTAACCATTTTTAAGTGTATAGTTCAGTAGTGTTAAGTACATTAACATTATTGTGCAACCAATCTATAGAACTCTTCCATTTGGCAAAACGAAAACTCTGTATCCATTCTGCAACAACTCCTCATTCCACCATTGTACTTTCTTCTCTCTGAATCTGACTACTCTGGGTACCTCATATAAGTGGAATCATACAGTATTTGTCTTTCTGCATCTGGTTTATTTCACTTGGCATAAGATCCTCAAGGATCAGCCATGTTGTAGCATGTATCAGAATTTCCTTCCTGTTTAAGGCTGAATAATATTCCATTGTATGTCTGTACCACATTTTGTTTATCCAATCATCTGTCGAGGGACACTTGGTTATTTCCACCTTTCGGCTACTGTATGATGAATGCTGAAATGAACAGGAGCGTACAAATGTCTCTTTGGCTCTTTTTATTGAGTATATACCCAGAAGTGAATCTGTTTTTAATTTTTTTGAGAAACTATCATACTGTTTTCCATAGCAGCTGTACCAATTAACGTTCCCACTAATAGTATAAAAGGGTTCTAACTTCTCTATATCTTTGCTAACACATTTTCCGGTTTTTGTTTTTGTTTTTATAGTAGCCGCCATAATGGGTGTAAGGTGGTATCTCGTGTTTTTATTTTTTTATTTTTCCAAACCAAATGATAGATTTATAGGCTGTCTCTATTATACAATGAGGCAAAATCACTGTGGTTTTGATTTGGATTTCCCTAGTCATTAGTGATGTTGAGCATCTTTTCATGTGCTTGTCAGCCATTTCTAAATCTTCTTTGGAGAAATGTCTATTCAGGTCTGTAGCTCATTTTAAAATTGGGCTGCTTTTTGTTGTTGTCAAATTGTGAGAATTCTTTACATATTCTGGATATTAACCCTTTATCAGATACAGTATATGATTTGCAAATATTTCTTCCATTCTGTAGGTTGCCTTTTCACTGTGTTCACTGTGTCATTTGATGTATAGTTGTCCATTTTTAAATCGGATTATTTATCTCACCATGGAGGTGTAGTTTTTCTTTATGTATTCTGGATCCAAGTCCTTTAACAGATACATTATCTGCAATTATTCTCTCTCATTCCCTTGGTTGTCTTTTCTTGATGGCAATGTCTACAGCACAAAAGTTTCCAACTTTGAGGAGGTTCAATTTATCTGTTTTTTTGTTTTGTTTTTTTTTCCTTTTGTGGCTTGTACATTTGGTGTCATATCTAAGAAACCATTGCCTAATCCAAGGTCACAGAGATTTACTCCTATGTTTTCTTCTAAGAGTTTTATAATTTTAGCTCTTATATTTAGGTCTCTGATCCATTTTGAGTTCATTTTTGTATAGGGTGGAAGAAAAGGGTACAACTTCATTCTTGGCATGTGGATTTCCAGTTGTCCCAGAACCATTTGTTGAAAAGACTATTCTTTGCCCACTGAACTGTTTTGGTTCCTTGTCAAAAACAAATTGACTACAGATTTGAAGGTTTCTAGACTCTCAGTTCTATCTCATTGACTGGTATGTCTATCCTTATGCCAGTACAACACTGCCTTGATTACTTCCTTTTCCATTCTCTTTTTTTTTTCTTCGATACGCAGGCTTCTCACTGTTGTGGCCTCTTCCGTTGCGGAGCACAGGGTCCGGACGCGCAGGCTCAGCGGCCATGGCAAACGGGCCCAGCCGCTCCGTGGCATGTGGGATCTTCCCAGACCGGGGCACGAACCCGTGTCCCTTGCATCGGCAGGTGGACTCTCAACCACTGTGCCACCAGGGAAGCCCTCCAATCTCTTTTTTTTTTTTTTTTTTTTTTTTTTTTTGCGGTATGTGGGCCTCTCACTGTTGTGGCCTCTCTCATTGCAGAGCACAGGCTCCGGACGCACAGGCTCAACGGCCATGGCTCACGGGCCTAGCCGCTCCGCGGCATGTGGGATCTTCCCAGACCGGGGCACGAACCCTTGTCCCCTGCGTCGGCAGGCGGACTCTCAACCACTGCACCACCAGGGAAGCCCCCCTCCATTCTCTTTTAATCTTTAAGATTAGTGAAGGAGAGAGTTATCTGTTTAATGCTGAATTTTCCCTAACATTCCCTGATACTTACAAATTGGGTTTTTAAGAGAGGGAGAGGGGGCCTCAGATGCATAGCTTCAAGGAAGCAACTATATTCAACTACTTTTAAAGGTCTGTCCATTGTAAGACATGCTAGTTTTTCTACTATGGTTAGATTTAAAGAAAGATGTTATATAAATAACACAGATGACAGAAAGACATGGTGAAATCTGGAAGTAGTACACAGGATATTTTGGGGTAAGGTAAGTCAGAGACAAGAACAAAATAAGCAAGATGGATAAATTTATGTTCCAGTTCTCTGAAGAGATGGGACAGCTGATGGGCTGCTGTCTCTGGAAGGGATGATTTAGGCAGCCAGCTTCTACTCTTTATTCTGATAATGACAGAACATCAAAATTTCCTGAAAATGTCTCCTTAAAGAGCTAATGTTCTACATGTTCCTTAGAGAACAAGGGACAAGTATGCGGCCACAGGAGTGGCAAGTCGTGCTGCTGCCGTGCTTGTGTCTGCATGTAGACACCTCCTCACTTGAGACAGACAGTAAACAAGGACAGTCTTTCCCTGCAATTACATTTCTCCCATGTTATTACATCTGCTTCCAACATCACACATGATGGAATTCCAAATGGGTTACAAGTTATGTTTCCCAGGATTGGATTCTGTTTTCAACTCTTGTTAACAAAAGGAACAGACTATTTCTCCTTGAAGAGTAACAGTCTAAATTAATACAGTAACATTGTCTCTCAGCTCTCCTTGGGAAAGAATCCCTCACTTTTCCTGCATGTGGCTATTGCCCTCAGCACATGTGCAGCCAATGTGTGGACATCTTTTTGAAATGAAAAATGTGCCATAAAAAATAGATAAATGGGTTGTGGCTCAACTATGAATGAGTCTACTTGTTCATTAGAAAATTATTTTTGCAAGTGGTGCATATACTGGATGTGATTGCTTGGTGATTTGGGGTGTTTATATATAGGGAAAACAAGTATAGCCTCTTTATTTAATCAACACACTCACTCCCCCCTCAGCTGGTCATTCAGATCTGCTTTTGTTTAGGGTCACTCAAAACACTGATGGAGGGCTTCCCTGGTGGCGCAGTGGTTGAGAGTCCGCCTGCCGATGCAGGGGACACGGGTTCATGCCCCGGTCCGGGAAGATCCCATGTGCCGCGGAGAGGCTGGGCCCGTGAGCCGTGGCCGCTGGGTCTGTGCGTCCGGAGCCTGTGCTCCGCAACGGGAGAGGCCACAACAGTGAGAGGCCCGCGTACCTCAAAAAAAAAAAAAAGAAAACACTGATGGAGAGCTTGTTGCAAATGTCAAGGAGGTTCCCTGTCCCAACCCTGAAAGAGTGAAATCAAAAGTAGATCCAATCTTTCTTTCCAACTCATATTTAAAGTTTAGTTACTTAGGGGCTTCCCTGGTGGCGCAGTGGTTGAGAATCTGCCTGCCAATGCAGGGGACACGGGTTCGAGCCCTGGTCTGGGAGGATCCCACATGCCGTGGGGCGGCTGGCCCTGTGAGCCACAATTACTGAGCCTGCGCGTCTGGAGCCTGTGCTCCACAATAAGAGAGGCCGTGATAGTGAGAGACCCGTGCACTGCGATGAAGAGTGGCCCCCACTTGCCGCAACTAGAGAAAGCCCTCGCACAGAAACGAAGACCCAACACAGCCATAAATAAATAAATAAATAAATAAAATTAAAAAATAAAATAAAATCAAGTTTAGTTACTTAAAAGAGTTTAATAATGAAGACTGAAATTTTGAGCAGCCAATTTTGCCGCTTGTTAGTATATCTGGTTTGGTGGGGGGAGGGGCTGGCCCTTTAAGAGCTGTGTATTTGCCGTGCTTTCCGCCAGTTGTGTGTATCATTTGAAGCTGGGTCCATCCTTAACCAGGGCTTCTTGAGCGTCAGTGTGTATCTGAGTCACCTGGGATCTTGTGAGAATGCAGGTTCTGATTTTGGAGGTCTTGGGCGGATTTCTCGCATGTCCTCAGGACTTAGCTTGGAGTAGTCATGTCCAGAACTGTTCTTGAAAAGGTTATGCTTTAAGAACCTAGCTGGTTCGGGAAATAAGCTCTGATCTTAAGCAAACAAACAAAGACCCTCACCATGCCGAGAAAACTGCCCTGCCCTCAAAATGCACCTAATACAGGCTAATGGTTGATGGTGGTGATGTCTGCACGTGAACCAGAGGGAGACATTATGACATAGCAGACTGACAGTGCCTGGTTCTAAGAAATGGGGTTTTCCAGAACAACAGAAGCGATTCTTTGTGGGCGGCTATTGCTGGGGTGTGGGGTGTATGTCTTCTTTTCCCCAACCTGGAGCAGCCTGTTAATCCCGTCCCTCTTTATGTCCCAACATTAGAAGAGAGGGAGCATTCTCATTTTCCCAGAAAATTACGAGAAATGCGAAGAGAATTCTTGAAAGGGGGAGAGACCGACTCTGGGGTCCAGGCAGTGTGACCCTGGTGGGTGGAGAAAATATCAGGGCTGCCCGGGTTCGGGGCTTAAACTGCACATTCACCACCTGACTGTAACTGGATCACGGAAGAAATAAACTTTCCTTGCTTGAGAGACGGAGTTTTCCTAAGGCACAAGAGTCAGGGAATACATGTATCATGTCAAAAGTAAACTTTTCCTGTTCGGGAAAAGGAGATTAGTCAATGAATAAGGGTCAAATTTTTTTTAGGTTGAGAACATAAGTAGGAGCACATGCTTACAGTAACACCCTGTAGAAACTAAACATTTTCAAGAGCAGACGTTTGAACCCCGTGTCCATTGCTAAGACCCTCCTCCAACCTCTCTTACTGAATGTGTGCTGATGATTTCTTCAATTGAAATATAAATGACTGGTTTGCTGACTGTCACCACATCTGTGTATTTATCCATATTAAACTTTTCTTCTGGTTCAGGGACATTACATGCTTCTTTGAAATACTTCCTAAAAAAGGAAAAAAAACCAAAAGTCTTAAGACAGAGTCAAATTTGTGAATAAAATGACTTTATCAAAATGGTGAGGAAATCTTCAGTGATGGCTAGTGCTTTGTTTTCTACTGCACACCTCAGGGGACCTGTTCCAGCACCTTCCAAGGCAGGCTCTGGACCTCGAAGCCGAGTCCATGTTTCCGGATGTTGGACCCAGGTCCTCAGAAAGGAACAGACAGAGCATTTAGGGCCTCAGGCCCTGTGACTGACCCAAGGTAATCAAACTATGGGCAAGTCATTTAAAAAATATGATTTTAAAAATGCCCCCTGAAATCTACACAAAAATGTCAGTACTGATGTTCCCTGATCTAAGAATCAAGTCTTCCTAGAGAAAACAATCCAAAAAGCAATTAGTCAAATTTGCTACTTTAATTGGCACAAACTCCTGGGGATTTCAACACCCTTTCAGAGTTTCTGTTACCAATTTGACAAAAATTCAAGTTAAGCCTACTCTACTCTTAGTTGATCCAGACAGCAGTTGCTGGCTGGAAAGGCTGTTAAGACCAGACACACAGATACATACAAGGCTCCCTTCCACCAGTGCTCAGACTCTAAAAAGTCTGCTATTTTAAGCTACAGCAGATTTCAACAGAGAGATGGAGAAACGCCAGGTGTGCTGCGATCATGGTTTAGGAGGGATTCTTTGCACAGGTAGAGTGGATATTTTATTCTATAAATTTGCAAATGTTTCATATGCCTGAAATTATCCTTGGTGTATCTCCTAAGGGCACCCAAGGCTTGTACACCAGAAAGACCTGTGCCTTCCCACCCCAAGGCCGGGGCAGGGTAAATGGCAGGCAGCCATGTTCCCACATGACAACTGACCTTCCTGCACTTTTTTAGTTATAATTTTTCATGGTTGCTGAGGAACACAAAGGATTAATATGAGTGGAAGAGAAAAAAAATAGATGAATATAAGAGATGAGGGGAGGCTTTTGGTTTTATTTCCTTTTAAATGAAGAAGAGTTGGAAACTTAGATGTTTGGTAGGAATAACCTGAGAAAAAAGGAAGTAAAAAGAGGCTCTAATAGCAGATAAGGATTTGTGAGAAATGGATGTAACTTTTTTTTTTTTTTTTTTTTTTCTTTTTGCGGTATGCGGGCCTCTCACTGTTGTGGCCTCTCCCGTTGCGGAGCACAGGCTCCGGATGCGCAGGCCCAGCGGCCATGGCTCACGGGCCCAGCCGCTCCGCGGCATATGGGATCCTCCCAGACCGGGGCACGAACCCGTATCCCCTGCATCGGCAGGCGGACTCTCAACCACTGCGCCACCAGGGAGGCCCCGGATGTAACTTTTTTAGTCAGTGAGGAGACCTAAAATTAGCAGCTTGAGAAAATCAAGAGTTCCCATAATAAGAGGCTTTGGGGAAAATTTCTCACAAGAGGCCACAAATTCCAGAAAGAGATTAATGATCATGAACTATCTTTGTCAACAGATAAATCACTAATCTAGAGGAAAACTGAGGAATGGGAAATTATCATTTTCCAAGTGAGGCGTGAAAGAGGCCACATAGATGTCATACTTGTATGACTGGCTGAATGGCAGAAAAGAGAAAGCGAACGCCAAGATGAACGTGCTTCCTCAGAGAGCTTCAGGGTGAGTGAATCTTCCTGCTAGATTCATCCTCCTCCCGTATCCCCTTGGAATGATTAATGATACAATTTGGAGAGCTTATAAAGTCAATAGACTTTAAGTCTTACATGTATATTTAAGAGATGTTCGAGAACAGAACAGAACATATTCACACACAATCCTCAACAAACATAGAAGCTGGATTCTCCCAACCATCCCAAAGCAAATACTCAGTTTCCTACTATTGTTTGATGCAAACAAGTCAAGTTTTTCCTGAATGGACAAAATGATACTCTCTTTTTAAGTTCAGAAAAGCAGAAGTTAGCTATTTTGATTTCTTTAATTCTAAGTACTACAAGCCTATAGCGTACCAAGAAGATTAAATATTTCTTCTTGTCAATAGCAGAAATCATACACATGGGGATGACTCAATGTAACAGGGGCACTGGGGGTGGTGGGGGGATGGGGAACACCAGACAGAAGTAACCGGCCTGCTCGGCCTCCCTCCTCTTTCCCCACAGCAACAAGCAGTACAAGAAATGCATGCAGCCCCCTGAGGTTCCTGCCCCCAAGCCCAGCTCTGGGCACTGAACACACATTCCTCTTGCCCACCATCCTGCAAGTTTCTCCAAAGGTAACGATACCTCTCACCTGAACTCCTGATACGTCTCTGATAAATAAGTGTTCATAGATGAGAGATGCTCATTTTCTCCTTCAAAGAGCTTGTTGGAGGCTGCATGCTGAAGGACCTTGGCCACTGATCCCAAGTTTCTCCTCTGGTCGGAATTTATCTGACCTCCGGCTGTCATGTCGATGATATCAAAGCCATCTGGGGCGACGATGGCTGGGTTCATGTACCGATAGTACAGGAGATTTCCAACAATCTGGAGGGATGTAGAAGAAAAGACTATTTTTGAGAGAGAAAACTCAAGAGTTTGGAGGGTTTTTTAAAAGTTAATATTAACTGACATTTCCTGAGACAGCAAATCATTCTCCGACCTGAATCTTAACAAGGAGTTAAGTAAAGGTAGTAAATATAATCACATATTACTAATTATACTTAAAATTATTTTTGGTGAAAATATGCTACTGTCCCCCCCAAATTCTCTAATATAAAGAGCCTCAATAATGTATAAGAGCTCCCAATTAACCTCATAACAATAATCTTGAGAGCCATTAGAACAGAAGAATTGTAGCTTATTATAAAAAGTCATACAGGGCTTCCCTGGTGGTGCAGTGGTTGAGAGTCCACCTGCCGATGCAGGGGACACAGGTTCGTGCCCCGGTCTGGGAAGATCCCACATGCCACGGAGTGGCTGGGCCCGTGAGCCATGGCCGATGGGCCTGCAGGTCCGGAGCCTGTGCTCCGTGATGGGAGAGGCCACAACAGTGAGAGGCCCGCGTACCACAAAAAAAAAAAAAAGTCATACAAGGGGAAAAATTTTACAAAATGGTGTGTTGGTAATTTTGGCTCCTACCCCCAAGAGAAGCTATGGTGAGATCACCCTTGAAAATCTACCTTTAATAGCTCATCTTCTGTTGCATCGGGAAATTTCTCACGGATCGAATTCTTCAGTACTTTGGCTATATACCTCAGTCCATAACTACATGGAAAACAGATGACAAAAGAAAATAATGGAAAAAGGCTAAGTGAGGAAGAAACACACAGCAATTGTTCCAGTCAACTAAAGCCAAGCAGTTTTCCTAAAAATTAAACACAAAATGAGATGGTAACGGAATCACAGGACTGCCATGGATGATCATACCTGAGCGCTGTTTTGTACTGTTCCCTCTTTGGAGAACAGTTATGAAGTTAAAGTGCAAATGTTGGCAAACTTTTAAACTAGTAAATGCAATATGAGGAAAACTCCTATCTTCACTACAGGGGTTTATTTTACATAGTATTTCAAGAACTTCTAGCGAAGAAAGTTAAAGCTACTACATATACAACTTACGGCAGTAGATCAAGGGAAGAAATGATAGAATTCAGGACTTTGTCGGTGACCCTTCTCAGGTTCTCGATGGATGCCTCCAGTTTGTTTTTCACTTCTGGGTATGTCAGAGCTTGTTCTGTGGTCACATCGTAAGGCAGGTTGCTGAAACCACAATGAGGGCTTCTGATTAATTGGGGGCTTAGGTACAAGCATGTGTATCCTTGCCACATTGGTTCTACCATCAAGCTTTGTATCGTGAAGTAGAGTTTGCCCACCAACTCCAATGATAAAATGTTTGCTTGGGGCAGGGGAGAACCCACATGGAACCTTCTGCCACCAGGACAGTAGGGTGACTCCAGGCTCTCCATTTGGGCTCTTCTGGCAAAATAACAGGCAGACCCAGGTAATGTAGACCCAGCTAACTTTCTCTCTCTCTCTCCCCCTCTCTCTTTTAAATTATAAAGAGCAGTAGGTTCTTTACAGAAAAATTTGCATATAAGCCGACAAGAAAACAATACTGACCCCAGAGACAACTACTTTTCCTTATTTTAGTGTATAACTTTCTGGTCCTCTGCTACGCATGTGTGTATATGGGTGTAATGCAGTTCATGTCTATACACATCCCGTATAGATCCTACGTGTGTGTATATACATGCATTTTTTTTTGATGCAGAAAATGAGTCACTGTACCAAACTACAACCAAGAACTATGTTATGAACAGTTTACCCAGGCAACAAATATATTTCTATACCACCATTCCAAATAGTTACTTACTACTCGATTATGTTATATAAACATTTATTTAACAGATTCCCCAAAGCTAAATATTTTGACCTTCTCCAACTTTTGTGATTACAAACAGTGCTGTGATAACCACCCATGTAATTCTCTGTGCATATCTTAATGATTTCACATGGCGTCCTTTTGCAGGAAATTAAAAGCTGGGATTGCTTGGATCAACAGACCGCTACCTAGAATAAGCCAATCCCACCTGGCTTGTTGAGGCTTACATGTTCAAGTTACTCACTTGGTAACTGTAAAAAAAAAAATGTAGGTATTATCAGGTGAAGAGGTCTATGTCTAGGTCTAGGCCTAGGTTTAGAAATAGCAAAGAAAAACGAAGGGAGAGAACTACAGAAATTGTGGCTTTGGGAATCAACTGGTACCGAAATCTGAAAATACCATGTACTGCTTAAGATGAGCAAGAGTCCAAGAATGTGGCCTGCATGAGTATGTTAAGGGAGGTAACAACATCTTAGATTGAAAGCTGACTGTGCACAGTGAATTTTGTTCTTTTAACAGAGCTTAACAGAGTTTAAGAGTATGTATAAATATACACATAAAAATGATCGTAAAACATGACTGAAAACCAGCATCGCCCAGGCTTTGCTACCTGGCTTCTCCAGTCTGTGTTTCTAGTTGGTTCACCCAGGCCTTGTACACGTCGACGGGGCTTGTGTTGATGATCAGGGATTTGTCATCAATGATCTCTTTCACCACCGGAGCCAGAAGCTGGCGCAGTGTGTTCTGTCCACGGGCACCTCTGTTGAAGCTGACGACCATCTTGATGACTGTAGGGTTCCCAGTAACTATGTCCTGGACCTGGTCCACCTTTGACCTAAAAAAGGCCCAGACCAAACAAAATGGTTTGCCTCTATGGATAGAGTTTTAAACAGTGTATATTCTCTCCGGCGGGCAAGGGCTTTGGGGGCTGTATTTTTCTCCATTGAAGATCAAAGACGGTGTGATTTAAATGGAAGCTATCTCCCATCTCTATTTGGTGAGCACACCTGAGCCAAAGGAGACTTCTGGTGGACATGGCCCACATGCTGTCTTTTGTAATAAAACCTCTGAGTCTGAAACTTGTGGGAAGTTAAGGCAAAGCTTTCTCTCTAAGTATGACCATTCTATCTGCCTCCATCACTAGACAACATGCCTGACCTATTTGGCCAAAGGTTTGCAGTGGTAACAGGGCCTGTAGAGCAGGATCTACAATGCAGGTCCTGATTCTAATTTATCAGGGCTATTGGAAGACTGACTGTCCATTAATAAAGTGGGTCTCAGAATCCCCCATTTATTATTTTTATTTTTAAAAAAAGGAAGCTATCATTTGTAAGATGACTTATTCAAGAAATTTAAGGATCTAAAAATAATTTCTCAGCTTTAATTCCAATCTAGAAGGCAGGAATGAACTAAAAATGGACCTAGACTAATAATAATACCGGGTGACGGTATACAAGTTAGGATGCTCCCTGTCTCTTTCCTTGGAGTTAGCCTTGAATTTCCAATATTCTGCTGGATATTGGAAATATTTCACCCACATGTTCTACACCTAAAACTCAAACTCAGTGTTGAAAATCTAATCTGTGCCTTTTTCCTATGCATGCCCCCGCCCCCCACCATTTCCCTGAACTGTGTAGCTCCAATTCACCCTGCTCATATGTGGCTAGCAGATCAATCTTCTAAAAACTCAATGTGGTCACGTCAAAAACTTTGCACACCTTCCCAGAAAGTAAAAAGAGCCTCAGCACTTGGGCCTATACTCAATGTCTCCCATGATCTGGCCCAACCTTACTTTCCTGGTGGTCACTAATTAAGTCACCTCTTGGCTAGACTAATCTACTTTCTTTCTTGCCCCTTGGCCCATACTGTTTCTATCACCATAGTGCCTTATTTCCCTTTTCCATTTCTTTTTATAAAAACTGTAGATAGGGCTTCCCTGGTGGCTCAGTGGTTGAGAGTCCGCCTGCCGATGCAGGGGACACGGGTTCGTGCCCCGGTCCGGGAGGAACCCACATGCCGCGGAGCAGCTGGGCCTGTAAGCCGTGGCCGCTGAGCCTGCACATCTGGAGCCTGTACTCCGCAACGGGAGAGGCCACAACAGTGAGAGGCCAGTGTACCGCAAACAAAACAAAAGAAAACAAAAAAAAGCCAAAAAAACCCCAAAAAACTGTAGATATTCTTCAAGGTTTCGGGTCAACTCCTTTCTCTTCCATACAATCTTTATCGATTGACTGTATTGGCACTTTTCTTTCCATCCCTCTGCTCTGTTACACTGTGCTTATCATTCACTTACTACTTACCTTATTCTACTGCATAGCATTGCTATTTCTCATGAATCCTATTTCTCATGCTGCCTTATAGACAGCATGAGGGCAGAGGTGCCTGGCTAATAGCTTCAGAGACCTATAGGATTAGCATCGTTTAAGGGATCCAGAAGTAAGGAAGGCAGTTAAGATCCATCTAGTTGGCTAAAGGCATTTCTCATGGGTTCCCCCCCCAATTCATTATAGCTGCCTACATATTTTTTACATTAACTGAGTAAAAAATAAATTAGCAGCAGCTTAAATTCCAGTAAGAAGGAAAAACTATTTAGCAGAGATCATTATCCTCATCTGTTTATGGCTTTACTACTCACATAATTTTAATTAGGTTTTCTCACTGACTTTTTCTTAATATAAATTTATTTATTTTATTCATTTTTGGCTGCATTGGGTCTTCGTTGCTGCGCACGAGGTTTCTCTAGTTGCAGTGAGCGGGAGCTACTCTTCGTTGCTGTGCACGGGCTTCTCATTGCAGTGGCTTCTCTTGTCGCAGAGCACGAGGTGCATGGGCTTCAGTAGTTGTGGCATGCGGGCTCTAGAGCGCAGGCTCAGCAGTTGTGGCGCACAAGTGTAGCTGCTCTACGGTATGCAGGATCCCGGACCAGGGCTCGAACCCGTGTCCCCTGCATTGGCAGGAGGATTCTTAACCACTGCGCCACCAGGGAAGCCCTCACTGACTTTCAAAGAGCTTTGTACACTTGCAAAATCAAGAGTGAATTTAGCATTAGAAAACATATCACTGCTGGGAGAAAGCTGTACCTGAATATATCTATGACGATGTGGCAATTTCTCAAGAAATTTGATAATTTTAATATGTATAAATAACTTATAAGAATAACTTTAAAATTATTTTAGTAAATCAGAGATAGCCACCACTAACAAAAGGTATTGGTATTTTTACATATATACTTATATACATACTTTATTTCTTCCTCCAGAGCAGTTTTAAAAAGCTTGAGGAGTAGATATTCTTCCCGTTGATTGGAAGCATAATTGTATAGGGTGAAAATAACAGTATCCATAAATTTAGTTGACTTGTTCTGTGGCATCTGGAAAATCAGCTTAGCGAGGTACAGAGGATTTGTCTGAAGGAAAGTGAGAAGAAGAAACACCCCCCCACAAAACTATATGTTAATATATTATTAAAAGCAGAGAGGAGTCCCCAGTTCCTTGCACTTTAATGACTTATTATGTATAAAGCATATAGAAGAGTATCTGGCACATATTAAGACTTTAAAAGGTAGCAGGTAATACCAATACTAAACTATAGGAAGTTATACTAGAAAGTTATGGTAGGATTTAAATTTTATATACTATATCATGACATATTTAATGGAGTATAATTGTATTATGTACACTCTACACCATTTGGAGCCACACAGTAATATTTATTGCAGAAACACAGGAGGCGGGGGGTGGCTGATAGATCTGGTATCCGAAGAGACTGGCAAGAAGGGACCAAGGGCTGAGCCAGATAGACTGTCCTAGAAGGACTGATGAATGAATAGAAGGAAACACATCCCATATTCTGAGACAAGAAAGAAAAAGAAAAGGATACATTTATATGTGGAGACAGTGGGATGGCCATGATGTTTTAGAAAGCATGAGAAGGTAGGACTGAGGCAGGGAGGCTGAACAGAGGGGTGAAGGTCAGGATAGTTCATGGGGGAAGTGCCAGAAGAACCTGACAAGAAGCCCATATACTTAGTGTGGGAAAAGAATCACCCCAGAAGGCTAAGATAAAAAGAAGAGAAGAGAGAGGGGGGTGGCTGTTAGACCTCGTGTCTGAAGAGAGAATCTCTTTATGTTAAAAACAAATTTGGGCCTCCCTGGTGGCGCAGTGGTTAAGAGTCCGCCTGCCGATGCAGGGGATACGGGTTCGTGCCCCGGTCTGGGAGGATCCCATATGCCGCGGAGCGGCTGGGCCCGTGAGCCATGGCCGCTGGGCCTGCGCATCCGGAGCCTGTGCTCCGCAACGGGAGAGGCCACAACAGTGAGAGGCCCGCATACCGCAAAAAGAAAAAAAAAAAAAAAAAAAAAAAAAAAACAACAAATTTAAAGATGGACAAGAATTTTAAAAAATTGACATGTAGCTCAGCTTAGGATGGAGTTCAAGAGATGTAGCATCAGTCTTCGTGGTAATGTGGTTTTTCTGAAGGAGTTACACCAGATGGAGGTTAGAAGAAAAAATATAAGATTAAGGTGACAGAGAAATTTGATAGTCCTACTCTTCGTCTTCCTTCCGATGAGAAAAGAAAATTTTCCATACATGGAAACCGGTATTTAAGAGTCTCAAGCAGTTTGGCTTTAAAAATTTTAAGAAAACCCTAATTCTAGTTTAGTTTACCACTTAGATTTAACTTTCAAGCTCATAATGACTGGCTGAAATTTTATGAATAAGCAGCTCAGGACAACCTTTTTCTTAGCATTCTGGGGTGATTCTTTTCCCACACTAAGCATATTGGCTTTTGAGAAAGGAAAATTACTCTAAAGCCGAAGAAGCCTCATTCCTCTCAGATGACCTAAAAACTTTAAATTTAGGCTCATACAGAAGAGACAAGCCCATAGCAAAACCTATACTAGCTGACCTGCTACTTTGGCTAAGAATTTCCAAAGGCGAAAGGGATCCACGCCGTTTGCTTTTCTATAGCTTCCTCATTGGTCTTGGGTTAATGTCTCCAAAGCAGACAGGAGAAAAGGTGAAGAAAAATAAATGATTTTTTGACACTTCACTCAGTACAACTGAATGGTCATGCTCTGGTTCTATCAGTTTTGGATCGTTTAGGGAATAAACCTTGTGGAATTATTCTAAACACGCTCCTATGCTTTTTCTCCTTCCCATTAATGAGCCTCCACTTACGTAACAGGGTAAACTATACAAATCTTAGGCCAGTGACTAAATTTTCACCTTCCTAAATGACACAAATTCTATCAAAATCCAACAATAGAAAACTAAATCCTAAAGAAGCTTCATACACTTGGAAGTTCATGGATGTCAAAAATGATAAATGTGAGAACCTACTGTGTAGCACAGGGAACTCTACTCAATGCTCTGTGGTGACCTAAATGGGAAGGAAATCCAAAAAAGAGGGGATATATGTATACGTATAGCTGATTCACTTTGCTGTACAGTAGAAACTAACAACGTTGTAAAGTAGCTATACTCCAATAAAAATTAATTTTAAAAAAGATAAATGCTTAAAATTAAATTTCTAACTGGTGGATGCCTATTAACCTAATTTCAGCAGACAAAAAACCTTCCCTGCCTAGCGCGAGCCCCCTTTCTTTCTGGAAAGGAAGCTGTTGTTAAGCACTGGATTCCATGGACAAGTCTGTTTTAACATTCTTCCTTTTATGCTGCCACATGGTGGACATCTGGAGTACTACACCTGTTCTCCACTCTAAGTAGAGAATTCTCAACTCCACCAAAATTAACGTCTCTTCTCTCAGCGCGGCTAGCCACACCTCATTTATATTTTGGGTAATGTGTTCTCTGTGCACCTAATGCCAGCGACGTCCTCAAGCAAAGATTCAAGCATCTCCACGCCTTGACGGAATCACGGCCACCAGCAGCGGCCCCAGGGTCACCTGACTTTCAAGGAAGAACTGCTGATCCACCTTTTTTGGGAAAGTTTTCCTGCCGAGGGGAGGCTTTGTTTCAATCTCTCACTATCGCTCACTGTTTCCTTTGGGACTGATTGTACGTGCTGGTGGGCGGATGAGGTTGATCAATGGTCAAACAAACAAAAAACTAGTCCACCAGACAGAATCCAGCCGTAACCAGTTCAGCTTAGTTCTCACCCACACTATTGAAGCAATGGAAAATTACTGTTCACTTAGATCACAGTCATGCCATGGAAATAATGAAATAAAAAAGGCATCCCATTTCCCTAATCCAAACTCTCTGGCTCCTTCCTCAAAAGAAAGGCAGTCTGGTTCTGGTACAGATCTGTTTTTCATACAGTTACTTTAATTTTTTCATGTTTGACAGCATCTGCTTATGTTATTATTAGATTTATACTGTTTCTGCCGATAACTGCAGTATAATGTAGTCATGAAGAGTGTGGCTGAAGTTTTAAGTCAAACTGCCAGGGTCCCGATACCCTTGCTTTACCATTTACTGGCCGTGTCTCAGTTTTCTCACATGTAATACAGGAATATCAGTAAATTATTTTTTGATGGTTCCCAGGGTTGTACTAAGAATTAAAATGAGATAATGTATATAAAGCACCTAGAATAGCACTTGGTACTTAATAGTGCTCAGAACATGTAAACTATTATAGCCTTAGCATGGAACAAGATCTACTGTAAAACACCAACAGGGACACAGCATTTACCCAAAACTCACAGTGAAAGAAATTGTTCTCACCTGTAAAAGATAAAAAAGCTGCTGATATGTTTCCAGTGTTTTTCTTCTCTCCTTACTCAAACTTTTGATCCCTTGGTTGTCAGTGTTATTCAGTATTTGCATTTCTCCACCTTTTTTCTTATTCAGTTTTGTTCTGTGTGAAATTACATCCTGGAAAAAATTTTTATGAAATTACTACTTTTTATGCTGATACTCTTTACCTCCTTCCTTCTCAGACACCCTGACACACACAGTCGGAAAGATTAATTTTCCACATTTCCTTCACGAAGAAACAAACGGACAGAGAATGTTAAAGAAATTAAGAAAATCCAAATTGCAGGTGAGTTTGGCTTTTGTAATATTTGTTCTCCAAAGCTGTACGCATTTGTTCTTAGGATGTAATGTAGGTCCCAAGACAATTCAATAGGGAGAGGATAATCTTTTCAAAAAATGATGCTGGGACAACTGGATATCCAGGTTCAAAAGAAAGAAGTCAGACCTCATCCCATAAACAAAAATTAACTCAAAAGAGATGAAAGAACTAAATGTAGGAGCTAAAACTATAAAACTCTTGTAAGAAAACCTAGGCAAGGGCCTCCCTGGTGGCGCAGTGGTTGAGAGTCCGCCTGCCGATGCAGGGGATACGGGTTCGTGCCCCGGTCTGGGAGGATCCCATATGCCGCGGAGCGGCTGGGCCCGTGAGCCATGGCCGCTGGGCCTGCGCATCCGGAGCCTGTGCTCCGCAACGGGAGAGGCCACAACAGTGAGAGGCCCGCATACCGCAAAAAGAAAAAAAAAAAAAAAAGAAAACCTAGGCAAAAATATCTGTTACCCTGGATTAAGCAATGGTTTCTTTTAGGGTTGTGTGTGTGATAATTTATTTAATCATATTCCTTTTGATAGACAGTTAAGTTTCTTTAAATTTTATTACTATTTCAGAGTGTGTAGGGAGCCTTCTTGTACATGCATCTTTGTGCATGTAGATAATGGTTTCTTACATACGACACCAAAAGCACTAGCAACAAAAGAAAAAAATAAAGCGGACTTCATAAAAATGAAAACCTTTGTGCTTCAAAGTACATTATCAATAAAGAAAACCCATAGAATGAGAGAAAATATTTGCAAATCATTCATTAGATAAGGGACTTGTATCCACAATATACTATAAAGAACTCCTACATCTCAAAAATAAAAAGACAAATAACCCAATTAAAAAATGGGCAAAGAATGTGAACAGACATTTTCCCAAAGACGACCTACAAATGGCTAATAAGCACATAAAGAGATGCTCAACATTAACAGTTATTTGGCAGTTCCTCAGAAGTTAAACACAGGTGACCATGTGACCCTGCAACTTCACTGTTAGGTAAATACTGAAGAGAACTGAAAACATACGTCCACAGAAAAACATGTACATGAATGCTCATAGCAGAATTACTCATAACAGCTGAAAAGAGGGAACAACTCAAGTGTCCATCAACTGATAAATGGGCAAACAAAATGTGGTGTATCCACACAATGGAATGTTATTTATCAGTAAAGAGGAATGAAGTACTGATTTAGGCTACTCCAAAATAGTGAACTTTAAAAACACTACACTAAGTGAAAGAAGGTGGTCACAACAGATGACATATTGTGTGACTCTATTAATATGAAATATCCAGAACAGGCAAATCTATCAAGATAGAAAGTATACCAAAGGTTGCTGTGGCTGGGGGTTGGAGTGAATAGGTAATGACTGTTAATGAATATGGCTATTTTTTCCATTGAAATATTATTCATTTACTATACAGTTCATCCTTTTAAAGAGTACAATTCCGTGGTGTCCCATCTAGTCACAAGGTTGTGCAACTGTCACCACAATCTAATTCCAGAACAGTTTCTTTGGGATTTCTTTTTGGGGTGATGAAATGTTCTAGAGTCAGACAGAAGTGATAGTTGTACAATTTGGGGAATATACTAAACACGACTAAACTGTAACTTTTAAAAGAATGAATTATATCTTTTGAAACTATAGAAGCACTTGCAAAAAATATGCAATGTAGAAATTAGAAATGGAAGCGCAAGAGGGAGGGGATATGGGAACATATGTATATGTATAACTGATTCACTTTGTTATAAAGCAGAAAAAAAAAAAAGAAAGAAAGAAATGGAAGCGAAGAGAAGCCTCTAAATATTTAACAAAGTTAAGGGTTTTTCCTCCCAATCATGCTCCTTTAACTATTTACAGGGAAATGTGGAAAATGTGTGGCTGGAAACATTGTCAAGAGGTCACTGAGGCTGCTATGTCCCCTTCAGGGGCTTAAAGGCTCATGAACCAGAGTAGATCGTTTAGATAAGGATCTACCAAACATTTTTACAGAAACCCACAGTAAAAAATACATTTTATGTCTTTTATTGGCAAACTTACCCACACACACTATACGAAAGGATGCTTATTCTTACTACTGGAACGCACTCTGATAGTTTCAACTTGCTTTTATTCTATTCCATTTTTAAAATCTGCTGAAGTGATACACTAAATTGATTTCATGACTCACTAATGGCACGTGACTTACATGAAAGCCACAGCTCTAGAATGCCTCCTTTGCCACCGAACACTGGGTCACTGTCCCAGAGCATAGGTGGCAAGAAAGCTGTTTTTCCTAAAACTTCTTCCATCTGCTTCCCTGAGCTCTTAGCCCAGCCTCCACATGAGGACTCTGTTTGCAGCCAGTATCAGGATTCTCCACCACCAGTCCCGAGGGGGGCCCTCCGGGCATTTCAGGCACTACCATGCTTTGCTGTGCATGCACTGCTGTCCATCTTGCATCCTGGGCCCTTCTCCACCAAATGCCAGTAGGGACTCCTGTCATTTTGACAACAAAAAATGTGCCTGTCCCCATTTCCAATTATCCCTGTGGATGAGAACCACCGTACAGGACAAGCTCCAAATCTATTCACCCCCCAGCACCCCCTTCTCCGATAGCTGGGGTCAGCTCATAGGTAGGGAAAAAAAACCCCAAAACAACCCTTGGAGTGTTGAGATTAGATAGTTCTATGTGGTTACATCCATTGCCTTCAAGGTCTATGAATTTATTCTTCTTTATTCTCAGCTTAGAGAGGGGTAACTTGACTTAATCCTTTACTTCTGTTCCCCTAATTGTTTATGTGGGGAAAGAGGAGGAATTTGATTTTCATTTCTACAAAAATTTTAAGAAGGCGACACTTCCCCCCTTATTTCACAAATATATAAATCACATTCAAGATGAAGAAAGGAAGCGTAGTTACCTCCAGACGGAGGTTCAGGAGAAGTCTAGGCAGGCGGTGGCCTGATACCTGTATCTATAAGAAGTCCTAAGACATCACTAGACTAACTGGCTTACGGTTCCATTTAACCCAGGTTTCTCCTCTTCAGATAACTGGTGATGTGTAGAGATTCAATTCCCCCAAATATATGGAATAAATTAATTATCTTGATTTTAAATATACGGAAGAAAAAAAATCTTGGTACTTAACCTCCCCATCACTGGCCCCCCTCACCCCCGATGTCCCCCAACTACTTGCAATGGAAATAGCTCTGGAAACTGGAGACTATTCCTTTGTTATGTTGCAGACTTCATCTTTAGGGTAATGTTTTTGACATATACAGAAGAGAACAGAGGGTGGGGTGGTAAGCAAACTCTAGGGCAGAACCAAGTTCCTTCGCATTATTAACAGATTTGGTGAAGACAGCACAGGAAGAGCACTGGAGGAAGGGAAAGAGCAGAGTCAAATGCTGAGCCCTGGAGGGGAAGTGGGAGGGAGAGGAGAGCGAGCAGCTGTGCCACGGGAACCGTCTGTCTGCTGGAGATCCAAGTACAGAGCAGCACGCTTCAACGGGATAAGCCCTTCTTCTGTCTTCCCTGTGAAATTACACCTGGCTCACAAAAGCTCTGGTGTGAATGGAGGTTTGCCTTGGAAAGCTTGAAGAGGGGGACAAAGGCCAACCCAGACAGGGGTTCCAAAGAGAGGCATATGCTTTTTACTAATAGAAATCTCATGTCCTCTATTCTTTTTTTTTTTTTGCGGTACGCAGGCCTCTCACTCTTGTGGCCTCTCCCGTTGCGGAGCACAGGCTCCGGACGTGCAGGCTCAGCGGCCATGGCTCACGGGCCCAGCCGCTCCTCGGTATGTGGGATCTTCCCAGACCGGGGCATGAACCCGTATCCCCTGCATCGTCAGGCGGACTCTCAACCACTGCGCCACCAGGGAAGCCCCAAGAGGCATATGCTTTTTATTAATAGAAATCTCATGTCCTCTATTCTTTTTTTTGTTTTGTTTTGTTTTTGCGGTACGCAGCCCTCTCACTCTTGTGGCCTCTCCCGTTGCAGAGCACAGGCTCTGGACGCGCAAGCCCAGCGGCCATGGCTCACGGGCCCAGCCGCTCCGCGGCATGTGGGATCTTTCCCGACCGGGGCACGAACCCGTGTCCCCTGCATCAGCAGGCGGACTCTCAACCACTGCGCCACCAGGGAGGCCCATGTCCTCTATTCTTATCAATAAATATTGAACATCTGAGGAATACTGGTTCGAAGGAGCAACAGTATTTAACTTGTTCATAATATTCCCACATCTCAATGTTGCCTTAGTTGCCACCATCTTTTCCCTCCCCCTGGTAACAGAATATCCGCATGCAGGTAATGTGCTAGAGTATACGCACTTTTGTAGAAGATGTGGACTACGACAAAGGGCTTGGGCTTTGGAGTCATAAAAATACGAGTATCTGCAAAGCACAGTTAGTTTTGTGACCTTGCTCAGGTTAACCTCTCTAAGACTCAGTTTCCTTAAATCTATAAAATGGGCTTAATGATAGCAATCTTACTGAGCTTCTGTGAAGATAAAAACAATCCACGTAAGGCACTTAGCACATTTTCCAGTGAAGAAAACAAGGCTTAGAGAGGTTAAGGAAGGAAATATGCTCATAAAGCAGCAAAGAAGTTTAATTAAGCAATACAATAAATTTCAATCCTGGGTTACAGATAGCCCTGGCCTACAAGTCTGCACTCACATGATATGACACACCCATCAATAGGAATTTTAGCAATTCAAGATTATTTTCAATTTCTACTTTGGTTTTCCTTCAAGCTACTTTGAATCTAGACCTTTCTTCCTCCCTATGCCTCCCAGAAACTTCTACTTCAGCTGTCTGTCTCCATTTCCAAACCTCTTCTTTTGCTTAAAACCAATATTAGCTACTTCACTCACTCGCCCACTGACTTTCTGAGGTTTCCAGAAAGAATGCCAATTTTAAAAGAAGTGTAAGACACATGGTTACTAGAGAGAGCTAGAGTTGCTCTGTAAGAACTAAGCCACTTCCCTTTAAACCTTTTTCTCAACATATGCTCATTGTTAAAAAAAATTAAAAACTATATATACCAGGACATGGAAGCAACCTAAGGGTCCATTGACAGATGAATGGATAAAGAAGATGTGGCACAGGGCCTCCCTGGTGGCGCAGTGGTTGAGAGTCCGCCTGCTGATGCAGGGGACACGGGTTCGTGTCCCGGTCTGGGAAGATCCCACATGCCGTGGAGCGGCTGGGCCCGTGGGCCATGGCCGCTGAGCCTGCGTGTCCAGAGCCTGTGCTCCGCAACGGGAGAGGCCACAACATTGAGAGGCCCGTGTACCGCAAAAAAAAAAAAAAAAGAAGATGTGGCACATATATACAATGGAATATTACTCAGCCATAAAAAGAAACAAAACTGAGTTATTTGTAGTGAGTTGGATGGACCTAGAGTCTGTCACACAGAGTGAAGTAAGTCAGAAAGACAAGAACAAATACCGTATGCTAACACATATATATGGAATCTAAAAAAAAAAAAAGGTTCTGATGAACCTAGGGGCGGGACAGGAATAAAGACGTAGACGTAGAGAATGGACTTGAGGACACGGGGAGGGGGAAGGGTAAGCTGGGACGAAGTGAGAGAGTGGCATGGAATATATACACTACCAAATGCAAAATAGCTAGCTAGTGGGAAGCAGCTGCATAGCACAGGGAGATCAGCTCGGTGCTTTGTGACCACCTAGAGGGGTGGGATAGGGAGGGTGGGAGGGAGACACAAGAGGGAGGGGATATGGGGATATATGTATACGTATAGCTGATCCACTTTGTTATACAGCAGAAACTAACACAACACTGTAAAGCAATTTTACTCCAATAAAGATGTTAAAAAAATATATATATATATGGTTAATTCTACCATGCAAAGAAAAAGAGCTTAATTTTTTTCTTTTAGCTTAAGTGTATATCTATTTTTTACAATAAATGAAATCATAGTGTTTTAGGTACTATTTTCTTCTCCATTATATTGCAACCCTTTCCCCTGCCCTTAAATATTCTTCAGAAACGTTATTTTTAGTGGCCGTGTAATATACATGTCGGACTGGTTCTACTGTCCTCTGTTTGTTGTTTTCGGGTTTGGGTTGTTCCCCATTATTTCGCTACTGTAAATAAAACTTCAACTGCACTATTCTTATCATCAAACCAAAAATGCTACTATTAATAAGATAAAAGAGTACGTCCTTGAGAATCATTAGTTTAACTTCTAATCAGTGTTTGATAAATATTTGGTGTTTGAAAATATAAGCCGAAAAATTAACTTTGTTTCACAATGCTAACAATTAGTAATGCTTTAAAAAATTTTAAACACTCATGAAGATATGAAAATCTGCCATGTTTGTATTTCCACAAGCTACATATTTCTACTACTCTTTTGCAACTAAGCCTTTATTTTAAAAGGCAAGGCATTTCCTGTTTACAACTTTTTGGGAGTAGGGTAAAACAGCAGTGTAAAGCTATAAAAGGCATTCTCTGAAGGACCTTCTGGAATATATTATACTTTAAAAGTTTTCATATGTATCAAACAATACAAACACATTTTTTTTTTTTTTTTTTTTTTTTTTTTTCTTTTTGCGGTATGTGGGCCTCTCACTGTTGTGGCCTCTCCCGTTGCGGAGCACAGGCTCCGGATGCACAGGCCCAGCGGCCATGGCTCACGGGCCTAGCCGCTCCGCGGCATATGGGATCCTCCCAGACCGGGGCACGAACCCGTATCCCCTGCATCGGCAGGCGGACTCTCAACCACTGCGCCACCAGGGAGGCCCCACATTATTTTTTTTTAAAAGACTAAAGTACTATTGTTTTTCTGGATAAAACAATGAAAATAGAGTTAAAAGCAGAACTTTTAAGTTTGTAGTTTTTTCCCTTAATATTTAGAAAAGATGATCATTTCCTGTCTTACGAGTTGCTCTCGTTTCCTTATTTTCTTGGCACTATTTTGCTGGTATCTCTGTGAGGGCCGGAGACAAGAGTGAGGCGTTCCCATGTCCACTTAGCTGGTAGCCTCCCGTGCCTGTTCACCTGGTAGTTTTCCAGAACCACACCAGAAGCTGGCTCTTTACCTCTGACCCACTGTAGCCTTCTCAGGGCATCCAGAAGGTCAACTTCCCCTGCCTTGCCCTGTTGGTTTTCTGAAAACTGACGTGGCATGGGAACAGGGACATGGAGAGAGGTCTTACCCTGGAAATCTCCTTTTCTTGGGTAAAAATGACACTTTTCACATAGTTTTGGGGAGCTTTGACACTGGCAGGTTTCTCACAGATACAGAACTACAGCATTATTTATTTGGAGGCTATTATTAGGGAAATGCCACTCTGTAGGGGGTCATTTTGGAAATGTGCAGGGGGGAGGGCTAACATCTGATGGATTGGAGATACCACTGGCTTCCAGTGAGCGGGGCCTGGGGAGGACAGATGCTCTGCTGTCCTGCAGTTTGTAGGATGGTCCTGTGTAAATAACTGTCCACATCTCGCATGGCTGGATTTTTTAATGTCCCACTGGTCACTCACGTAGTTCAAAATTCTGTGCGTAGTTGCTTGAGCCTAGAATCTAATCATTTTACATATAAGCACAACATAGATCCTCACAATTTTAATATAAACTTAATTTTCTAGGACGGCAATTCCATGTCAAGTGGTGGGGGGTGGAGGAAGACCACACTTTGCTGTTCAAGGGCTTATTACAAACAGTTGTTCTCCACTTTGGAAAAAAGAACTCATGGCCAGTTCCACCACTCACCTGACCAGTCTCATCTGTAGCTCTCTCAATCTGTGGTTATTCTGTGAAGAGGCCCAAGTCTCTGGTAACTTTATCACATCTAATGGCATCAGGCCCATGTATTTTCATATTGAAATATGTATTTTTACTATAAATTAATTTCTTTGAATTTCTCTTTTATATTTATAGAAAGGCCTTAGCCTTGCTATGAAGGTACATATGTAAGTTGGTTTTATTTCACATAAATTTCCTTTCAGAATGGTATAGAAGTCTTACCAAATGTCATAAAAGGGGGGCACAGAATTTTGCAGGTCTAAGACCATAAAGTGGTCATGAAAATGGTAAATAAACTTTGGGCCACTCCTTCTGGACTCCAAAGGAACTTAGCTGGACCAGAGAGTTGTGGGCAAATATACGACTGTCTTCTCTCTTCTGGGAACCAACAGTCCCACAAACCCCACTGACCTCCAGTGTGATCCTGTTCTTCACCAGAAGCCCAATCTTAATGTCCATCAGGTTCAGGTCTTTCTCGAGCTGTTGAGTGCCTCTGATCTTGGTCACCACTTCTTCCCTTAATCGTGCTACCTCCAGCGCCTCCTGGAAATCCAAGTCACTCTGGTCCAACAGGTGTACAAATTTGCGGATTACTGTTAACGGCGGGTTTTTGGAGCCAACTGCAAGGAAAGGAAAGGTGTGCTTTAACTGGGCATGCTTGAACGGATCATCAGTAGGAAAGAAATCAGGTCTTTAAATAAAGCATTGACAGAAAAGTAGAGCGATGGACGTGCTTGGTCTCCAGAGTGAATCATCCTGCCTCATGTCAAATCTGGACGAGGAAAGGGATCATATAAATAAATGCACGCCACTGATAAGGTTGGGCCTCACTAATTCCTCGTCTAGCACCCGTTTATCAGCCCTCTCTCATGCTGTTCCCAGGACCACGCACTGAGGAGATAGTTCTATCTATCAGTGTCTTATTGATGAGGAACCTGGGAAAGAATGCTAACGTGAGTTGCCCCGGCTCTAAGAGCTTGTGGCTGAGCCAGATAAGAGATTTCTGTTCTTGCTGCAGGAAGCAGAAAGAGGATTTTTTGTTTCTTGTTTTTTGTTTGCCCAGCCCAAAAGACCTTGGGGAAGGAGCAGGAATTAGGTGAAAGGTGAATTAGAAAAGGTCAGTCAAGGGAGAACTGTAAGGTCTAACAGGAGCCAACAGAATGACAACTGGAACACATGTTCTACTTGGCAGAAATGAAGCAATTTTAGAAACTGAATTGGGTCCCTGTCCTTTCAGCATGGACCAGGGAGGGCATTCAGCACCTAAGAGACCAGGCTCAGTTGTTGAGAGGAATATCTATATAAATTCTACAAGGGCTTTCCCTTAGTGCCTTGAACCTTAATTGTGCTTTAATTCTCTTGCACTGCGACTTTGAAAAAGAAAATTTTTTTAAGGTGTGTAATGAGATCTGCTCTGGGTAAACTCTAAGAAGAAACTACCTGGACCTTCAATGCTGAATGATTAGACACAGCAACAAAAAGATGACTTGAGAGAGCCCAGTCCAGTTGTGGCGGCCTCAGTAACCATCCTCTCTTCTACTTCCAAGGCCCTACTCAAGCTTCCTTATACTTCTGTTTAGTTGTGTGGCATTTTGGCACTTAAGGAATACAGAGTTCAACCAACAACACAATTAACAGCCTGAACTCATCATGAACAACCAAATCTAGAGTCATCTGTATTACTGTTGTTCCCCATCTGATGGTCTTTATTGGTACTTGTCAAAGAAAAGCCTTAGGAAGCTTCAGAGGTCCAATTCTGCTTCCAGGCTCAGAATTTACTGGATAATAATGCCTCATATTCCACTAGATTCCAAGTTACCTTGGATTAGGGACCCTTTTCTTCCTGATCACTGAAGCATACGTGAATTTATTTTCCTTCTATCTCAGCAAAGATGTTGCTGATGACATGACCATTTCAGAAACAGCCTGAGGCACACACCAGAGCTCATTCACATAGCTGAGAGAACATAAGCCAACGCATTTGTGTCTAAAGTTCTCTCTCCTGG